>NW_027672946.1:0-340000 GCF_964194105.1 Spermophilus citellus | reverse complement strand
TTTATGCATGGTGAGAGAGAGGGATTCAGTTTTGTTTTGCTGCCTATCGATTTCCAGTTTCCCAATCACCATTTGTTGAAGATGCTATCATTTTTACAGTGCATATTTTTAGCACCTTTGTCTAATATAAGATAATTGTAGTTTTGTGGGTTGATCTCTGTGTCCTCTATTCTGGGCTATTGGTCTACCAGCCTGTTTTGATGCCAATACCATGCTGTTTTTGTTACTATGTCTCTGAAGTATAGTTTAAGGTCTGGTATAGCAATACCACCTGCCTCCATTTTCAAGCTAAGAATTGCTTTAGCTATTCTGGGTCTCTTATTTTTCCAGATGTATTTCATGATTGCTTTTTCTATTTCTATGAGGAATGCCATTGGGATTTTGATCAGAATTGCATTAAATCTGCAGAGTGCTTTTGGTAGTATGGTTATTTTGATAATATTAATTCTGCCTATTCAAGATCATGTTAAATCTTTCCATCTTCTAAGGTCTTTGATTTCTATTTAGTGTTTCATAGTTTTCATTGTATAGATCCTTTACCTCTTGTTGATTCCCAAGTATCTTTTTCTATTAAGGATATTGTGAATGGGGTAATTTTTCTCATTTCTCTCTCAGAGGATTTGTTACTGATATACAGAAATGCCTTTGATTTATGGGTGTTGATTTTATATCCTGCTACTTTGCTGAATTCTAGTTCTAGAAGTTTTCTAGTGGAGCTTTTTGAGTCTTCTAGGTACAGGATCATATCATCAGCAAATAGTGCTAATTTAAGTTCTTCTTTTCCTATACTTATTTGTTTAATTTCTTTCTAGTGTCTAATTGCTCTGGCTAGTGTTTCAAGAACTATATTAAATAGAAGTGTGAGAGAGGGCATCCCTGTCTTGTTTCCAATTATAGAGGGAATGCCTTCAGTTTTTCTCCATTTAGAATGTTGTTGGTCTGAGACTTGACATAGAGAGCGTTAAAATGTTGAGGGAAGTTCCTGTTATCCCTAGTTTTTCTAGTGTTTTGAACATGAAGGGGTGCTGTATTTTGTCAAATGCTTTTTCTGCATTTGTTGAGATGATCATAAGGTTCTTATCTTTAAATCTACTGATGTGATGAATTACATTTATTGATTTCTGTATGTTGAACCAACCTTGCATCCCTGGGATGAATCCCACTTCATCATGATGAACCATCTTTTTGATATGTTTTTGTATTTGATTTGCCAGAATTTTACTCAGAATTTTTGCTTCTGCTTTTTAGAGGTATTGGTCTGAAGTACACTTTCTTTTCTGTGTCTGTCTGATTGTAGAATGAAGGCGATATTGGCCTTATAGAGTGGGTTTGGAAGTGCTCCCTCTTTTTATATATCATGGAATAATTTGAGGAGTATTGGCGTTAGTTCTTTGAAGGTCTTGTATCCATTGAGTCCTTTGATTTATTTATTTATTTATTTTTAGTTGGTAGGCTTTGATGGTGTCTTCTATTTCATTGTTTGAAAATGATCTGTTTAACTTACTCAGTTTTTGTAAGTCACATGATTCTAGACATTTGTTGATTACCTCAATATTTTCTGTTTTATTGCAGTACAAATTTTCAAATAATTTCGAATTATCTTCTGTATTTCTCTAGTGTTCATTGGTGATATTTCCTTTTTCATCATGGATTTAGTAATTGGAGTATTTTTTTTCTCCTTCTCTACAGTAGCATGGATAAGGTTTTATCAAATGTATTTGTTTTCCAAAGATCCAATGTTTCATTTTGAAATATTTTTAAAAAATTAAAAATATATGGCAGCAGAATATATTACAATTCTTATAACACACACAGCAAAATTTTTCATATCTCTGTATATAAAGTAGGTTGACATCAATTTGTGGGTTCATACCTGTACTTTGGATAATGATGTCTATTGTATTCCACCATCCTTGCTAATCCCTTTCCTCTCCCTATTCCTCCCACCACACTGCCCTAAATAGAATTCATTTATTCCTCCCATGCTACCCCTCCCTACCCCACTATTAATCAACCTCCTTATATTAGAGAAAACATTCAGCATTTGTTATTTTGGGTTTGGCTAAATTCACTTAGCATTATCTTCTCCAATGCCATCCATTTACCTGCAAATGCCATGATTTTATTTTCTTTTATTGCTGAGTAATATTCCATTGTGTACAAATGCCAGGTTTTCTTTATCCATTCATCCACTGAAGGGCATCTATTTTGGCTCCACAGTTTAACTCTTGTGAATTGTGCTGCTAAAAACATTGTGACTGTGTCCCTGTGGTATGCTGTTTTTAAGTCCTTTGGTTATACACCGGGGAGTGGGATAGCTGGGTCAAATGGTGGTACCATTACCAGTCACTTTGTCAATTTGTATTTGCTTTTTTTGTTCCAATTTCATTGATCTCAGCTCTGATTTTAATTATTTTCTGTCCTCTACTGCTTTTGGTGTTGATTGATTGTTTTTCCTAGGGCTTTGAGATGTAATTTTAGGTCATTTATCTGACTTTTTCTTTTTTTAAGGAATGAACTCCATGCAATGAACGTTCCTCTTAGTAATGCCTTCATAGTGTCACAGAGATTTTGATATGTTGTATCTGAGTCCTCATTCACCTCTAAGAATTTTGAAATCTCCTCTTTGATGTTTTCTGAAACCCATTGTTCATTCACTAGAATATTATTTAGTCTCCAGGTAAAGGAGTAGCTTCCATTTTTATCATTGATTTCTAATTTTGTTCCATTATGATCTGATAGAATGCAGGGTAGTATCCTTACTTTTCTGTATTGCTTAGATTTCCTTTTTGGCATGACATATGGTCTATTTTAGAGAAGGATCCATTTGCTGCTGAGAAGAAAGTGTCTTCGCCTGTTGAAGGATGAAATAGTCTATGTATGTCAGTTAAATCTAAGTTATTGATTTTATTATGAGTTCTATAGTTTTTGTCTGGATATTGTTTGGAATATGTATCCAGTGGTAAAAGAGGTGTGTTAAAGTCACCCAGAATTATTGTCTTGTGGCCTACTTGGCCCTTAAATTTGAGAAGAGTCTGTTTGAACATAGATGCTCCATTGTTTTGGTGGTGTGTATGTTTATAATTGTTCTGTCTTGTTGAAGTATGGTTCCTTTAAGAAGTATGTGGTGTCCTTCTTTATCCCTTTTTATTAACTTTCACTTGAAGTCTACATTATTTGATATAAGAATGGAAACCCCTGCTTGCCTCCTCATTCCATGTGAGTGGAAGTATGTGTTTTAATATTTATTTTTTTTGTATTTGGACACAATCGCATTATTATTTAGTTTTATGTGATGCTGAGGATCCAATACAGGGTCTCACATGTGATAGCCAGTGCTCTACCACTGAGCCCTATCCTCAGCCTGAGTGATATTTTTTTTCCAACCTGTCACCTTCAGTGTATGGGTGTCTTTTTCTATGATATGAGTCTCTTGGAGGCAGCATATTGTTGGTCTTTTTTTTTTTATCCAATCTGCCTGTCTTTTGATTGCTGAGTTGGAACTAAACTTTCAGGGTTATTATTGAGACAACATTTGTATTATGAGTTATGTTTATTTATTTTTGGTATTTAACTAAGTCAGTTTCTCTTTGATAGGTTTTTCCTTTAGAGTGATACTACCCTCTTCTGATTTTTTATTATTGTTCACTTCCTCATCATGGAATATTTTGCCAAGGGTGTTCTGTAGTGCAGGTTTCTGGTTGTAAATTCTTTTAATTTTGTGTATGATGGAAGGTTTTTATTTTGTCATAAAATAACATCTGAATCAAAATCTAATTGCTAATCAAAATTTAATTTTGCTGGGTATGATTCTTGGTTGGCATCCATTTCTTTTAGAGCTTAGTTTATATTGTTGCAGGGTCTTGTAGATTTCAGGGTCTCAGTTCAGAAATCAGAGATCCTGATTGGTTTTCCCCATATGTAATTTGATTCCTTTCTCTTGTGGCTTTTGAAATGCTCTGCTTCTCTTGTATGCTAGGTGTTTTCATTATGATGTGTGTTGGTGTAGACCTTTAGTGATCTTGTTCATTTGGTGTCCTATTTGATCCTTGTATTTGATTTCCCAATTCACTCTACATGTTTGGAAATTTTTCTGGTATTATTTCATTGAATAGATTGTCCATTACTGTAGTTTAGACCTCTATGCCTTCATCTATCCCAATAGTTTTTAAATTTGGTCTTTTCATATTATCTCACAATTCTTGAATCTTCTGCTCATGGTTTCTTACCATCTTCACTGGGGTCAACTTTATTTTTTTCAAGATTATATATTTTGCCTTCAATGTCAGAGGTTCTGTCTTCCAAATGATCTATTCTGTTGGAGATGCTTCCTATTGAGTTCTTAATTTGGTTTACTGTTTCCTTCATTTCAAGGATCTCTGTTTTGTGTTTTTTTTTTTCAAAGTCTATCTCCTTATTGAAGGAATCTTTTGCTTTCTGTATTTGCTTATGTAGCTCTTTATCAAAATGATCCTTTGCTGCCTATATTTGCTCTCATATCATCCTTCAATTCAAAAAAATTAGGTATCTTCTCCCATTTATCCTGCTATTCTGACCATGGATTCTAATAATGTAGCATCTTTGTTTGGGGCACATTCTTTCTTGGTTTCTCATGTTTTTAATGCATCTTCCTTCCAGCTCTGTGTTTTTAAGATATATAGCTGTGTTGGCTTATAGTTTTCCCAATGGGTTTCAATACCTTTCTTTTTTAAAAATTTATTTTTTTAAATACACGACAACAATGGAATGCATTTCAATTCTTATTACACACATAGAGCTCAATTTTTCGTATCTCTGTACAGAAAGTATATTCATGCTAATTTATGCCATTATATATGTACTCATTTCTTTCTGCAATACAACTCTTAATACCCATATATATCACAATTTTTCATATCTCTGGTTGTATATAAGGTATGTTGGCACCAATTTGTGTCTTCATACATGTACTTTGGATAATGGTGTCATCACATTCCACAATCGCTTCTAATCCCCGCCTCTTCCCCACCCCTCCAACAACTCTGCCCTATGTAGAATTCATCTATTCCTCCCATGCTCCCCCTCCCTACCCCACTATGTCTGCCTCTTTATATCAGAGAAACCATTCAACATTTATTTTTGGGGTTTGCCTAACTTCACTTCTCCAATACCATCCATTTACTTGCAATTGCCATGATTTTATTATTGCTGAGTAAAATTGCATTGTGTATATATACCCCATATTTTTATCCATTCATCTACTGAAGGGCATCTGGGTTGGCTCCACAGTTTGCTATTCTGCATTGTGCTTCTATAAACATTGACATGGCTGTGACCCTGTAGTATGCTGTTTTCAAGTCCTTTGAGAGTAGTCTGAGAAGAGGAATAGCTGGGTCAAATGGTGTTTTCATTCCCAGATTTTGAAGGAATCTCTATACAGTTTTCCATGTTGTTTGCACCAATTTTCAGTCCCACCAGCAGAGTATGAGTGTGCCTTTTCCCCCACATCCTTGCCAACATTTGTTGTTTGTCTTTATGATTGCTACCATTCTGACTGGAGTGAGATGATATCTTACAGTGGTTTTAATTTGCATTTCTCTAATTGCAAGAGATGATGAACATTTTTTTAAATATTTGTTGATTGATTCTACATCCTTTTCTGAGAAGTGTCTGTTCAGGTCCTTGGCCAAATTGTTGGTTGGATTATTGGTTTTTTTGGTGCTTAGCATTTTGAGTTCTGTATATACTATATATTAGTTCTCTATCTGATGTGTGAGGGGTAAAAATCTACTCCCAGGATGTAGGCTTTCTGTTCACCTCAGATTTTTTTCTGAGAAGAAAATTTTTAATTTGAATCCATCCCATTTGCTTATTTTTGGTTTTAATCCTTGTGCTATAGGTATCTTATTAAGGAAGTTGGGGCAGCCTAGCCCCATGTGATGAAGATTATGGCCTACTTTTTCATCTATTAGATGCAGAGCCTCTGGTTTAAATTTTAGGTCCTTGATCTACTTTGAGTTGAGTTTTGTGCATGGTGAGGGATAGAGTTTTAATTTCATTTTTTTGAAAATGGATTTCCAGTTTTCCCAGCACCATTTGTTGAAGAGGCAATCTTTTCTCCAATGCATGTTCTTGGCACCTTTGTCTAATGTAAGATAATTGTAATTTTGTGAGTTAGTCTATGTGTACTCTATTCTGTACCATTGGCCTACTGGCCTGTTTTAGTGCCAATATCATGCTGCTTTTGTTACTATTGTTCTGTAGTTTAGCTTAAGGTCTGGTATAGTGATACGACCTACTTTGCTCTTCCTGCTTATAATTGCTTTAGCTATTCTGGGATTCTTATTTTTCCAGATGAATTTCTTGATTGCTTTTTCTATTTCTATGAGAAATGTCATTGGGGTTTTGATCAGAATTGGATTAAATCAGTGTAGTGCTTTTGGTACTATGGTCATTTTGATAATATTTATTCTGCCTATACAAGACTAAGGTAGATCTTTCCATCTTCTAAGGTATTCTTTGATTTATTTCTTTAGGGTTCTGTAGGTTTTATTGTATATATCTTTCACCTCTTACGTTAAGTTGATTCTCAAGTATCTTATGTTTTCTTTTTTTGAAGTTACTGTAAATGGGGTAGGTTTTCTTATTTCCTTCTTGAGGCTTTGTCACTGATATACAGAAATGCCTTTTTTTAATGTGTGTTAATTTTATATCCTGCTGCTTTGCTGAATTCATTTTTAGTTCTAGAAGATTTCTTGTGGTGCTTTTGGGGACTTCTAGGTATAGAATTGTATTTTCAGCAAATAGTGCTAATTTAAGTTCTTTTCCTGTAGTTATTCCTTTAATTTTTTACATCTGTCTAATTGCTCTGGCCAGTGTTTCAAGAAATATGTTGAATAGAAATGGTGAGAGACAGCAACGCTTTCTTGTTCCAGTTTTTAGAGGGAATGCCTTTAGTTTTTCTCCCTTTAGAATGATGTTGGCCTTAGGCTTAATGTAGAGAGCCAGTATGATGTTGAGGTATGTTCCTGTTGTCTGAAGTTTTTCTAATTTTTTGAACATGAAAGAGTGCTGTATTTTGTCAAATTGTTTTTCTGTGTCTCTTGAGATGATCATATGATTCTTATTTTTAAGTCAATTGATGTGATGAATTACCTTTATTGATTGCTATATGTTGAACCAACCCTGTATTACTGGACAAACCCCACTTGATCTTGGTGCACGACCTTTTAAATATATTTTGTATTTAATTTGCCAGAATTTTATTCAGAATTTTTGCATCTATGTTCATTAGAGATATTGGCCTGAAGTTTTCTTTCTTTCATTTGTCCCTGCCTGGTTTGGGGATCAGGGTGATATTGGCCTCATTGAATGAGTTTGGAAGTGCTGCTTCTTTCTGTATTTTCTGAAATAAATTGAAGAATATTGGTATTTTGAATTTCTTCTTTAAAGGTCTTGTTTAACTCGACAGTGTATCCATCTGGGCCTGGGCTTTTCTTGGTTGATAAGCTTCTGATGGCATCTTGTATTTCATCATTTAATATTGGTCTGTTTAAATTGTGTATGTCTTCCTGATTCAATCTGGGCATATCATATGACTTAAGAAATTTTTTGATGCTTTCTATGTCTTCTATTTTATTGGGATATACATTTTCAAGATAATTTATAAATATCCTCTCTATTTCTGAGGTGTCTGTTGGGATACTGCCTTTTTCATCATGTATGCTGGTAATTTGACTTTTCTCTCTCCTTCTCTTCATTAGCATAACTAGGGGTCTGTCAGAGAACCAACTTTTTGTCAAGATTTAATTGTTTCTTTTAATTAAATTTCAGTTCTAATTTCAATTATTTCTTGCTTTCTAATGCTTTTGCTGTTGATTTCTTCTTCTAGGGCTCTGAGATATAGTATGAGATCAATTATTGACTTTTTCTTCTTTTAAGGAATGAACTCCATGCAATGAAGTTTCCTCCTAGTACAGCTTTCATAGTGTCCAAGGGATTTTGATATGCTGTGTCTATGTTCTTGTTTACCTCTAAGAATTTTTTAATCTCCTCCTTGAAGTCTTCTGTAACCCATTGTTCATTCTATTGTACCAAATTGATTCACTCATTGAACTGCTTATAGAACTTGAAATATTTCAAGTTTGTCTTTCCACGAGGTGGAAGTGTCACTTTACATGTCTCCAAACATTAATATTTTATGAATATTTTACACATTGGGAATGTGTCATGGATGATACTTGAAACTAATTGTATTGGGGATTTCAATCTATCTCATGGATAGAGAGCAAAGAGAAAAGGAACCAGACTGTTTTCAAAAGCTTTTTTACCAGTCTTTTTGTCTCCCTTGTGCACAATCTCCTTGTGAGAATATCTTTGACAAGTCTGATCTGGAAAGTCTGCCAAATTTTACATTCACTGATGACAGAAAAGTTAGGAGTTGGGCTTTTATTCAGTGCTTGGGTTATGGTATATATCCTTCACATCATTCTGATATGGAATATATATACTGTTTTTGGACTCATGTATATTCCTCTGAATTAGATAATGGAAAGTATCTTATTACATAATTAAAGTCACTCTCCTACATTACAGTCAGTTCTACAAACTCTCAATTCAAATTAAAACCTGAATAGTGGTTTGGTCCATGTTCTACTGATCTAACACTTTTCATTTCAGGAGCCATTGACATTCGGGGATGTGGCTATTGATTTCTCTGAGGAGGAATGGGAATGCCTGGATCCTGCTCAGCAGAATTTATATAGAGAAGTGATGTTGGAGAACTACAGCAACCTAGTCTTTGTGGGTGAGCATGACTTTCCTTCAAAATTCCTAATTATCATTATTTAGTTTTCTTCCCTTGAAGTATATCTTTTGGGAACTTCTCCACAAGAATGTGTTGCAGATTTATGCTTTCAATAAAGAAGATGGGGTAGTTCTTGGTGCTGACAAGAAAATGTTAATAATGTTTATTTTCATCCTTAATGTTTTCCTTTGGTGGTGTGATATATATCTTTAACTGGACATATGGTTGACTTAGAGGAATGCAGTGATGTCAGATCCTGTGGCCTGCATATAGTAGAGGACATAGTTGAGGTAGGGGAGGAAGCCTATATTTAAAAAGGTTCATTGAGAAATTATCCAACAGAAAATATTTTTGAGAAGCTTTGAATTCTTTCTCTTGTTATCATAGCAAAACCTGTCCTGTATTTTGTGCTTTAAAATTATGTAGTATCCTGCTTTTTCTCCAGTAATGTCTGCAAATATTCAAGTTAACAACAAAACAGCCCCCTTGCCTTGTGTCAATATTATCTGACAGCTCTTCCATAATTAAAAAATATTTTTAGTTGTTAATGAATTTCCTATTTATCCACATATGGTGCTAAGAATTGAACCCAGGAACTCACACATGTTAGGCAAGCTCTCTAACACTACTCTCCAACTGCAGCCCTTCTTCCATTATTTGCAGGAAAGTTTGCACATTTCTGGAGACCTCTAGGTCCACCGATTTTAATACATTACTATCATATGTCAGTTTCTCTAATCTTATTTGTACATTTTTTTCACTAAAATTTCCTTATCAGTGTTCTTTCTGATATGTGTAATGGATTTTCTGTGAAATTATCTGCCATGGAATGAATGTCAAGTTGGAGAAAGACTGCTGTTTCGAGAGATGGTGTAAGTTTTATTTGAGTTAGAGGATTTGTAAAATAATACATTGGTAGATATTTACAATTTGCTTGTTTTTTTTCTTTTTTTTAATTGTATACAGTAGGTTCCCTGTTAAGGACTGGGTTTCCTCATATCAGTTAAATGCTTCACAAACTAAGATATGTATGATTCTTGTTTGTATTGCCAATAATATTATATGTGCTTTTGGTTGTATAAATATTAAGCCTCTTTTGTCCATGACTTTTGTATTTTATCTTGATTGGCTTTTCTTTCTGCCCATGTACGTAGAAATTGAAGTTTTCTATGTATATGTGTAATGGGGATTGATGGAAGTGATACTCTCATGCTGAACTACACTCCAAGCTCCTTTTCACTCATATTTGGAAAGAGGTTCTCATTAAGTTTTTGAGGATGTCTTGAATTTGCAATTCAATTGCCTCAGACTTCCTAGTAGCTAAAATTACATGCATGCTCATCATTTGTATATTGATGAGCTTGTTCTGATTTATAGGATAAAGACCAAGTTATTTTAAATGTAGCTTTGAGAAATGTTGCAATTCTCTTTCTTATAATTTTCATTGTAATCAAAATCACAAAATAAAACCTTCTGTCTCCAAAATTTTAAATATACACTTCAGTAACAGTAATTCAAATTGTTATGCAATATATCTCCACAAAGTTTACATCTCAAAAAAAAAAATGCCTAATAAGCAAGGGCTCATTTCTTACTCCTCATCACAAAACTATTCTCTTTTGTTCAGAAAGCTTCTTTTTTAGTTTAGAGATGTCATGTTCATAGAATTCTGGAGTATTCTTTCTGTGACTTTTCAGTTAACCTAGTGTACATACATTTTGTAAAATATATAATTAGAATAAATTCTTTGACTTCAAAGTTCTATAGTTTCTATATTCCAATATGGCCCATCGTTCTTTTCAAGGGATATTTGGTTTGTGTCCCCCATGATGGCTCTGTTGAATAACAATGTAACAACACTGGTGTGCAATGTTTCTAATTTGCTATTGATGTGAGGGCTTATTGCCACCCTCACTAATAACTCCATCTACCTGACTCCATGTTTGCATTCACAATTGAATGCTGTAACATTTAGTGTGTGTATGTGTGTATGTGTGTGTGTGTGTGTGTATATATATATATATATATATATATATATATATATATATATAGCAGGGAAATAGTCTTATTTGTGTTTGGGCAGGGGATATTCATACAATTTAAAGGATAGATTTCTCTGCAAAAAAAAAATTAACTATGGGAGGTTGATGAATACTACATGGAGCCTCTAGTTAACTTTAAGTAGTATAAACATCATTAAATTTAATCTTTCAACTTTGAACAACAGCATGCCCAAGAGTGTTTAATCAACTGACACATATTTAGGGATTTTTGAAAATCCCTACCACTTTTGATTTCAAATATTTATTCCATGTTGGTTACAAAATAACTATCACTTAAATATTTATTAACTTTTGTTTTAATATATAAAATTGATCTAACCAGCATAATATCCCACTTGTGATTAAGAACAGGGATTCTGTAAGTCTAGAGTAGTTTCAAAATATTTTCAAAGTATTATGCTTTGGAATTACCATTTTGCTTCACTGTATTTCCCTTTTCAGTAAGTGGGGATTGATATCTCTTAGTATGACAGTGATTCTTTGTTTTCATTCAACCCTCTCAGTGTTTTCTTTGTGTGTTTGGGAAGTATGAAGTACGTAGCGAATGTATTTACTCTTAATTCAGAACCTAGGGAAAGGGTCCTTTTCTCTCTTTGCCTATTTTTAAAGTTTTTTTTTAATTTAAAACGTCTTCTATATTCTATAACTGTCGTAAAACTATGTTTTGTGTACTATAATTTAGAAAGCCCAGGTTTTGTTCGATCACTTTTGTATGTGTCATTCTTATATCCTTTTGCTTTCAGTATGTGTCTGTTCTTAGATTTAGTATATCCTGTAGACTACCTACAGTTGCAATATTTAGAGTTAATTCAGATATCCAAGTTTTATTTTGATCAGAATTTTGTAATCTTGCATTTGCCAACAAAAAATTCTAAAAATGAAGAATCTTCTTCTCATATTTTGTATGAGTATCAACTTGACTTCACTTTATTAAAAAACTGAATATATTTATGTGTCCTTTTAAAATTATATTATTGTTACAGGTATATATGCCTATTAACAGTATTGTTGTAATGCTTTTATCTTTCAAATTCTATTGCAAAATTACATGTTTCATGACCCATCATTACAATTCAATAGAATTGTTTTTGCCAAGAAATATTTAAAATTTCATATGACTTATGATGCTGTGCACTTACATTTTATTATGAAAGATTACCTTTAGTAATTTTTGGAGAACAGATCCAGTGTTGATGAATAGTGTGTGTATTTTTATGTTTAAAATCTTCATTTTCCTTCTCTTTTGAAAGGAAGTAGCTGTGAATATAATGTCTTGGTTGATAATTTTATTTTTTCATCCCTTGAATATAGATAGACTCGAATTCCTTCCTGTGTTGTGAAGATTCAAATAAGGATTTCACAATTATATAGTTATACATTTCTAGGTGACTCATCTTTTTCTCTTGGATGCTCTCAGTATCCTGAGTTTTTAAACTTGGATTAAAATCTACTTTGAGTCTTTACAACTTGGAGAAAACTGAGCTGCTTGGATATTTCATTTTTCCTATTTTCTGAGATGTGTTTATTAGTGCTGCAAAGAGAACTAAAGGGTGATTTAGCACTTTGCATTTTTTACTTTGGCCTTCAAATTTTGATCCTCTAGCTCAACCTCTTATGTTGCTATGTACAACCACCCCTGACTCTTTCAGACGTTTTCTAAAGAAAGTATTTAAACATACATTTTCTGCTTATTACTATTAACAATTCTTGACTAATTTTTATTCTGTTTTTTTTGTGTGTTGGTTTAGTTCAGTAAACTTCTTTTAAATGATAATTGAGTATTCCCTTTGAGTGTTTGATAAATTTGCTTACAGTTGATTTAGCCATGTTTTTTTTTTTTCTATTGGTAAGCAGGAACCCCTTTTTGAACAGTCCCCAAATATTCACGTTTCATATTTTTATCTTTAATGAAACATTAGTAAGTTGGTGGATTTTTAAAATATACTCTGATGGAGGAAAATCTTTATGTAACACAATGTATTTTTCTCTACTATATTACTCTCCATAGTAATGTATTCATTTTGGATACTGTGAACACAAAGATGATTAGGAAAATCTTCAAAGTAATTTTCTGTGTGTATTTTTATTTGATTTATATATTTCTATAGTAATGATAGACTTGGATTTAATAATCCACTCCACTGCTGATGTTATTTTTTGCTGTAATTTCTTAGGTTTGCAAAATATACTCAGCCCAGTACAGTAAGTAAACATGTTTGTTATTTTTATTTATTACAGCCATGACTTCTCATCATCCTCGAGAAATTTTACCAGAGCAGAGAATAAAAGAGAGAGAAGGAAGATATGGAAAGTGGGACTTTGACTATTTACAACCAAGAAAACAATGGGAAAATATAGGTGAGAGTAAAGTTCAAAAATTGTATGATAATAGACAAAATCAATCAGTCGTCCCTATTTATGATAAAAATTTTATGGTCAAAAGACACCAGAGACAACTAATATCTGAAACAAAAATTCAATGTATTCCAATTATTTTGAGGAGATTTATATGTCTTTAAGAATAAATCCACAGCCATTTTTTAACTGAAAGGCAATGTGGAAAATTTGAAATCTAGTCCATGCATCAGTTTTTAACTTGGCCAATTATAAAATTAGCACTGAAATAAAATTCCAGTCAAACATTTGCACAGAAAATATATTTCTAAAAGTGATCCTTTGGGGAGATTCTTTATAAAATGTCCATTTTTCTGAAACAAAAGATTAATTTCTCCTTGTGCCCAAATGGATAATATTAAGAATTATAGAAAAGTTTCTACTTCCCCACTATTGCTCAATGACAATTCTGATACAGATTTCTGGAAAGTGCACTATATAGATAATGCTAGAAGTAACACAATAAGCCATGTCTCTATCCTGAGTAATGACCAGTATATTTACATTGGTGATAAAAATTATGAATATAGAGAAATGCTAGTCTTTTTCTAAAGGAAAGTTACCAAGATGAAAAATGTAGGGAAGTCTTGCTTTAGTGATCAAAAACCAGTATTCATTAAAATATTAATAGCCAAGACAAAACCTGCAAGTGGAAGATATGTGAAAGGGCTCTTAACCACAGTGCAGTGTTTGCTTAATACAAGAGAATTTATAGAGAAAGAGAGCCCTATAAGTATAGAAGATATTGAGCAAGCAAATGCTTTGATATATTTTTTAAACACAGCAGATACTATGACCGTGATAAATTCTACAAATTTAAACAATGTGAAAAAACTCTTAGTGAAAAGTTACAACTTGTTAAGTATCAGAGGATTTAGACTGAAGGAGAGACATGTGAATGTAAAAAGTGTGGGAAAGCCTTAGAAAGTTTTTCAACCCTTACTCAACACCAAAAAATTTATTCTACAGAGAAGACCTACCAGTGTGAAGAATGCAATGCACTCAAGAACTTTACTCAACATCACAGTGTTTATACAGGAGATATGCCATGCAAATGCAAAGAATGTGACAAAACTTCTAATAAAAGCTCAAATCTTATTTGTCACCAGTGGACACACCCTAGAGTGATGCCCTACATATGTAAACATTTTTGCAAAGGTTTCAGTCAAATACCAAGCCTTAACAATCACCAGAGAATTCATACTGGAGAGAAGCCCTACAAATGTAAAGTGTGTGGCATGAGTTTTAATAGAAACTCAAATCTTGATCGCCACAACAGGATTCATACTGGAGAGAAGCCCTACAAATGTGATGTGTGTGGCAAGAGTTTTAGTGAAAAATCATCACTTACTCAGCACCAGCGAATCCACACTGGAGAGAAGCCCTACAAGTGTAAAGAGTGTGGCAAGAGTTTTAATCACATATCATCACTTACTCAGCACCAGCGAATTCACTCTGGAGAGAAGCCCTATAAATGTAACAAATGTGGCAAATGTTTTAATACAAATTCACATCTCTATTACCACAACAGGATTCATACTGGGGAGAAGCCCTACAAATGTACAGTGTGTGGCAAGAGTTTCATTCAAAAATCATCACTTACTCAGCACCAGCGAATCCACACTGGAGAGAAGCCCTACAAGTGTAAAGAGTGTGGCAAGAGTTTTAATCACATATCATCACTTACTCAGCACCAGCGAATTCACTCTGGAGAGAAGCCCTACAAATGTAGAGAATGTGGCAAATCTTTTAATCAACAATCAACACTTACTCGACACCAGAGGATCCATACTAGAGAGAAATCCTATAAATGTGAAGAATGGCAAAGCTTTTAATATTTAAGATCACATCTTACTAAACATTATAGATTTTATACTGGAGAGGAGTTTTACAATGAAAACATTGCATCAGTGTCTTTAAGGATGAATCAACCCTATTTCACAGTAGTTCAACACTATTTCACACCAGAGATATGATAGCACAGAAATCATATAAATGTAAAATAGGTGACAGAGTCTCCAATAGTTGTTCACACCCTACTCAGCACCTCAGAATTCATACGAGTGAGAGGATGTGCGAAAAAAAATTGGAAAGCTTTTGGCCATTGATCAAAAATTTTTAAACGCTGCAGGATTTATATCGTATAGAAACACAAAGAATGTGTCCAAGACTATATTCAAATTTCCAACATTTTTGAATTTCTGACCTCATATCTGTAGCAAATGTGGAGTAGCATTTGTCCAAAGTGTAGATAACAGCAAAATATTTACAAAAACACCTTGACAGATATAGAGATTGTAGTAAGTTTCTTATCTATAGCCCATCCCTTGATATATTTGGGACCTAGGAGGGAAAAAACATCATTTAAATGTAGAAAATGGGTAATTGCTTTTGACATTTGCTGAAAATTTTCTTAACATCTTTAGCTGATATTGTAGAAATAAGGAAATAAGTATAGAATTGTGCATCCCCAAAAGGATATAATTTCAGCATAAATCAACAATTACTAAAGAGTCTCATTTTTCACATCTGGAGAAAACATAATTCTCAGAGTTGATTATTTCAGAAGTCTCTTAAGATTTATATGAAATTTAAAATTTAATTTTTAAGAGCCTCTTAAACTTAGGCGTACTTAATCAGTAAACCTCATCCTCAGATTTTTTTCTTTTTTTATTTAGAGATAGGTTTTGCTATCTAAGTTATGGAGCCTGACTTTGAACTTGCTAAGCTTTTCAAGTCCCTGGGGTCATGGCACGGTCCACCATGCCCGTTTTACAGAGCATTTTTACTTATATTTCATTACAGATGCAATTTGTTACTAAATAAAGTGTGAATTTCTTAATGTAAACCTTGTCATGCATTTAATGATGTTATTAGGTCACACATCTCCCCCTATTCACTTTGCTAATGGATCGATAGTAAAACATTCTATTGGGTAATTAATGCTATAACATCTCCATTAATTATTTCATATGTTTAATCAAGTATTATTTAGAGAATATTATTTATGTAAATTATATACTCTCTTATTTTTAATTATGGGAAATTAAGAGAGTTATAGGAAGGACCTAGGGATACTAAAATAATGCCCAGATATCCCTAGTTTGAATTATGAGTTTAACATTTCACTTTATAGGGTAGACAACTCTGGAGAATTATACAAGCTCCCAATCAGAGAGTGGAGAAAGTCCCAAGAGACTAGGAGCCAACGTGCGTATTCAGGCAAAAAAGGAGGGTTGCTGAAGGGGGAAATAGTCTCAATGTTTCCTGGGGAATCTACATGGTCCACAGGCCCATGCTGACTCTTGCACTGAAGAAACCATGCAGTACCTCATGAATTCTATGACGTTCATCACTGAGGTGACTAGACTCACTTCTAGTGTAGGCAAAACATCACAATTTGGGACCACCTCTTTAGTTTTGGATACCCAGTAGAAAAGTGTAACCAGAAACATGTAAAATGATGACTGTATAAAGAAAAAGACATACTATAGGACCATTTATGTCCCCACATTTTTTATTTCATTATATATTTTGATTTTGTAGACCTTTTTGTTCTACTTAATAACTTACAATATAATGTTTGTTATACTTATTGGATTATATGATAGATAGCATGTGTCATGGTCTCCCAGACCCCTGTGTAACCCAGTAATTATAAGATCCTATAAACTAACCCTGTCCCTCTTCAGATCTTAACGCTCTAAGAACCCATGACATCACAGAGAAACACAAATTTGATTGAAATAAACATCTAGACTCTAATCTACAAGTCATGTTCAAAAAGTAAAAACACAATATTCTCTTTATATGTGAGCTTTTGGGGTCAAAAAACACCACCCACCAACATTGCATTTAACTTTATTTGGGAAAATAAATATTGAAATATAATGATAAGTTCTAGGAGAATAATATTCACAGCATTTTTTATTCCTAAGTGTAAATCTCTAGGTTTCATGTTTATGTCCACATTATTTCATGCAGTAAACTGGCTTCATTTTACATATGTGAGTTTTAACTATTTATAAGGCCCAGAGGAAAGAATCAGTACTAGAGGTGTAAGGAAAATACTAAAGATCTTCCCTTTTCATGTGACTGCATGATATCTGCATATCCTTTATGAAACAGCTAAAGAATGCCAATTTCTCAATGTGTCTGGCTCAGTCACTGACTCATTGGAACCCCAACTTATTGAGTCATCTCAAGGCTATCACTCCCTTCTCTAGGATCTGACCTGTTCTTGGGAGCATGTAGTGTTCTTCATGGAATCAGTAGGTCATCCAAGATGTTACAATGAACTTTTCTTTGTTCTAACTTGTATTTATTCGGTTTCACTTTCAATAAAAGTTAGAACAAGACTTCAGACTCTCACCTGTGGAGAGGATGCTCTGTCCATGACTTCCCATTCAGGACCCTGAAAAGCTGTTTGGGACTCCCTAGTACATAGGTTCCGTGTTGGGAGTTTTTGTTACTTTTGCTTTCTCTCTTGCTTTCATAGTATTACTCAAGGAAACACTGTCTTGTGTGAAGAGAGTGTCTTCCTTATCTATTGGATCTGACCTGCCAAGTTGAGCAGCTGCCCACATGCTTAATGTCACAAACACATGTGTGTGTTATCTAATCCGTAACTAGTGTATCTTTCAACTGCATGATTTTTTTATTGCATGGGGAAGGAAACTGAGAATGCTTTCTTTGAGTGCTCACAGCACTATTCATAGTATTCATAACACTGCTATGTAATATTTCCTCTCTGCTCAACTTGTAAGTATTTCTCTTGTGCTGCTTTTTAAATCAAATAGAGTTGTAAACAAAAAATTCTGTGATAATACATAGTTACACAGACTGAATTGGGCAACTCTATTTACCATTGTTTGTTATTTTTATGGGCTCAAGGTAGTTTTTTATAATTTTATTTAACCTTAATGACGTTAGCATCTTTTGAAGAGATTTTCACTCACAAACCTTCTCTGTATATAATTTTTCCCTTATCATTTTTAAAATTTCTTACTCTCTTGAGGTATACATGACAAGAGAGCAAATTTTGACATATTATACATTGAGAAAACTCATTTTAGTTAGCATTGCATTCTTCAGGTGTACATGGTGGGGACCTTCACTGGTGGTGTGTTCATATGTGAACACAGAATAGTTGTGTCTGATTCATCCGACTGTAGTCTGTATTCCTATTTCCCTTTTCTTCCCTTCGTTACACCTTTGTCTAATCCACTGAATTTCTATTCTCTCCCCCTCCCTTGTTGAGTGGTTTAGCACTCACATATATCATGTTATACATAATGTCTGTTTCATTCTACTATCCTTCCTGTCCCCATAACCCCTCCCCTCCCTGCACTCCTCTCTACTTAATCTAAAGTAACTATTCTTCCCCACCCCTCATTGTGAATTAGCATACACTAATCAGAGAGAACATTTGGCCTTTGTGTTTGTGTGTGTGTGTGTATGTTTTGGGGGGGGCTTATTTCATTTAACCTGATATTCCATAGTTTCATTTATCTTTAAATCTAAGTAATATTCGATTGGTGGGGGTTATATATATAAAATCACATTTTATTTATCCATTCATCTATTGAAGGACATCTAGGTTGGTTCTATAGTTTAGCTATTGTGAATTGTGCTGCTATAAATCTTAATGTGGCTGTGTCCCTGTAATATGCTGTTTTTAAGTTCTTTGGGTATAGTCCCAGGAGAGGGATCACTGGGTCAAATGGTGGTTCCATGCTGGTTTTGCAAGGAGTCTCCATACTTATTGACATCATGACCTTCAGAGAATGTGGCATTCAGAAAGATGCTTGGTGCTTAATTGCTGCCTCATAATTCTTACATTTTACTGACAAAACTTTACCAGACTTTGTAAGCAAGTATTAGAAGGAAGATTCTTGCTATGGCTCAAAGGCCTGTATTCAGTCTCCTTACTTTTCAATTACTGGAAATGTAAAAGTTAATAATGGAAGATGATAGATATCTTGTAACATGTAATAAATGTAATTTAACTAATTGTATCACCAGAAATTATAGAGAAAAAGGAACAATGATACTTCATCAGCCCTCTTTTGTCTTATTACCAGAAAATATTTCAGAACCATGGTAGGCTGATGCTGGTTTTCAAGTCTTACAACAAATACACACCCAGCTAGCGAGATCTAAGTGTGCTCTTGGGCTCATAATAGTGGGAGTTCTTCCCTTGGTTTATTTTATTGCTCCCGTGGTCACAGCTTCGGTTTCTATATCTCAAATATTCAACATGCAAATTTTCTTAATAATTTGGCTCAGAATACTTCCAAGGCTCTTCACAATCAAATAAATGTTGATGAAAGGATTGAGACCAAGCTAAATGCCTTAGAGGCTGCTGACATGAATATAGGTAATGAACTTTCCACTTTGAAATTCAAGGAAAGACTTAAATGTCATGCTAGCTTTAAGTATGTGTGTGTTACTGCTGCCAAATGCAATGCTTCTTAATGGTATTGGGAGAAGGTTCAAAACCATTTGTTGGATATTTGGCAGAATAATGATAACAGTTTGGATCTTTTGGAGCTGCATCATCAGATTCAAGATATGCAGAAAAGTAAGATTGATTTTTTATATCCTACTTCTTTAGCTGATCAAATACTTAAAGAATTAAACAGCTTTACCCCTGGAAACATTCTTAAACACTCTGCATGGTATATCATTGTATTGTTCTCATTGCTACTAATTCTCTCTTGTGTTGTAATTGTAGGATTTTGTGCCAGATGAAGAATAATTCAGGGACTCAAAATAATGACCCATCACCTGCTTTTTCAAAGAAAGAAGGACAGACATGTGGGAAGCCCCTCTGAATGACCCATGATATTTATCACCATTCCTGGTCCCCCAGCATTTTTTTTTTTTATTGGAGACAGGGTTTTGCACTGTTTGACCCTGAACTTGCACAAGCTGGCCTTAAACTTGTAGTCCTCCTCCTTTAGCTTCTTAAATATATGGGATTAGTTGTGTGCCATGATCCCAGCTATTGTTACTTTTTTGAGTAATATGCACAGTTTTCCATATCGGCTACACACCCATGCATAAGTGTTGATTTTTCTTCACATCCACATCGCTGTTTGTCACTTTTCTAAGTTATACATTCTGACTGGGGTGTGGTGATACCTCATGTATTTTTTTTTCTTGTGGTGCTGGGGCCTGAACCCAGGGCCTTGCGCATGCAAGGAAAGCACTCTACCAACTGAGCTATTTCCCCAGCCTTCCTCATTGTATTTTTGATTTGCATTTTCCTGAAGGCTAATATATGGAACATTTTTCTATATGTTTACTGGAACTTTTTGTTTCTTCTTTTGAAAACTGTCTACTTCATTTGCCCACTTGAATGGCATTACTTAGTTTTTGATTGTTTGGTGTTATAATTTTTTTTTTGTTCTTTACATATTCTAAATATGAAGCTTGTATAAAATGCATACTGGGCAAAGATTTTTTTTTCTTTTATGTACATCAGAATTTTAGTTTAATGCCTTATTTATTTATTTATTGTGTGATTTTAAAATTCTGTCTAAAACATTTGTTGTCCTTACCAGAGTCTTAAATTGCTTTCCCTTGTTTATTTTGTAGTTTCACAGTCAGGTCTTTTACTCCTTTTGAATTGATGTTGAACAGGGTGAGGAATAGGGATTCAATTTCTTTGAGTACTGAAACTTTATACTGAGCTTTAAAATTGGGAGGTGTGAGTCTTCCAATTTTGTGCTTTATATTTTTCTTGGAAAAAACTATATTTGGTATTTGAGGTTGACTGAACTTCCATATTCACTTTAGGCTTACTATTAAATCTTTTTCAAAATGGAATGTGGGAATTTCGGTAAGGTTTACATTGGTATTTAAATCAACATTAATCAGCAACATTAATCTTATCAATAAATAGTTGATGCCTATTTATTCTTTTACACATTTTCTATAGTATTTTCTGCTTACAAGACACATTTGTAAGTTTTTTGCTATGTATTTAATGTTTGATTCTACTATAAAAGGAATTTTTTAATAATTTTGCTTTGAATATTTATTTCTCAGCTACAAAATTGTATTGATATAATGGAGCTATATCTTGCACAAATGCTGAACTTTTTTATTTAAATAGTTCTTTCATAGAGAGCTTAGGATTTAATTCACATAAAGCCATCTATCTGTTGTTAGAGTTAGATATAGATTGATAGGTTCACTTCACATTTCTAATATGGATTGTTGTTGTTGGGCACCAGGGATTGAACTCAGGGGCCCTTGACTTCTGAATCACATCCCTAGCCCTATTTTGTACTTTATTTAGAGACAGGGTCTCTCTGAGCTGCTCAGTGCCTTGCTTTTGCTAAGGCTGGCTTTGAACTCATGATCCTCCTGCTTCAGCCTCCCAAGTCACTGGGATACAGGTATACGCCAACCATGCTCAGCTCTGATATGGATGTTTTTATTCTGTTTATACTGATTCAGTCTCTTATTAAGTCTTTTCAGATTTTCTATGTCTAAGTCAGTTTTGATGGATTTTTTATAGGCATTTGTTCACATTCAGTTGATCATTATATTCTCTTAAAATTCTCTAAATTTTTTGTGGAGTCTGTTTTCATTGTCTCACTGTTATTTTTGATTTTTATTAACTTGAGTACTCTCTCAATCTCTTTTTTCTTGGTTAATCCAAAAATCAATTTTGTAAATCTTTTGTACAATCAAGATATTTCATAATTCTTTCTTTTGTCTATTTCTTTTATTCTTGCTTAATTCTTTATTAAAATTTATCATCTGTGCAATTTGATTACAGCTTGCTTCCCTTTGTGTAGTTACTTACTGTGTAAATTCATGTTTTAGTTTGTTGTATTTTGCTGCTCAACATGTTATTTCTTTTAAAATGTAGGCTTCTGTAGTTATGAATTTTCTTCTGGGGGCTACTTTAGCTGCACCTCATAAGTTTAGGCATTTTTTTTCATTTTTATCCACCTAAACTACTTTCCATTTTTTTCTTCCTAAAGTGTACACTGTCTAATTGCTACATGTTAGCAGATTTTTAAATTTTCTGTTTTTTTAGCTTAATTTCATTGTAGTTACAAAAGATACTTGTCCTGATTTTAGTGTTTTTAAGATTATTAACATTTTTATGGCTTTAAAATGGCAAGTTCTGTACAATGTTTCCTACACACTGGAGTAAAATGTGTATTCTACTCTTTGGGGCAGAATATTCTGTATAGACCTTTAGACCTAGTGTAGTTATATTGTTGTTCATGTCGTCTTGTTTTCATGGACTTTTTACTAGTCATTTCATTCTTTCTTGAAAGTGAGATATCACAAATTATCCACCCCTTTTTGTAGAAATGTTTCTTCCTTTATTCCTGATAGTTTTCAATTCACATATTTTGGAACACTGTTTTTTGACATGTGTACATTTATAACTTAGTTTTTGAGATTGCCCACTCTTTTGATAGGTATTATTATATTTTAATTTTTATCATAAATATGCATATATATCATATATATAATTTAATGTATAAAATTACAAGTATATATAATGTTCTTGCCTCTATCTAACAATTTCTGTTACAGCTGATTTTATCTGAGAATTGTGTAGTTCTCCAGCTGTTTTCTTTATTGTGTTTATTTGGTTGTTGTGTCTTGTATTGCAGGTTTTACCCAGGAGCACTTTACCACTGTTACCATTCCCAAACATTTTTATGTTTTATTTTGAGGTAGGGCCTCACTAAGTTGCAAGGAACCGCCCATGAATTACTTGGGAGTCTTCTCTCGGTATGGAGCCATGGAGATTTAGATTTAACTTTGGGAACTATAGGTAGCTTATCCAAGCACATTAGATTGCCCAAGGCACATGACCTCTAAAAGTTACTAGGTGATATTCATTGGCTGTGACCAATTTTAAAACTAGCCATTGCAGATTTGTGTCCTTTGTTCCAGATTTTACAGGGAGATCCTTCTCTTCCTTCTCATCAACAATTGGCAGAAGAAAGGATTGCCATAACAAAGGTTGAATCTGCCATGAAGACTGCACAGCTTACTAGAGTTAATCCACAAGAGCCTATATATTGATTAACATTTCCCACTGTTCATACCCCTACAGGAGAAATGTGGCAATAATTGGGAATTATTGAATGGCCTTGCCTACCTCATTCTCCTCAAAACTCATCAACTCTATTACATGGCTTTATTGCTCAGTTAGTTATTAAAGGAAGAACACGAGTTTTGCAGATAGTTGGGTCATAGCCTAATATTATTGTTGCAACATTTTCTACACAAGAGCATGATTGGCTTTGGCAATATTCTAATACTTGGCTGATAGCTTTTGCTAATTTCCCTGGTCAAATGGAAAGCCATTACCTTCATGATAAAATTATTTAGTTTGCTCTTGTGACTACATTTACTTTTCCCCAAAATTATGTGCTTAACCAATAGTTGGAGCACTAACAGTATTTGCTGATGGATTGAGTTCAGGAAAAGCAGGTTTCTATAGCCATGTTCATACAGAGATAATACAGACATCATATACTTCTGCAGAATGATTAGAAATTTAAGCTCTCATTGGGCTTTAATTCGTTTTGCAAACGAGTCAATCCATATTTATTCTGATAATTTATATTGCAGTTGGAGTCACAAAAGATATTGAAACATCAACTACTGGGAACACACCTTTGCAAGAGTTATTTAATTTGTTTCAGACCTTAAAAAAGACAATTCAAATGTGTCACCATCCATGTTTAATTAGCCATATAAGGGCAAATTCTAATCTTCCAGGCCCTTTAGAATGAGGTAATGATAAGATTGATCAACTTGTTGCCATTTGTGAATAAATATTTTTATATGATTGTGCATAAGCCTCACATTCTTTACATCATCAGAATGCTTCTTCTTTACATAAAAAAATAATATTCCTGGGGAAAAACTTGTCAAATTGTTCATCAAATCTCAGAATGTTTTATACATATTTTATCTTCACCAATGGGGGTTAATCTCATGGTTTATGACCAAATCAGTTATATCAAATGGATGTAACTCACATTGATCAATTTGGCAAACAGTGTTAAGTTCATGTTATTTTTGATACTTACTGTAGATTTATTTTTGACATTGCCTGTGTAAAAGAAAATACTCATAATGTTATTTCTCACTGTCTAGCTACTCGTGCAGCATTAGGATGTCCTTTACAGATTCAAATTGATAACACTCCAGCTTATACTAATTTTTTTCAGCAGTTTTGCCATCAATTTTGTATTGATCATAAAGCAGGTATTCCCCATAAGTCTCAAGGTCCAGCCATTGGTAGAATGAGCTAATTTATCTCTTAAGCAACAGTTACAAAAAAGGGGGGGATAAGGCCCCACAAAATAACCTTAATCATGCTTTGTTTTATTTTTTTTTTTAAATTCTGACTCTGATAGTCACACTGCAGCTGAAAGACACATCTTCCACAGCAACTGGTTCCTTGGTCCAAGTTTGGTGGAATGATTTAGAAACATAACAACAGAAAGGATCAGATTAATTGATAACGTGGGGTAGAAGTCATGCTTGTGTTTTCCCAGAAGGTGCCTCTCATCCTGTTGGGGTACCTGAACATGCTATCAGGCATGGAGGACCTAGAACCGAGGTTCATATAACTGAAGATTGATCCAGAGATGTCAGCCCTGACCCCCAGCAGGAAGTGAAAGCTACAAAGGAGGAAGAGGACCCTGGGACTCTAAGCAGTATGTCCAAACAGTTATTAAAATGAGACTTTCTCATAGCAAGCCAGTCATTGCCACAGAATGTCTGCCAATACCTTACTGTCATAATCATTCTGCAATAGAATTTGGCACCATTCCTAAATGGATAGACTGTGCAGATGTCTTGCCAGTACAACAAAAAGGTTCTAGAAAGAGTAGATATATTTTAGACTGGTCTCTAAGAATTGACAAAAGACAATCACATAAGGATGCCATGATCCCTGGAGGTTTTTTTGGTAGTATCCTAACCTTCATTGAAGGCAGTATCCAGAAAAATGTTTGGAGCTTAATTGCAGCCTCAGATTTCCTATATTACACTGACAGCCCTATGCCTGACTTTGTAGGCAGGGGGTGTAAAGAGGGTTCCTAGTATGGCTGCAGGCCTGGTTCAATCTCCTTAGGCTTTAATTACTTGAAATGTGAGAGTTAAGAGAAAGAATGATAAATATTTTGTAGCCTGTAAAAAGTGCAATTTACCTAATTGCGTCTCTAGATATAACAAGGGAAAGGAGCAGTAATCCTTCACCAGTCTTCCTTTGTCTTACTAGGAGTCAAAATTTCAGAGCCATGGTATGCTGATGCTGGTGTTCAGGTTTTACAACAAACATATGCTCAGGTTACTAGACTTAAGTGAGCTCTTGGACTCATAATTCTTGGTTATAATTTTTTAAATTTCATTTAATTTTATTCATCACTTCTACAGTTACAGCCTCAGTGGCTATATCTCAGAATATTCAACATGCAAAATTTCTTAATAATTTGGTTCAATATACTTCCCTAACCCTCAATAATCATAAATATTGATGAAAATATTGAAAAAAATTGAATGCTTTAGAAACTTCTGTCATAAATATTGGTAAAGAGCTTTCTGCTCTCAAGTTTCAGGAAAGGTTTAAATGCCATCTCACTATGAATGTCTGTGTTTCTTCATCCAAATATAATGCTTCCCAATGGGTTTGAGAAAAGGTGAAATCAGCTAATGGGTATTTGGTATAGTAATTAATAGTAGCCCTGATCTTATGGAGTTACATCACAACATCCAGGATATTCAAAAAATCAAAATCGATCTTATGGATCCTACCTCTCTAGCTGGAAATAATTAAAGAATGAAAAGGCTTTAACCATGGAAACACAATGAAACACTCTGCATGGTATATGATTGGAATGAGATGTTTGCTACTAGTTCATTTCTGTATTGTGATAATAGGCTGTCACAAACTCAGAACAAGAATCTGGGAATTTGAAATAAGAGCTCATCATTTTCTTTTGCAAAGAAAAAAGGGGGAGTATTTAGGGTGCAACCTGTGAATTTGTTCAGGGTCTTCTCTGGGTATGGAGCCATGGAGATTTAGGTCTCAACTTGGGAACTATCCGCAGCTCCCCAGAGTGCACTAGATTGCCCAAGGCACATGACCCTATTTCTGCTCTACTAGGAAGACCCCTCTTCTAGTTCTGAAATTGGGGATAACCCATTGGAAACTGCAAAGCCCACCTTCTACCTTATTTGGCAAAGAACAGTCCATGGAAAACCTTTGATATTCCCTAATATAAATGAAGAAAACATGGGCTTCATTTTGCTCTTTTGAGTATGGAAGCTTCATCCCTAAGATAGGCTAGTCCATTCCACCCCCACTTTTAAAATTACTTCCTGTGTCCCATGGGGTTTTTTCCCCTGCTTTACCTTTTTTAGCTTTTATTTTGCACCAGAACATTCCACCAAAAGGAACTGTTATTGGAGAACATGTCTCCAATTACTCATGCACCACATTCTGTTTGTGTCCATGTTGCATTGTTAGCACCTTGGAGCCTAAGAATATAAGACACACCTTGACCCTTTCCTAATGGAAAACATGATTTCCCATGAGACTATGACCCAAGAAGTTGAGATGTGTTTTGATAAAGGGGCTAAAAGCATGCAATGGAGGAAGGATAGCATCTTCAACAAATGGTGTTGGGAAAACTGGAAATCCATATGCAACAAAATGAAACTGAATCCCCTCCTCTCATCATGCACAAAAGTTAACTCAAAATGGATCAAGGAGCTTGATATCAAATCAGAGACTCTGTGTCTGATAGAAGAAAAAAATGGCTCCGATTTACATATTGTGGGGTCGGGCTACAAATTCCTTAATAGGACACCCATAGCACAAGAGTTAATAACAAGAATCACCAAATGGGACTTACTTAAACTAAAAAGTTTTTTTTTCTCAGCAAGAGAAACAATAAGAGAGGTAAATAGGGAGCCTACATCATTTTGGGAACAAATTTTTACTCCTCACACTTCAGATAGAGCCCTAATATCCAGAGTATACAAAGAACTCAAAAAACAAAAACAATAAGATAACGAATAACCCAATCAGCAAATGGGCCAAAGACCTGAACAGACACTTCTCAGAGGATGACATACAATCAAACAACAAGTACATGAAAAAATACTCACCATCTCTAGCAGTCAGAGAAATGCAAATCAAAACCACCCTAAGATACCATCTCACTCCAGTAAGATTGGCAGCCATTCCTAAGTCAAACAACAACAAGTGCTGGCGAGGATGTGGGGAAAAGGGTACTCTTGTACATTGCTGGTGGGACTGCAAATTGGTGTGGCCAATTTGGAAAGCAGTATGGAGATACCTCGGAAAGCTGGGAATGGAACCACCATTTGACCCAGCTATTGCCCTTCTCAGACTATTCCCTGAAGACCTTAAAAGAGTGTACTACCGGGATACTGCCACATCGATGTTCATAGCAGCACAATTCACAATAGCTAGACTGTGGAACCAACCCAGATGCCCTTCAATAGATGAATGGATAAAAAAATGTGGCATTTATACACCATGGAGTATTACACAGCACTAAAAAAATGACAAAATCATGGAATTTGCAGGGAAATGGATGGCACTAGAGCAGATTATGCTAAGTGAAGCTAGCCAATCCCTAAAAAAAAATGCCAAATGTCTTCTTTGATATCATGAGACCAACTAAGAACAGGGAGGAAGAGCAGTAGGAAAAGGTTAGCATTAAACAGAGACATGAGGTTTTAGGGAAAGGGAGAGAAAAGGGAAATTGCATGAAAATGGAAGGAGACCCTCATTGTTATACAAAATTACATATAAGAGGATGTGAGGGGAATGGGGAAATGAACAAGGAGAGAAATGAATTACAGTAGATGGTGTAGAGAGAGAAGATGGGAGGGGATAGGAGGGGGGATAGTAGAGGATAGGAAAGGTAGCAGAATACAACAGTTACTAATATGGCATTATTTAAAAATGTGGATGTTTAACTGATGTGATTCTGCAATCTGTATTTGGGGTAAAAATGGGAGTTCATAACCCACTTGAATCTAATGTATGAAATATGATATGTCCAGAGCTTTGTAATGTTTTGAACAACCAATAATAATAATAAAAAAATAATGAAGCTCTTTCACAAATAACCTTAAGATACAGTACCAGTGACTAGGAAGTCAATTCTACTTCGTTGTAATGCTAAAATGTCCACCAGGAAGGAAGTTGAACCTCGTTTCCATAGTATATGGTTGTATGCCAAAATGACCTTAAGAATGGCTTGTGTGTAAACAAGGCAGTCTGTTGCATGCTTAACTCCTAGGATGGAACCTGATTTCATTTGACAATGCAAGGTAAACTCCCCCACCTCCGCATGCCACAATGATCTGAGGGATGAGGTATCAGGCCCTGGGCATAATGAAGAGCCACTGGAGCCCCTTATTCTCTTCAATAGGAAAATGCTATAGTCGTCACCCATGGAAGAATACTTCATCATTTATCAGGCACATGAAAAGACCTATTTAGAAAAGCAGATACACATTCAAGAAAGAAAGTGAGGGGCTTGGGATACAGTGAGGGCAGTAGCATACATGCCTTGCATGCACAAGGTCCCAGGTTCAATCCCCAGCATCACAAGAAGATAAAAAGGAAAAAAAAATGTGAGAAACTCTAAAGGGAGAGACAGCAAATACAAGGTCGGAGGTGTTGCTATTTGCAGAGGGCATTTAATTGGGGCTGGACTAGAGATGGGGCCAGAGCAGACTTCTGTAATTTCTCACCCATTTTTCAAAGCTTGCTCATACCATGCTAGTATTTAGGGGTCCAGGAAGCTGGTCTAGGAGAAATGCTGCATTGCAGAAAGTTGCTTTTAAAAAAAAAAAAATCTCATCTTTATTTTTAAAAATAGTTTTTAGTTGGACAGTATACCTTTATTTTATATATTTCTTTTTAATGTGGTTCTGAGGATGGAACCCTATGCCTCACAGGTGCTAGGCAGGTGCTCTCTCACTGAGCCACAACCCCAGTTTCTTGTTTATTATTTCAAAATTTTTTGTGGGCATTTCTGCATTCTGGTGCTTTATGAACCTTCTACTTTGATGTTCAGTGTAACTTTCTTCTTGGTATCCCAGCATTTCTGCTCCAACCAGATGTGTTCCACAGTTGTTTATGGACCTCAAGTGTTGCTAGAGGAAAGATTAAATGATCATTTAGTTATCAAAGTACATAGGGCAGTGTTTTCAGAAAGGAAGTCTTAAGAGAATGCTCATTATTAGATTTCTATTTTTACTTATGTATTTAGCCATGGGCTCATATGTTTTTTGCAGTCATCCACAAATGTGGTCCACAAACCAGCCAATTTCAGAAACTTTTCATGTTGACAGTTTTTTTCAAATGGTTGAATTCTTATTGAGGCACATTTGACCAAGGGTAAACATTAAGATGTGTTTAAAGTGCTCATGAATTTTTCTGGCTAGAATATTGCAGAAGGTTTGCCAGTTTTCTCACCACTCTGCTTATCTCATTGGTGTTGAAAAACCTCCCAGATGCAAGGAATGCACCCCAGAGGCAAGCTCCTGCAGCTGGCCAACCACAGACCCCCACACCCACTGATCCAATTCTCCATCCCCCATTAATTGGGTGTCAAGTGCTGTTGGATTGTTAATTATTGGGTAAAACCCAGTGTTTTGCCCCCAAGGAGCCCAAGCTCTAGCTTGTTGGTTATTGGAACCACTGGGTTGGTTATTCACTTTTCCTTGCCTCTCAAGACAAATTTGAGCTCCATCTAGGGACGTATATTTAGTGGCACTGGTAGCTTAGGAAAATTTCTCATTTTGGTTAAGAAAAGTAACAGCAAGAATAATTAATCATTTCCCTCATGGGGGAAGGAAGGTTTCTGGCCTCAGGGCGTCCCCAGCTCTTTCCCTCTTCTCAGCCACATAATATTCTCCTCATCCTGGGTAAGACAACTGTGTACTGCTCATTCCTGGAATCCTGGGCATGTGCCTTGACCTTCTCAGTCTTCCTTCAAGAGAAATGTTCCCATTTCACAAATGCAGCAAAACTGGGCCCCCAAATAACTGGGCTGCTGTTACTGAAAAAGCAAAAGTAAAAAATACTGAAAATGAGTTCTAGGGCTGGGGCTCAACTATAGAGTGCTCACCTAGCATGTGCAGGCACTGGGTTCCATCCTCAGCACCACAGAAAAATAAATGGATAGAATAAATGTATTGTGTCTGACTCCAATAGAAAACATTTTTTAAAAATACTGAAAAGGCAACATATTCTAGCAATTAGAGAAATGAAAATTAAAACTACACAGATTCTCTTTCACTCCAGTCAGAATGGCAATTATCAAGAATACAGTAACAAATTGGTGAGGTTTTGGGGGACAGGGAATGCTCACACCTTGTTGGAGAAACTGCACATTGGGGCAACCCCTCTGGAAAGCAGGATGGAGATTCCCCAAGAAACTAGGACTGGAACCACCCTCTGACTCAGTTATCCCACTCCACACAATATATCCAGAGGATTTAAAATCAGCATACTACAGAGACACAGCCACATCAATGTTCATGATAGCACAACTCACACTAGCTAAGCTGTGGAGCCAGCCTAAATGCCCACCAACAGATGAATAGATAAAAAAATTGTGGTGTGTATACACAGTGGAATATTACTCAGCTTTAAAAAAGGATGACTTCATAACATTACCCAGTAAATGAATGATCTGGAGATTGTCATGCTAAAGTAAAATAACGCAATCCCTCCAAACCAAAGGTCACATGTTTTCCCTGACATGTGTTATCTATATCTGGAGGAAGGTGGGGGGAAAGAAGAGAAATTCAGTAGATTAGAAAAAGGGGAGCAACAGGAACGGGGGGAGATAACAGGAAAGATTGTAGCATGAATAGACCATAAAGTTCCTATTTAAATATATGAAAGTACCTAAGTGAATCCACCCATCATGCCACCCACAGGAATGGGGTCCTACGGAGAATAAGGTTTATTTTATCTTTGGATAATTTTACCACAATGGACTCTATGGTCATGTATATCTAAGACGAACCAATAAAACAGAAAAAAAAATTAAAAATTACTGAAAAGGACCATGGGACCAAATTGATAGCATCTTAGCCGGATGAGGAAATGTCTTTAGGTACATTCCAGAATTTTCTAAACCGCTCCCCCATTGGGTGCTGCCAAAGGTGTTGGAGACTGTGGGAAGGTGGAGGTACAGGGCACTGCAGGGAGAAGAAAGTACCCCCAACCCCCACATTCATCTGAAGGTGCAGGGCTCCCAGGGGGCAGGTAATCTCCAGGCCTCCATGGTTAACTAAGGCAGAGAGAAGCAGGGTGCATTGGAATCTATGGAGTTATTTACCAAATTAGGAAAACCTGGAATTGGCTTTCCTGGACTCTCAATCAAACCCAAATTGTTTTTCCTTAAAGAGAGAGACCCTTGATCCCCTCTTAGCAAGGAGTCTTCTCTGTATTATGTGACTTTTTGCACCACTGAATTGGGGGAACAACACCAGAGCTCTCTTTGGAAACACATCGGTTTTGTTTGCATCAAGACAAGCAGGTAGGGTCTGTCTGTCTTTCTTTTTCTTTTTGCTTGTCAAGTGCAGAGTATTCAACTGATATAAGGACACACACCTGGGCAGGGTGTCTCCGATTTTTGGAGGAGGCAGGATCCCATTGCCTGGGATCCAGGGGGACTGGCGGGAACCAGGGACAGCACCCAGGGTGGCCCTGATCTGTGCAAGGCTGTTATCCTGTGGCCACTGCACGTATTTCTCTCAAAAAGAAAGAAAGGAAAAAAAAAGTGTCACACGCCTGTCATTCCAGTGGCTGTGGAGGCTGAGGCAGGAGGATGGCGAAATCAAAGCCACCCTCAGCAAAAGCAAGGTGCCAAGCAACTCAGTGAGACCCTGTTTCTAAACTTCAAGCTAGGGCTGGGGAAGGGGCTCAGAGGTCGAGTCCTCTGAATTCAACCCCCAGTGGCCAGAGAGTGAGGGAGCCCAGGTGCAGCTGGGGTTTACCCAGGTCTGCTCTCTGGGTCTCTTCTGTGCTCATCTCCTTACTCAGCCTCAATGTGGGCTCGAGATAGTCAACTCAGCTGGAGAAACATCAGCTCTCAGGCTGCCAACTGGGTGGTAAACTCCTCCAGGGCGCCTGCCAGCACCCCCGCCCCCCAACTGTGAGCCTCCACCAGCGCTTCCATGACGAACTGGGCAGTTCCCAAGAAAAGAAAGGCCAGTTCTCCTTGTAGAATTTTGCACAAATAAACATAGGACTAGTCAGCACCCCGAAGATGCTCTGGGAGGTCTTATTATAGGAGGAGGCCCAGGTGATGAAACATTCAAGAAATGACTTCAATTTCCTAACATCAAAACTCAACAGAACTTAGAATTATGGTCACCCTGACCCTAACCCAATGCCCAGACCTCAAAAGAAAAAGAAAAAAGAAAAAAAGCTCTACCCAACCCTGCCATTCTGGCCTCCTTCTTGCCTGGAGCATACATCACCCCACTGTCACTCAATAAGAAGGCACCCTGTGCTCGGATTGGGGCGGGGAGCAGAGACTGACTGATGCCCTGTCCAATCAGAAGTCCCCGTGCTGAGCTCTGTCCAATCCTGAGTGCAGCCAGCGAGCAGGGGGCGGGCCTCCGCGCTTGGGATGGGATTTATTTCTCCGAGGTCCAGGCTTCTAGGATTCCTGCAGTTGGAATCCAGGCTTCCCTCCGAGCCCGGGATTCCGCGTGGGCCTGCAATGCATGGGCTGAAGTTCTCCAGGGCAGTCTTGGCTGCTGGGCACCAGGAAATGGTGAGTGTGCAGTGGCACCTGGTGCCTAGACAGGGAGGCTCAGGAGGGAGGCAGGGCAGGGAGGCCGTCTGGCAGGACCGGCTGTGGGGGGAACCCGAGTTGGCCGGCCCTGACTCCGAGGGCTCTCTGCGTCCACAGGCCTGAGCCCATTGGGAACAGCGCCCCTCAGTGTCCATGGCCAGCCGGGTGGAAAGCGTGAGAGTGGCGGAGACCCCTTACAGCCTTCCCATCCCCCAGGGCAGCCTCAGCCCCTGCTCAAGTCCTAAGTGGCAGGTGAGCGAGGTTGCCTGGAGTCTTCCCGGGCTATGGTGATTGACAGGTGGGACCACTAGAAGAATCCAATCTCCTAGCCCAGCGATGACACCCACCTGTCATCCCAGAGGCTGGGGAGTCGGGGAGAGGCTGATGCAGGAAGATTGCGAGGTCAAGGCCAGCCTTGGCAACTTGGCGAGGCACTTAGAGACCAGCTAGATGAGACCCTACCTCTAAATAAAATGCAAAATCCTTCAAACACTTTTTTTCCTGTAGGAGGGCAGCTGCAGTGTACAGGGACCCTGCTTATTCCTGAGCTAGTTTTGTGGAGTTTATTTGTTTTGTGTTTTGGTAATTAACAGAAGGGTGCTTTACCACTCATCTCTGACCCCGGAAGTTTTTAGTTTTTATTCTGACCACGGGTCTAGCTACATTGCTGAGGATGGCCTGGTTAGGGTTTGATTGATAATGACTTTTCCATTACAATTAAGTGTATGATTATTACATCCACGTGGGTCTGTGGGTGGACTCTGTTGACGTCATGATTCTTTGATGATAATAATTGTAACAGTTATTCCAAATTATATCAGGAACCTCCTATTCTGGTATAATTTTAAAACATAATCCTGCTCAACATGTGCTTCTTTGGGGTGCTGGAGTATAATCCAGTACCACGCATGTCCTGCCCCCAAGCCCTACCAGTGCTCTGTGCCTCCAGTTCCCACACCTCCCTTCATGTTGGGTTGTCTTGTTCATTCACATCAAATCCTCTGCTGGAGATGGTTGCATTTATCTAGGCCTTTTCATTGCACTTAACAATAAAAATGAAATTTACATACATGTGGAGTCATCCATGAAATTGCAGCATTGTGATTTTCTTGGTCCTCAAATCACTATATTATGATAATTTTATAACATGCATTAGTGCCTGGTAATTATAGCTCCTGCTTTTGCTCTTAGAGTTCAGAATTCTTGTCTAATTTCATATCCATTTAGCCTTCCGGGAGAATTTTCAAGCTTTTTGGTTTGTTCCCTTCTTCAATTAAAAGGAAATCATGGTGAAATTTTGATGGGGTGTTATCATAGATGAACCTGAGGGAAGCAGTCCTCTTTAAAATGAGGAGTCCTATCATCTATTCCCAGGGTGTGTAATTCAGTCTGTTTTGTGGTCATCTCTATTCGAATTTTTTTCAAATTCTGTAGGTGTCCTTTTAAAATATGTTTATGTGTGAAATGTGATATTTATGTGATATCAATATAAAACTGACACAGTATTTCATAGTGTTTGTCCAACTGTATGTAATATGGCAAACAAAATGTGGCTGATTGCCAGAAATGGTTATTTCTGAATGGAATTTCCAGGGTATCCTATTACTGAACTATATCCTCAGCCCTTTTTAATTTTTTTTATTTTAAAAAATTAAATTTTTAAATGTTTTTTGAATTTAATTTTTTAAAATTACTATTACTTTTTTAAAAAATTAAGGCAGGGTTTCACTCAGTTGCTGGGGTCAGCTTCACAATTGTGATCTTGCCTGCCTAAGCCTCCAGAAGACTGGATATATCAGGTGTGTAGCACCACATGCATCCCATCTCACAATTTCTTTCTTTTTTTCAGATTTTTAAAAGTCATGATTTATTTTTTTATTTTATGTTTTTAAATATTTTTTATTATTTTTAAAGATAAACGATAACAGTGGAATGCATCATGATCCTTATTACACATATATAGCACAATTTTTCATCTCTGTATATAATGTATGTTTACATCAAATTGTACCATTATATATGAACTAATTTCTTTCTGAATTACAATTATTAATGCACAAATATATCACAATTTTCATGTCTTTGTATATAAGATATGTTGACACCCAAATCAAGTCTTCATACATGTATCTTGAATAATGATGTTGATCATATCATTGTATAATGAAAATCATCACATTCCACCATCCTTGATAATCCCCTTCCCCCTCCAATTCCCTCCCACTCCTCTTCCCTATCTAGAATTAATCTAATCCTCCCATGCTCTCCCTCCCTACCCCACTGTGAGTCACCCCCCATATATCAGAGAAAATATTTGGCATTTGTTTTTTGGGGATTGGCTAAATTCACTTAACATAATATTCTCCAACTCCATCCATTTACTGGCAAATGCCATGATTTTATTCTCTTTTAGTACTGAGTAATATTCCATTGTGTATCTATGCCACATTTCTTTATGCATTCATCAACTGAAGGGCAAACAGGTTGGCTCCACAGTGTAGCTATTGTGAATTATGCTGCTATAAACATTGCTGTGGCTGTGTCCCTGTAGTATGTTGTTTTTAAATTTTGGGGTATAGTTGAGAAGAGGAATAGCTGGGTCAAATGGTGGTTCCATTTCCAGATTTCCAAGGACTCTCCATACTTCTTTCTGTATTGGTTGCACCAAATTGCAGTTCCACCAGCAGTGTATGAGTGTATCTTTTCCCCTACATCCTGGCCAATGCTTATTGTTGTTTGTCTTCATAATAGCTGCCATTCTGACTAGAGTGAGATGGTATCTTAGAGTGGTTTTGATTTGAATTTTTCTGATTGCTAGAGATGATGACCATTTTTTCATATATTTGTTGATTGATTGTATACCCTCTTCTGAGAAGTGTCTGTTCAGGTCCTTGGCCTATTTATTGATTGGATTATTATTTTTTGGTGTTAAGATTTTTGGGTTCTTTATATACCCTAGAGATTAGTGCTCTATCTGATGTATGAGTGGTAAAAATTTGCTCCCAGGGAGTAGACTCTCCATTCTGTTTTTTTTTTTTTTTTTTTGATAAAAAACTTTTTAGTTTGAATCCATCCCGTTTGTTGATTCTTGGTTTTAATTCTTGTGCTATTGGAGTCTTATTAGGAAAGTTGTGGCCTAATCCCACATGATGAAGTTTAGGGCCTACTTTTGCTTCTGTTACATGCAGTGTCTCTGGTTTAATTTTTAGGTCTTTGATCCATTTTGAGTTAACTTTTGTTTATGGTGAGAGATAGGGGTTCAATTTCATTTTTTTTGCATATGAATTTTCAGTTTCCCCAGCACTATTTTTTGAAGATGCTATCCTTTCTCCAGTGCATGTTTTTGGCACCTTTGTCTAATATAAGATAGTTGTAATTTTATGGGTTAGTTGATGTGTCCTCTATTGTGTACCATTGGTCTACCAGCATGTGTTGGTGCCAATACCATGCTGTTTTTGTTAATATAGCTCTGTAGAATAATTTAAGGTCTGATATAGCAATATCACCTGCTTCACTCTTTCTGCTTCGAATTGCTCTAGCCATTCTGCGTCTTCTATTTTTCCAGATGAATTTCATGATTTCTTTTTCTATTTCCATGAGGAATGCCATTGGGATTTTGATCAGAATTGCATTAAATCTGTATAGTGCTTAGGTATTATGGGCATTTCGATAATATTAATTCTGCCTATTCAAGATCAAATGAAATCTTTCCATATTCTAAGGTCTTTGATTTCTCTTTAGTGTTCCGTAGTTTTCATTGTATAGATCCTTCACCTCTTTTGATAATTCCCAAGTATCTTTTTTTGAGGATATTGTTAATGGGGTAGTTTTTCCTCATCTCCTTCTCAGAGGATTTGTCACTGATATACAGAAATGCCTTTGATTTATGGGTGTTGATTTTATATCCTGCTACTATGCTGAATTCTTGTTATAGAAGTTTTCTAGTTGAATTTTTTAGGTCTTCTAGGTACAGAATTATATCAACAGCAAATAGTGCTAATTTAATTTCTTCTTTTCCTATACTTATTCCTTTAATTTCTTTCCTCTGTCTAATTGCTCTGGCCAGTGTTTCAAGAACTATGTTGAATAGAAATGGTGAGAGAGGGCATCCCTGTATTGTCCCTGATTTTAGAGGGAATGCCTTCAGTTGTTCTCAATTTAGAATGATGTTGGCCTTGGGCTTAGTGTAGACAGCCTTTACAATATTGAGGTAAGTTCCTGTTATCCCTAGTTTTTGTAGTGTTTTGAGCATGAAGAGGTGCTGCATTTTGTCGAATGCTTTTTTTTTTGCATTTATTAAGATGATCGTATGATTCTTATGTTTAAATCTACTGATGCGATGAATTACATTTATTGATTTCTGTATGTTTAACCAAACTTGCATCCCTGTGGTGAATTCCACTTGATCATGATGCACCATCTTTTTGATATGTTTTTGTATTTTATTTGCCAGAATTTCATTGAGAATTTTTGCATCTGTTTTTTAGAGAGGTTTGTCTGAAGTTTTCTTTCTTGATGTGTCTTTGTCTGATATTAGAATAAAGGTGATATTGGCCTTATAGAGTGAGTTTGGAAGTGTTCTCTCTTTTTCAATTACATGGAATAATTTGAGGATTGATGGTGTTAGCTTTTCTTTGAAGGTCTTGTATCCATTAAGTCCTGGGCTTTTTTTTTTTTTTTTGGTTGGTAGGCTTTTGAAGGTGTCTTCTAATTCATTGCTTGAAAATGATCTGTTTAACTTGTATATATCATTCTCACTCAGTTTGGATAAACTATATGATTCTAGACATTTGTTGATGTCTTCAATATTTTCTATTTTATCAGAGTACAAATTTTCAAAATAATTTCAAATTATATTTATTTATCTAGTGTTTATCTTGATATTCCTTTTTTTCATGGATTTTAGTAATTGGAGTTTTTTTCTTTCTCTACATTAACATGGATAAGGGTTTATCAAATGTATTTATTTTTTCAAAGGGCCAACTTTTCATTTTGAAAATTTTTAAAAAAAATAATTAATTTAAAAAATATCTGTATCACAATTCTTACTACACTTGTACAGCACAATTTTTCATCTCTGTATATAAAGTATGTTGACACCAATTCATTTCTTCATACATGTACTTTGGATAATGGTGTCCATCATATTCCAGCACCCTTGCTAATCCCCTGGCCCCTCCCTTCCCCCTCCCTTCCCACCCCTCTGCCCTAAATAGAATTCATCTATTCCTCCCATGCTCTCCCTCCCTTCCCCACTATAGTCAGCCTCCATATATCAAAGAAAACATTGGGCATTTGTTTTGGGGGATTGAATAACTTCACTTAGCATTATCTTCTCCATTGCCATCCATTTACCTGCAAATGCCATGATTTTATTCTCTTTTACTACTGAGTAATATTTCATTGTGTACAAATATGACATTTTCTTTATCCCTTCATCTATTGAAGGACATCTAGATTGGCTCCACAGTTTGGCTATTGTGAATTGTTCTGCTAAAATCATTGTGGCTATGTCCTTGTAGTATGCTGTTTTTAAGTCCTTTGGGTATAGACTGGGGAGTGGGATACCTCGGTCAAATGGTGGTTCCATTCCCAGTCATTTTGTCAATTTTTAATTGCTTCTTTGGTTTCAATTTCATTGATTTCAGCTCTGATTTTAATTATTTTCTATCCTTTACTGCTTTTGGTATTGATTCATTTTTTTCTCTAGGGCTTTGAGATGCAATTTTAGGTCATTTACATGACTTTTTCTTTTTTTTAAGGAATGAACTCCATGCAATGAACTTTCCTCTTAGTAATGCCATCATAGTGTCCCAGAGACTTTGATATGTTGTATCTGTATTCTCATTCACTTCTAAGAATTTTTAAATCTCCACTTTGATGTTTTCTGCAACCCATTTTTCATTCACTAGCATATAATTTAGTCTCCAGTTGTTGGAGAATCTTCTATTTTTATCATTGATTTCTAATTTCAATCCATTATGATCTTATAGAATGCAGTTTAGTATCCTTACTTTTCTGTATTTCCTTAGAGTTGCTTTGTGGAATAATATATGGTCTATTTTAGAGAAATATCCATTTGCTGCTGAGAAGAAATTGTCTTCACCTGTTGAAAGATGAAATAGTCTATGTATGTCAGTTAAATCTAAGTTATTGATTGTATTATTGAGTTCTATAATTTCTGTTTGGCTTTTGTTTGGAAGATCTATCCAGTGGTAAAAGAGGTGTGTTAAAGTTACCCAGAATTATTGTCTTGTAGCCTAAATCCTCCTCCTGCTGTGGCCTCGAGGTAGTGAAGACTAGTGGCATGTGCTCCCATATCAGCATAACTGCAAGTATTTTTTTGAGCAGTTGTAAAGTTAAATGTTAATTTGTAGGTCTATTTTATATTTCTTCACATCTGGGTCTACAAATGTATTAATTGATTTCTGAAGTAATTTTCAAAGTTGATGATTATCTAGCAATTTATCTATATTTTGTTGTTTTCCAGGCTCGAGATTTTCTTGGCAATTAAGATGGAATAATAAGGAATTATAATGTGGGAAAATGAGAACCTGACATTTTGCTAATTGATCTCAAGATGTCCCCTGAAGGATGGAGAGTGTGCACCCTTAATCCTGTGAGACAAATGAAGCAGAAAAGCTAAGTTATCATTTTATGTAGCCTAATATGTGCTTATGAATTTTCCTGGCTGGAATATTACAGAAATTTTTGCCAGTTTTCTTGCCACATTGTTTACCTCATTGGTGTTGAAAATCCTCTCAGATGCAAGGAATGCAACCCAGAGACAAGCTCCTGCACCTGGCCACCCACAGACCCCCATACCCAAGGATTCAATTCTCCGTCTGGTTAGTATCATGCTAAAGTAAAATTAGGAAATCCCCCCCAAACCAAAAGTCACATGTTTTCCTGATATGTGATATCTACATCACAAGGAATGGGGGGCACAAAGAGAATTTCAGTAGATTAGACAAAGGGGAACAACAGGAAGGGAGGGGAGATAAGAACAGGAAAGACAGTAGCATGAATCTACCATAATGTTCCTATTTAAATGTATGAAAATAACTAAGTGAATCAGTCCATCATGCCCACCCACACGAATGGGGTACTAAGGAGAATAAGGTATATTTTATGTTTGGATAAGTTTATCAAAATGGACTCTATCTTCATGTATAACTAACAAAATGAATAAAACAGAAAAAAGATAAAGAATACTTAAAAGGACCATGGGTCCAACTTGATAGCATCATAGCCAGATAAGGAAATGTCTTTAGGTACATTCCAGAATTTTCTGAACCACTCCCCCATTGGATGCTGCCAAAGGTGTTGGAGCCTGTGGGAAGGTGGCACTGCATGGTGAAGATAGGACCCCCCCATTCATCTGCAAGTGCAGGGGTCCAGGGGGCAAGTAATCTCCAGGCCTCTATGGTTAACAAAGGCAGAGAAGAGCAGGGTGCATTGGAGTCTAAGGAGTTATTTACCAAATTAGGAAAACCTGGAATTGGATTTCCTAGACTCCCAATCAAATGCAAATTGTTTTTCCTTAAAGAGAGAGACCCTTGAGCCCCTCTTAAGGAGAAGTCTTCTCTGTATTATGTGACTTTTTGCACCACTGAATAGGGGCAACAAAACTAGAGCTCTCTTTGGCAACACATTGACTTCGTTTGCATCAAGACAAGCAGGTAGGGTCTCTCTTTTGTTGTTGTTGTTTCTTTTTTCTTGTCAAGTGCAGAGTATTCAGCTGATACTAAGGATGCACACCTGGGCAGGGGGTCATTGGTTTTAGGAGGAGGCAGGATCCCTTTGCCTGGAATCCAGGGGACTGTCAGGAACCAGGGTGGCCTTGATCTGTGCAAGGCTGTTATACTGTGGCCACCGCAGGTTAAAAAAAAAAAGTGGCACAACCCTGTCATTCTAGTGGCTGAGGAGGCTGAGGCAGGAGGATGGCGATTTAAAGCCAGCCTCAGCAAAAGCAAGGTGTAAGCAACTCAGTGAGACCCTTTCTCTAAATAAAATTCAAACTAGGGCTGGGGAAGGGGCTCAGAGGTCGAGGCCTCTGAATTCAACCCCCAGTTCATCAGAGAGTGCAGGAGCCCTGGTGCAGCTGGGGTTTACCAGGTCTGCGTTCTGGGGGTCTCTTCTGTGCTGATCTCCTTACTCTGACTCCAGCCTCAATGTGGGCTCGAGATAGATTCAACTCAGCTGGAGGAACATCAGCTCTCACACTGCCAACTGGGTGGTTAACTCCTCCAGGGCACCTGCCAGGCCCCCAGTGAGCCGCCACCAGTGCTGCTTGTGATGCACTGGGCAGTTCCCATGGGGGAAAGGCCAATTCTGCTTGGAGAATTTTGCACATATGAACAGAAGATAAGTCAGCACCCCGAAGACGCTCTGGGTGGTCTTATTATAGGAGGGGGCCCAGGTGATGAAACTTTCAAGAAATGACTTCAATTTCTTAACATCAAAACCCAACAGAACTTAGAATTCTGGTCACCCTAACCCTGACTCCATGCCCAGACCTCAAAAGGAAAAGAAAACAAGCTGCAGCCAAACCCTGCCATTCTGGCCTCATCACCTGGAGCGGATATCATCCCCCTGTCACTCAAAAAGAAGGGTCGCTGGGCTCAGACTGGGGAGAGCAGAGACTGACTGATGCCCTGTCCAATCAGAAGCCCCCGTGCTGAGCGCTGTCCAATCCTGAGTGTAGCCAGGAGCAGGGGGCGGGCCTCCGCGTTTGGTGTGGGATTCATATCTCTGCTGTCGGCGGTTCCCCTCAGATTCCTGCAGTTGGACTCCAGGCTTCTTTTGTGCCTAGGCTCCCAGGTGGCCCTGCCATGCAGGAGCCGAAGCTCCCCAGGGCAGGCTTGGCTGCTGGGCACCAGGAGATGGTGCCCAGCATCCCCTGGGGCAGCCTCCGCATCCCCTGGGGCAGCCTCCGCATCCCCTGGGGCAGCCTCCGCATCCCCTGGGGCAGCCTCCGCATCCCCTGGGGCAGCCTCAGCCCCTGCTCAAGTCCTATCTATCTGGCAGGTGAGCAAGACAGCCTGGCATCTTCCCAGGCTGTGGTGATTGACAGGTGGGACCACTAGAAAAATCCAATCTCCAAGCCAGGTAATGGCACACTCCTGTCATTCCCAGCGGCTGGGGGTGGGGGCTGATGCAGGAGGATTGTGAGGTCAAGGCCAGCCTCCGCAAGTGGGTGAGGCACTTAGAGACTCAGGGAGACCCTGCCTCGAAATAAAATGCAAAATAGGGCTGGGGATGGAGCTCAGTGGTGGAGTGCCCCTGAGTTCAATGCCCAGCACCCCCCTCCCCCGCAAAAAAATCAAATTTCCAAACACCATTTTCCTGCAGGAGGGAAGCTGTGGTGAATAGGGACCTTGCCTATTCTTAAGCTAGTTTTGTGGAGTTTATTGTTTTTTTTTTTTCTTTTGTAGTTACAGAAGGGTGCTTTACCACTGAGCTCTCTCCCTGGTAGTTTTTAGTTTTTATTCTGCCCGCTGGTCTAGCTAAGTTGCTGAGATTGGCCTGGTTAGGGTTTGATTTTTAATGACTTTTCCGTTGCAATTAAGTGTATGATTTTTACAACCACATGGGTTCCTGGGTGGACTCTGTTGACTTCGTGATTCCTTGATGACAATTGTAACAGAACAGCTTCACAATGCACGTGTTAGGTAATAACTTCTTATTATTACTTTTTTTCTCTGATAATTTTTTGCTCTTATAATTCTAAAGTTTCTTGGTTAAGTTTACATATATTTAACTGTGGATAAATTTTAGGACTGGAGGCTTCCATTAAGAGTAAAGCATGCTGGATTGTTTCTTAGTGCATCATAGTTATACATAATACCACATGCATATGGCACCCGTGTAAAACTTACCCATGGTATTTTATACTATTTTTAAGCTGAATGTACCATGACTATTAATGTATTATCCCGGTCATATGAACTGATTGCAGCAAGTCCCTGCAGTGGGAGACTATCATGTGTCTTTAATAGCAAAACAGTTTCCACAAATAATTAAGAAGCACTTAAACTCCTTTTTTTTTTAAAGACCCAAAAGGGTCTACAAAAAAACTACTAGAACTAATAAATGAATTCAGCAAAGTGGCAGGATATAAAATCAACACACATAAATCAAAGGCATTTCTGTATATCAGCAACAAAACTTCTGAAATGGAAATGATGAAAAACACTCCATTCACAATATCCTCAAAAAAAAAAATACTTGGGGAATCAACCTAACAAAAGAGGTGAAAGACCTTTACAATGAAAACTACAGAACCCTAAAGAAAGAAATAGAAGAGGATCTTAGAAGATGGAAAAATATACCTTGTTCATGGATAGGCAGAACTAACATCATCAAAATGGCGATATTACCAAAAGTTCTCTACAGGTTCAATGCAATGCCAATCAAAATCCCAATGGCATTTCTTGTAGAAATAGATAAAGCAATCATGAAATTCATATGGAAAAATAAAAGACCCAGAATAGCAAAAACAATTCTAAGCAGGAAGTGTGAATCAGCTGGTATAGCGATACCAGATTTCAAACTATATTACAGAGCAATAGTAATAAAAACAGCATGGTACTGGTACCAGAACAGGCGGGTGGACCAATGGTACAGAAGAGAGGACACAGAGACTAATCCACAAAGCTACAACTATCTTATATTTGATAAAGGAGCTAAAAACATGCAATGGGGAAAGGATAGCATCTTCAACAAATGGTGTTGGGAAAACTGGAAATCCATATGCAACAAAATGAAACTGAATCCCCTACTCTCGCCATGCACAAAAGTCAACTCAAAGTGAATAAAGGAGCTAGATATCAAATTTGAGACTCTCCATCTGATAGAAAAAAAAGTTGGCTCCGATCTGCAGATTGTGGGGACGGGCTCAAAATTCCTTAACAGGACACCCATAGCACAAGAGTTAATAACAAGAATCAACAAATGGGACTTTCTTAAACTGAAAAGTTTTTTCTCAGCAAGAGAAACAATAAGAGAGGTAAATAGGGAGCCCACATCATGGGAACAAATTTTTACTCCTCACACTTCAGATAGAGCCCTAATATCCAGAGTATACAAAGAACTCAAAAAATTAGCCAATAAGAAAACAAACAACCCAATCAACAAATGGGCCAAGGACATGAACAAACACTTCACAGAGGAGGACATACAATCAATCAACAAGTACATGAAAAAATGCTCACCATCTCTAGCAGTCAAGAAAATGCAAATCAAAACCACCCTAAGATACCACCTCACCCCAGTAAGATTGGCAGCCATGACGAAGTCAAACAACAACTTAAACTCCTTGAGTTTAGTAGAATTCTTTTGTTTCCTATCTTCATTGATATCTTTATTTTTCTCTCTGATAGGGTTTTAGTTGACGTTTCTCGGGTTTCTAATGATGTTGGATTCTTTTTATTCTTATTATTGAACACATGGGTATCTCCTGTGCAAATTGGCAGCTCAAGTCTCCTCCCTGAATTTCTTCTTTGGTGGATTTCAGAGTGTTGTGATCGTGGCCCCTTTCCTACCCAAGGGGGCTGAGATCTGCAGGGGTCTCAGGTTTTTCTTCCTCCTGACCTTTTCTTATTTGGGGGGCAGGGGGGTTACAGTGGATTGAATGCAGAGCTCCTCTCCCACTGAGCTACATCCCAACTAGTTTTTTATCATTTATCTTGAGGCAGAGGCTGAGTCTGGCCTTGAACATGTGCCTCAGCCTCCTGAGTGGATGGGATTACATGTGTGTGCTCTCCTGCCTGGGTCCCCCTGAAACTTCTAAATGTAAGGGAAACAAAATGTCAGATCCAGAACTCCATCTCCCAGACGAAAGCTGTACACAAGTATCAATGAATTCCTAAAATTCAAGTCCCTTGTCCCCATTTCCAGTAAAAATGTGTGTGTGTGTGTGTGTGTGTGTGTGTGTGCATGCATGTGTACTCCCTCTTTCTCTCCCAGGCCAGACACCTTGTCAGAATGTCTTTGGGCTGAGGGTCCCCCCTGTGGACTGCATTTACTAGGGGTCTCATGCCCTTTGTGATATTTTCCTGGTCCTGGTTTGACTCTTCCTGACATGAGGATCCCACACCTGGCTCATCTGAGGTCTCCTGAGCATCTGGTAAATATCAGCCACCTGTGGACTTATGAGCAGGTGCATTTAGAGGAAGTAGTTTCTCAGGGGAGTAGGTGATGGCCCTGTGGCTGGGAGGAGTCTCCTTATCCAGAAGCCACTTCAGATGTTCCCTCATCCTTGTTCCTGTGGATACTTGAACATCATTGGGCATGCAGCCATTTATTAACACACTGGTTCAAGTTCCTTAGGAAATGCATCCAGAGTGGTTGTTAGCTTTTAAAGAACTCCATGCCTTTTTTAAAAATGGCTGCACTAAACTGATATTCTAGCCCCATTTGAGTGGGTCTCTTTCTCCATACCCACGTCGTTGGAGGACTGGTTCCTTCGCCTATTTGATAGGAGCCTTTCCCACAGCTGGACTCAGGCTGCAGAAGCTCTCCTACTTAGCTGGTGACTGAATTCCTGTTGGTTAGACACCAGGCTTCCTGTGCTAACTGCAGGAAGGTGGTGTGAGCCTATTCTAGAAAGAAACAGGGTTTTGACCCCTTTTGCTTCACTCCTGGTGTGGATTGTAGCACAGGGAAATACTCAGACATCAATGTGAAGCCCCTACTTTGTGACCCAGGGAGATATGCACATGCACAGTTGCCATTGCTCCCAAATCTTGGTGGGTTAGGATGGAGTCCATGAGATAGGGAAAAAATGTTGGGACCCTGAGTGCCTGGACATACTTCTTTCAGAAAGAACTGTTCAGGCCTGGAGTTATTACTGAGGTAGTGGGGAGAGGGCTCAGGCAGGGCTGCTGGGTGGACTGCATTTGTCCTGTCTACCCTTAGGGACTGGCTAGGGAGAAGCTCAACTGTTAGCAACCACAGTTTGCAGATCATGCTGGCAAATCCCTTGTAGGGATAAACTGGGACCCTTGAGACCTCACTCCCCTTCTGCCCTAGTCCCATGGATAAAGCTCATGACCCACCACATCCATAGAAAACCACCCCTTTCCTCTCATCCTGATACTTGTGTATATCTAGATCATTCTTCTATGAGCACCAGACAAATTGTGTTTCCAGCTACAAGTCATTTCATGTCCCATGTGATCCATTTGTGACTCCAATCAGTCTTCCTCTACTCTGGGTGACACTGGATTTTGGTAGTCTGTCCCAATTATGTGGCACATTGCTTAAGGCAGGACTAATGCCCAAGTGTACCCCAACTTTGCCTGCCCTTGGGATGGTAGATATTTTCTCAGTGGTCCAATGCATAGGTCTCTCAATCCATGTATAACTTTATTTAAGAGGGACTCAAAACAGAAGTAGGTATTTATTTGGTGTATCCATGTGTAGAGAGAATCCAGTAGCCTCCTATTCTGGTATAATTTTGAAACATAATCCTACTCAATATGTGCTTCTTTGGGGTGCTGGAATGTAATACAGTACCACGCAAGTCTTGCACCCAGGCCCTACCAGTGCTCTGCACCTCCAGTTCCCACACCTCCCTTCATGCTGGTTTCTCTTGTTCATTCATATCAAATCATTTGCTGGATATTGTTGCATTTATCTAGGCCTTTTCATTGCACTTAATAATGACATTTACATACATATGGAGTCATCTATGAAATTTCTGCATTGTGATTTTTTTTTGGTCCTAAAATCACTGCAATATTGTTTTAATGCAATTTATATTTTTAAAATTAAGGAGCCCTTCAGGTGACCATACCCTTTAGTCAGAACTGGGAACCACTGAATCACAGTTGAAAATGCATTAGCTCATGTGGTTTCCTTGTGTGCTGTGTGGATTTGTCCACTTAAGGCTTTCATGTGTGGGTTTATAGAGGACAGATTTGCCATGATGAAGAAAATAAAATGATTTTCTTAAATCTTCAGGTGTTTAGTCAAACTGCTGGTGGAGGAAGTACTTTTTCAGTAGATATATCTTGTTCTCTTGCTTTCATACCAAGAAACTATTTTATGAAAAGAATGTCTAGGTTTAGTCTAGGTCAAAAATCATAAGTAGACTACAAACACCAAAGAAAAACATAAACTAAGTTGAAGATATACTGTGTGTTAAACACATTCTTAAAATTATCTCATGGTGAGAAATAAAAATGAATCCTTTAGCTTTATTTTCAAACATAGTCCAAATTGATTTACCCCAATTATACCCTATTAAAAAAACTTGAGTGTTCTTGAAAGTATTTGAATAGTAAAAACTAGTAAATGATATGAAGCTTAAAAATATGCTTCTATAGCAGAGGTGTAATTCTTCAGTTCCTAAATTCCTAAAAAAAATAATGATTTTTTTTTTTTTTGGTGCCGGGGATTCATCCCAGGGTCTTTTGCATTCAAGCCAAGCACTATATCAATTGAACTATATCAAGAGCCCAAGTTACCAACTTTGCTTCATTGTAATAGTAGGCAGGGGGAGGAAAGAAAAGGGAGAAGTTCTCCCTTTCTCAGGTGTTGTCTTTGAAGAGGTAACATGCTCATACCAGTGAAAGAATAAAGCTGCTTTTATGTGAACTTCTGCAGACTGTGAAATTCTGAGCCACTGCCTTTACATGCTGGGTATAAAACTCTGAAACTCCCTCAACTTGTGGTTCAGGGGATTAATTGATTACAGTAAAACCTGTGCCCTCTGAACCTGGCTGCAGCCAAATAAAACTGTGTCCTGCTATTTTTTGTGCCTTGCCTCCTTTATCCCTAAAACAGGAGGTGGGTCTTCCTGCCCTCTGAAGTCTTTAGCTACTACTTACTTGAAACTCCACCTCCACTGGCATTCCAACTGCCTGGGGGAAATTCCAATGCCTGTACAAAGATGTCATGGAATTCCTAGGACCTTACATTCTTATGACACCTAGGGTTCAATTTGTCTTGGCTGACGTCTTGTTGATCCTTTGAGTCCTGTGACTTTTTATGTGAATATAAGGAGACCTAATTTCAGGTTAGGGTATATTTTTTCACAGCTCCTTCCACTTGGTTTATTTTTTTTCTACCTCTTGCACACCTTCTGCTTTCTGCTTAATTCAGGGCAGCTCCTAAAGAACTGAACTGTGTCATGCCCATCTGTTCTTTGTTTGGATCTCCAACAAACACACACACACACACACACACACACACAAACACACACTCACACACAAGACATACAGGCTCAGACAAACATATGCACTCACAGATGCACTCTTATAGGTGGACAAAATGCATAAAAATAAAGACACACAAATGCACACACACAGACATGGACTGTCTCACAGACACACAAAAGCATAGAAATATAGACAAACATACTTTTAGACATTCAAATACTTAGACATACATACACATACATATTAATAGACACACAGAGCCCCATGGACACTCAAACCAGGCATGTGTGTGGAGCAGACTTTAAAAGGGTCTGGGAATCTGGGAGAAGTTTTCAATGCAAACAACTTATATAAATGTTAGGAATATTCCTTCAAAGCTCCCTTAACATTTGTCCCTTTCTAACTTTTATATTACCTTCCCCTCCCCAATATTCTCCTCCACTTTGTCCCTTATCAGAACAATTCTTTTATTTTCAACTCCCTAATTTCAAAGGCTGCTCTGGACTTCCCTTTGCACCTTACCCTTCTGATGATCTAGCTCTGCTGAGAAATACCCTCTGATTTGGTCTCCTGTGCTCACATCAGATTTTGCAAGGGTAAAAGCACAGCAGAGAGATTTATTTGTCCACTGATGTGAAGTATGTCACACACCCTCACACAGACCTAACATAAAATGCTGGTGGGGAGCTCACCACTTGGTTACTACACTTATTAATGAAGGGTTTTGTTTGTCCTGGTGCTGTTGGAAGTTTCCTTCCCCCTCTAAAAAACCACACAATATTCCCATATTTCTTTTACCCAGTTTCCTCTAATATTGACTCTTAAAACAATTAAATAGCATTGGTACAATGGTGCATGCCTGTAATCCCAGCAACTCAGGAGGATAAGGCAGGAGGATTGCAAGCTTAAGGCCAGCCTCGGCAAGTAAACAAGGCCCTAAACAACTTAGCAATACCCTGTCTCATAATTAAAAAAAAAAAAAAATTGGGATGTCTCTCAATGGCCATGCACCCCTGGCTTCAATCCCCAATATAAATACATAAACAAATAACTATAGTAGAATGATCAAAACAAAGACATCAACCTGGGTACAAAACAATCAACTAACCTATAGACTTTATTTGAATTTTACCAATTTTCACCATAAGTAAATACCAAACTCAAGGTCTCTCCTCTTGGGTTTGGTGTTTCCTTATGACTGGGCCAGGTTATGGATTTTGTAGGGAGATGCCACAAAGGTGAGAGGTCCTTATGGGGTTATTTGGTAGGAAGGGGGATACACCGACATGGCTGGTAAGGAGTGATGTTAATTCCAATCATTTGATTAATGTGATGCTTCTTGGATTACTTACAATAAACTTACTATCTCTCCCTTTGTGATTAATAAATATCGTGGGGGAGATATTTTGAGAATATCTTATTTCTCTCAGAATTTTTACTCACTTAGCAGATGTGGCTCAGTGGTAGAACACTGGCCTGTCATGGTTGAGGCCCTGGTTTAATTTCCCATACTAGAGGAAAAAAAAAAAAACTTTGCTTTTGCTCACTTAAATATTGGCATCCATTCATAGGTCTTACCCATAAATATTATTATTATGTCTCCTAAAGGTGATTTTGTTTTCATTTTCCTCATTGTTTCTTTATTTATAAACTGTAATTCTCTTTAAGAAAACAAATCTCTCTTTCTCTATTTCCTTTTTTATTTTTTTCTATTCACATAGGCTCATGGTTTTCTATTTAATTCTATCACTTTTAATCCAATACTATCATTATTTAGTTGCTCAAACTGTTCCAACTTTGACTGTTGAGAACTCTTTCAGATTGGATCCTGTATCCTTTCAATAAGCCCCTATCATATTGACCAAGTTATGCTGCATGCATTACAAATATGTCTCAATGAATCCTCCTGAGATATATAATTATACTGTATCAATTATTTTAAAAAATAAGCCCCTACCCCTTATTAAGCAGCTCTCTATCTTCTGGCACCACAAGGTGTTCCAGGATTATTTTACATTTTTCCTGTTCTGGCTCTGGGAGCAACCATTTCTTCAAGAGCCCTGGTCTCTTTTATTGGAGAATGGTATTTAGAAGCCAGATCTGGGTGGAGATCTGTCCTGCTGATTTCTATGGAATAAGAGTTCTAAGTCCTCTTAGTGTTCAGAATTTGGAACTATGTTATGTCTATAAATGCATGCATACACGTACATCTCTTCTTTATTTTCTTTTTCCTTTCATCAAAAATCTTTAGTTCATAATAATACTACTGATTTCAATTCATCACCACAGTGTTCATCCTAATGCCATCTTTTTTTTTTCTTTTCTTTCTTTTTCTTTCTTTTTTTTTTTTTTTTGTACAGGGGGTTATATTCAGAGGTACTCTACCACTGGGCTACATCGTCAGCCCTTTTTATTTTATTTTGGGACAGGGTCCCTCTAAGTTGCCTCAGACTTTCTATCTTGCTGCCTCAGCTTCCTGAGTAGTTAGAATCACAGGCCTGCACTTCCACACCCAGCTAATGTCCTCTTTCCTTACTTGTAATGGTGGAATTTGTTCTTCCTTTTCTTTTTCTTTTTTTTTTTTAATTGAAAGGCTGTTGCTTAGATATTGCTAAATTGTGAAAAATGTTCCTTGATCATGCCTCCCAAACTTTTTTTCTCCCCTAGAAACGGCTGATATGAGAACACAAGATAGGTTGCTAGATATTGCTGTCAGAAGCTACACAAAAGAGAAGCCAACTGATTTAATGGTCCTTCTTTATGCAAAAAGAAGTAATCACACTCTTTATGGTTTATTGGCAGTGGGGTGCAGGAGGGTCAGCCCAGGCTGTAGAATGTAAGCTTATTGTTGCAGCCAAATGAGTCAGATCAGATGTGAATAAAAATTTATTTATTTATTTATTAAATTTCTTCCTGTGACTTTTTTTAAATTTTTTTTCGATTCTTTTTTTATTATTAGTTCAAAATATTACAAAGCTCTTGACATATCATATTTCATACATTTTATTGAAGCAGATTATGAACTCCCATTTCTCCCTGTATACATACTGCAGATTCACATCGGTTCCACATCCACTTTTTTACATACTGCCATACTAGTGTCTGTTGTATTCTGCTCCCATTCATATCCACTACTATCCCCCCTCCCCTCCCCTCTCCTCCCCTCCCCTCCCATCTTCTCTCTTTACCCCATCTACTGTAATTCATTTCTCGCTCTTGTTTTTTCCCCTTTCCCCTCACTTCTTCTTATATGTAATTTTGTATAACAATGAGGGTCTCCTTCCTTTACCATGCAATTTCCCTTCTCCCTCTCTTTCCCTCCCTCCTCTCGTCGCTGTTTAATGGTGATCTTCTTCTCATGCTCTTCCTCCCTATTCTGTTCTTAGTTGCTCTCCTTATATCAAAGATGAGATTTGGCATTTATTTTTTAGGGATTGGATAGCTTCACTTAGCATAATCTGCTCTAGTGCCATCCATTTCCCTGCAAATGCCATGATTTTGTCATTTTTTAGTGCTGAATAGTATTTAAGTAGTTGTGTGTCTACATGGTTCTGGAAAAAAAAGGCTATTTCTTGCTCCAGCTCTCTGGGGAAACTTCCCACTCTGATGTCCTCTTACTTTTGCCACTGGCTTCCCTGGAGGCAATGTGCCTCTTGGGCCATCAATTTATCTCTTCATTTATTTCTAGTCTCTTCTCATTCCAACAATCTCAACATACCTTTTCTTCCTACAAATGGGAGTCTATTTCCTTTTCCACAGACCCCCTGAGTGTTCATCTCAGTGTGGGGTCTCAGCAAACACTGCTCAACAAACTTGGGTCCTCAGAATCTTTTTAATCAGAAAAGCCAAACATACATTTTCTATTTTGTGGCTTGAGATTTGGTTTCCCTCATAGGTTGCCTGTTCTGATAAAAATTGGGGTGTGGGGAGATAGTCTGTTTTTCTGTCCTTTTATAATAGGCCAGACTCATTCAACAGGCAACCTCAACTGGAATGCCTCACCAAAACCCCAATTTTGCCTACTGTGTTTCAGATATGTGAAAGATGAGGAGGGAAGGGAAACAATATTAGATCATTCTGAGGGCATTATTATTCCCAACTGAAATCCCCATTCTTTGAGTTCCTTCTAGTAAGAAAGAAAATAAGCTTGGTGTAGGTATTATTCCTTTTAGAGTTATCAATGATTCCAGAAGCCCACAGGCCTGTTTGACTGCCATCCTGACCCTCCCATAGGGATAGGTGGGGGTCACCTCCACAGTGGCCTGGACTGACCATAAATGAATTGGAAACACCCATAGCGAGGAGAATGTCAGTGAAAGTGGGAGCCTAAGGAGAACCTATGTTTTCTTAGCCATATCCAAAGAGCCTGAATGGAACTGTTTAGCAGCTACAGACTTCCTGAGGATGCACTGGGAAGCTTCCTGGAGGTACCAGGGAGATAATTCATGATTGGGACACCGAACCATCACAAGACTGTGAAGAACTCATTTTGAGGATTCTGAGAATACTATACATTCTAGGAAGGAAAGTTTAGCAGAGTAACTTAGACTTGGTGGGATGTATGAGTGATAATATTAATGATGATGTCTTTGGGGCATGTCGAGTAGGGATAATAGCAGTGGTTTAATAAGAAGATACTCATAACAACCAAGGTAGTTGGGATTTAGTTCATGTCTCCCTTATGAACCAGGCAAGGCATGTAAGTTTACATCTTAATAAATTCTCACAACCATGAGGCAAGTACTCCCTGTAGTTCATTTTACACCTGACAACTGAGATTCACAAAGGTGGAGAATTGTACAGCAGTCACAAAACTACAAGAAAACAAAGGCCTTTCATAAATATTTCACTATGTGGTCTTGTTGGAAGGATCTGTCTTGTGGGTTGTAGAGATTTGATTTAGCTGAGGTAAGCATTGATGGGGCCATGGCTGGTGCTTTAACACAGTGTCCCCAGTGGAAAGGAAACTGAGACCCAACTGCATTCTAATGATGGAGGTGTTCAGTCAGCCAGTAAAGGAATGTGCTGTCGGGGGCAGTCATAGCACCAAGGATGGGGCCACCCAACCAAGTATTCAATGATATGGCTGGGGTTCAGAAACAAAGTTGTAAGGATTGAAGTAAGGCACTCCAGACAGACATGACAGCAGGAGCCAAAGCACTGTAGTGTGCAGTAAGTAGCATGGTGTGGGCCTGCAGTTATAGGCAGTTAACATGGCCAGAATACATGGTTCAAGGTAAAGGGGAAAAAAGAGAGAAAACTGGAAGAGAATCATGGCCCTTAAATGAATCAGCCAAGGCCTTCGGCCCTAGATAGATAAAAGCCTGGATATGGAGTCCAATTCAGCCATGTGCTAACTATTTTGACCCTAGGCCATATCTTTAGAGGTTTTCTAAGCTTTATTTTACATAACTGGAAGCATAGTGACAGATAATAGTCTACATGTTAAACTGACTGCTTGGGTTCTTGGTCTGGGGTCACAGAGTTGATAAATGGATTTTCCTAGAAGCATATCTACTTTCTATTACATGTGATGAATGGATTTGCCATGAAGGATATCTACTTTCTACTACATGTAAAGCTTTATTGTTCATAAGTTGCTTATATATTATTACTTATTTTTACATATTTCAGATCATTTACCCTGTTAGTAGTGTAATTTTTCTGGCTCTGGGCTTGTTCTCCCAATCCAGGTAGCCCTAAAGGGTAGGCACCATATTTTAATCTATCATCACAAGATGTAGCCATGCAGAAATCTCAGTGTTGATAGATTATTAGAATCACTTGGGAGTACCAGACAGCTGCACAGGTGTGTTCCCCATCCCAGATGTATTAAACTAGGGCCTTCAGGAATGTGGCTTGAGCTTTTACTCTCGACCAGCTGGGCAGAAAAATGTTTGAATCAATGAGTAAACAATCATAATTTATGTACAGTTGTCCCTCAGTATCCTTTAAAGCCTGGTTTCAGGACCGCTCCTGGACTTCAAAATCCACGGATGTTCAACTCTTGATACAAAGTGGCATAATATTTGTATAACCTATACATATTTTGGTACATTTTTAATCACCTCTAAATTACTTATAAACATAGTACAATGTAAATACTTTGAAAATAGTTGTTATACTGTATTGTTTAGGAAATAATGACATGAAGAAATGCCTATACATGTTCAGTATAAATGCAGTTTTTAAAATATTTTTAGTTACATATGGACACAATACCTTTATTTTGTTTGTTTTATCTAATTTTTTTAAATGTAGAACTGAGGATCACATGCAGTGCCTCACATATGCTCAGCAATTGCTCTACCACTGAGCCAGCACTCCATCCCATAAATGTAGTTTTTTTTAATATATTTTTTTTATTTTTATAGTTGTTGATGAACAGCATGCCTTTATTGTATTTGTTTATTTTATGCAGTATAAGGATCAAACCCTGTGCCTCACACATGGTAGGCAAGCACTCTGCCACTGAGCTATAGCCCCAGCCCTCAAAGCAGTTTTTTTTAAAGAAAGTTTTTGATCCTCAACTGGTTCAATTATGGATATAGGAGGCCAGCTGAATCAGTCAGGATAGACTACAGCATGCCATGATAGTTATTAACTCCCAAATTTCAATGGCTCAAAATCAAAAAGGTCTGTGTTTTGCTCACATTATGCAACCATGATACTTTGGTTGAGGGCTCTGTTCAATGGAGAAAACACTATCATGGTCATTATTGTTTTTCCTATCAGAGAGACATACCTCAGGCTCATCTCTCACTAGCATTAAATGCTCCACCCAGAAATGGCACAAACACCTTCTGTGCACACTCTTTGGTCCGGGCTAGTCACATGATATGGAAGTGCAATCCTGCAGGTTTCCAGAAGGTGGAAAGCCAGAAGTTATTGGTGAGCAGTGCAAAAGACTACCAGGCTCTGCAAAATTGGCAAAATTGGCATCATCAACTTTATTTCACAGCAATACTTATGAGGTGTGTTCATGGCCAAATGGAAAATATGGAGTTGGGCTGGGGATGTGGCTCAAGCATTAGCACGCTTGCCTGGCATGCGTGCGGCCCGGGTTCAATCCTCAGCACCACATACCAACAAAGATGTTGTGTCTGCCAAGAACTAAAAAATAAATATTAAAAATTCTTTCTCTATCTCCTCTCTCACTCTCTCTTTAAAAAGAAGAAAATATGGAGTGGAATTTCAGATTTTTTTTTTTTTGGTTTGGCTCAGAGCACTATTTTTCTGTTGTTCTTGTTTTGCTTTTTTTTTTCTTAATTTAATGAGGCTAGATGGCATATGGATTTAAACTTGGTGGTTAAAAGCCTGGAATCTGGATGGTGACCAGACCTTCAGCTCTGCCCCTAACCTGATGTGTGAGCTGGGCAAGTAAAAGACCATTTATACCCATCAAAAAGATAATCAAAGGATTTGAGAGCCCAAGGAAGGAGGATTTTTCTCAAATTGAGTGCTTAGAACCAGACAGCACTTACCTGAGTAGGACTGATGGGGAGAGGGCTACTTTAGGAGGTTGCACAGGAATTTTGGTGGCTCAGGTGGCAGGGAGGATGCATGTTTATCCCCCATAAATTGCTGCCTTCCTGCCTGACCCAGTGTGAATATTTAGGCTGTAAGAAGCAGAGAAGCCAAGTAGAGTTGGTTTAACCACATGAATTAGCTAAGGAAAAGGGATGTACAAGCTTCCTGCAGTTTCTTTCTCTATCTATCTATCTATCTATCTATCTATCTATCTATCTATCTATCTATCTTCATTTTGCAGTATGGGGATTGAACCAGGATCTTGTATGTGCACTCTACCACTAAGCTACATTTCCAGCCCTTTTGAAAAGAATTTATATTGAGATATGGTCTCACTAAGTTGCATAGGCTAACTTTAAACTTGCCATCCTCCTAGCCCAGCCTTCCAAGTAGCTGGGAATACAGACATGTGCCACCTCATCTGCCCAGGGCTCTCTCTTAAAGCAGATAAAGATTCTCTTACCACTGTCTCTAGCAAGCTTCCCCAAAATATTCTGTGCTCTAATGGGCTTTGGCTTTTCAGAGGCCAGTGTTCTTGGGTAGAAATACTAGCTGCTATAAGTGGAAAGGGTAGTTCACTAGAGGATGTCAGGCATCCCAAAGAATCATTGGTAGGGCTGGAGAAAAGAACTTGAGGCTAAGCTTCAAAGAAAAATGCCCCAAACAACATGCAGACTTTGCCAGATGAGCTAACAACTACTTCTCCCTTGCTTCCCTGGAGCACCAGGTGCCAAGATCCTACACTTGCTTCAACTCCTGCTGCTGTCAGCCCAGTGTTGCTTGTGCTAACTGATACAATATTATCAGACTGAATGAGTTAGTCAGTGGACAGTACTTGGAGCTGTTCTAGGCACCTTGTAACTGCCCCTTTGATGTGATTTTGCCTCCTTACCCACTCCTTCAGCTGGTGGATTGGGCCAGGTTGATATGTAGAAGGGGATTCATGTGCTCTGGATCATAGAGCAGAATTATTTCCTGGAGAGTGGACAATCTTGGAGGGTGAGTGGACCTGCATTTTCTAACAGACATAGCTATCATGTAAGATTTTGTAGCCCAGGAAGACCCCAACAAAGGGGTAAACTAACCTTAGAGGCTCATGATTTTACAGAACCTGGCCCAGAAGAAGTAGACTATGCTGTCTTGTGGAACAGGATCAAACTCAGACTTAGATTCAAATTCTGACTAACTATGAACACTTATGCTATTTTTTTCATTTTCAGGACTGGAAGAATGTATGCCTTCAATAAATGTTAGCTCCTCTTCTTTAGAAACAATTATTATGATTTCCTCTGGGAAGAAGTTCCATGTGTCTTCTCTCTAATATCATGTATATATTCTATGTTCTGTATGCCATTCCATCGTACTTTATTTCAGCAAAACGACACCCAAGAGGACTACAGAATTCAATACAGTCTCATCATTTTCTAGTCCCTGCCCAAGAAATGTCACAGTTTGCTCTTAGGAAATTCATGCAATGAAGTTGAAACATTTTATTCATAAAACTTTTATCAAGACCAGCGGTATTGTAGCAGATGACCTCCTGGGCATGACTCTTTTCACCTTGGTGAATATTGGGGCCAGGGATGGGGTGGGGAGTGAAGACTGAGGCTAAGAGGAAGTGCCCTTGGTGCAATCAGGGACAGGCCCTGGGGGTTGTCATGGAGGGCACTGTTTTGGGCATCAGAGGAGCCCAGATTCCAATGTGGGCTCTGGCCACTTCCTAGCTGTGTGACTTGCAGCACTTTGCTTTATCTTGCCATGCCATTTTTTTTTTCTCTGTGAAATAGGGAAGATGGTATACTCTCTTAGGGCAGTTGTGAGGACACAAGGGGTGTCCTTAAAGTTCTCAGCTGCTATGATTACTACTTTTACTGTGGTCCATGTCAGGGCTGAGGCTCCCAAGTCCAGGGCCTGGGCAGGTGCATGCGCAAAAACACCCTGAGGGTCACAAGAGACCGAGGTGTTGCCTAGCACCTGGATTTTAACCCTTTGGGGTCACAGAGTGGGTGGAGTGGATTTAGGGGCAGAGATATGAATAGAATTTCGCAGGAATGACTAGTCCTCACTGTCAGGTGTGGTGGGCGGTGTAAAGGGAGGGGCCAAGCTAGTTCCAGGCCAAGTTTGGGAAGAGGTGAGGGCGGAGTAGTGAGGGGAGGACCAAAGTCTCTCAGGCCAGTGGTAGTGAAGGCACCGGAGGCAGCATGTGAGGTGCGCAGTGGGCTGTGGGCTCGGCGTTGGCCCCTGGGGACTGAGAAGAGTGAGAGAAGGCAGAGACCAAGGCCTGCGCCAGGGAGGCGGGGGTGGTGAGAGGGGAGGCCAGTGTCGTTGGAGGCAGTCCAGCATGCCTCGCGGCTGCAGTGTTGCCACCAGCCCGAGCCATCCAGGATTGCCCATGGTGGCTGGGCTGTAGGCCAGACCTCGCCCTCAGTGCGCCCCAGTCCTGCCTCAATCTCCCAGGGCTGCGGTGTTGGCACTGCTGGACATGGCCACTCCACTTTGCTGTTTGCCAGGGGCTTAACTTGTGCACTTCATGCTCCGGCTGCACAGAGAGGTGCAGTGCCCTGCCCAAAATTGCACTGCTGGGACCTGGTGGGATGGGGCTTCCAATGCCCGCCCAGGCCTGTGCCCCTTTCTTGCCTCCGGTCCTTCTCCCAGTGCTTGTAGTTGGTTTCCTGGGGTCCTGGTGGGACTTCAGAGGGTGTGTCTGAGACCCACTCTGAAATTGGATGCAGCATGGTATGTGAGTTCTTTGGGACAGGCTTTTTTCATGTTTTTTGCCTGATTCCTGGAAGGACTTTTCACCCCTTAACTATCATTTGGCCCTGAGTGAGAGAGTAGAGGTGGGCTTAGAGTGACCTTTGTACACTAGGGGTGGGGTCAGTAGCCCATGGCTTGCCTCAGGCAAAGGAAAGTTTGATTCCCATTGAAGCACGTTATTCTAGCATGGAACAGTTGGTTATCACCCACAGAACCAAGGCCCCTCTCTTTGTTGTTGAGCGTTTGTCAAGCCCACTTTAGTACTGAGCACTGGGTTGGTAAATAACAGAACCTGCCTACACACATAAGTGAAAGTGGGTATGATACTTTCACTTATATGTAAAAGAAAAATAAAGGGAGAACAATGTATGGTATGCAGTGCTGTCTCACTTATAACCAGAACTTTCAGCTGTGGTGGAAGACAGCATGCATTCAAGTGCTTGCACCTACTGCTAATGAAGGAGTTTGAGTTAGTTTTTTAAAAAAAGTATTAGGGTCTACTTTAAACAAGAAAAACAAAGAGGGAGAGGAAGATGGAAACTAGGGAGAAAACAGTGTTGGGATAACCTTATTTAAGCTAATAAAAAGGAGAGGTTAGATTGAAGTAGGGCTTATCAGATCAGGTGAGGTGGGCAGCAACCAAAGGAGGCAGATTTAAAAGGACCACTGAACAAGGCTTTATTGAGATATCACTCCCACACAGAATTCGGTAAGACCCACAGACTGGACAGGAGAAGGGTCTGAGGAGAAACCGTGTGGAAGCTCAAATGGACTGGACTTTTATGGGGATTACAGCAGGAAGGGAAAGGCTTGGGACAGGAAAAGGTGTTTTTAGGGCCCTTGCCCCTTTGGAGTTGGTCAGGGGAGTTGGCTGAACTCCAGGATTGGCCAGGGAGTCCTGCTGATTGACAGACATTAGTCAGAAGATCTGGCTGATTGACAGGCATTTCCACTGGCATCTGATTGATGTTCCTCTCCCGCATGGGCTTCTTTGTTCTAAGTCGCTACTAAGTCACCACCACCGACATAATAGGGATGACATGCCAAGGTAAGTTACAGGCTGCCTCAGTCTACCCACAGATCATACTATGGCCCTTCCATGGATCCCTTTTCACACCATGTTACAGCACATCCTTTGTGTCTAGTGCTTTGAGCTACTGCTACTTGAAGGAACACTAATGAATTCCTTCAGTTGCTAGTAATAACAGTAAAATATTAACAAGATTGAAATTTTTGGATTCATTACGGTGAGATGTATATGCCATCTCATAGTGTTAGGAAATATACTAATCTATGTATACTCGTTATAATTTTAAATTTATGTTGAGTTAATGGTAGTGTGAAGAAATGAGCACAAATTTTCAGTTTCCTTATTCTCCTGAAGCATCCGTTATTACTTTGTCTTACATAATTAGAGGCAAGCTGTGGGGTTTCCTATAAAAACTTTCAAATATTGTGTCTTATAGAAATGCTCATTTAAAGTGGGCTTGATTAAATCATTTTAAGATAAAAATTTTGGGGACCAGGATGAATCTTGACGATACAGATTCATCCCACATTCATTGTGTGAAGCCTAGATCCTGGCCCCTAAACACTAAATGCCCCAGGGTGTCCCCCAAGGTCTTTGATAACTAAAAATTTTTTAAGGACATATCTGCCTTTTTGAGAATACTATTAAGAACATATCCATTATCTACTTAATTTTAACAAGAAAGGGATGACAAACAACTTTTTTATGGGAAAATTATTTTTTTTTCTAAAGTGTCTGACATATAACAAAGGCATGGTCTTGGTTAGTGACACTTTTGTCAATTATTCTAGAAACCTGGGAGGCAAGATTATTTCCTGTCACAAAATTTTGTCTGTGTTTGGGAATTCACATTAGAAATGTTGACAACTAAACACTAGAATCATTTTAGCAGTTTCATGTGAGAAAAGAGTTGGGAAATTACAGCAGTGTGTACTATAGCAGGTCTGAGTTGAGTAGAATATACATTCATGTCATCACTTAGGGGCTGGGTTACTTATAGGGATTGGATTGAACCCATAGGCACTTTACCACTGAGTTCCAGCCCTTTTTCCCCTTCTTGAAATGGGGTCTTCTGAAGCTGTTGAAGTAATCTCAAACTTGGGATTCTCCTGCTTCAGCCTTCCAAATTGTTGGGATTACAAGCAAGCAGCACCATGCCCAGCTGTAATCACTTTTAAAATAACCTTTTTTACTTACTGGTGTTCATATTAGCAAATTTGGAAAATGTAGATAAATGTACATATATCAGTCTTCATGGTATGACTCATTAAAATTTATCTTTTCATTTAAAACACTGTTAGTTATGATAGAGAAAAATTAAAATAAAGTTTAGCTTAAACCAGCTACAGTGTAACAAAAATTACTTCAACTTGTTTAACTCTAAAAAGGATATTTATTTTGATTTTTGAAAAATCTTGTATGGTGTTTGTTGCTTATTACTTTTCAAACATGCTGTGAAAACAAATATGTAAGTAAAGACTTCTTGGAAGAGGATATATCTTCAATTCTCTAGCAATATATTGAATCTCTTTGACATGAGAAGTCAGCCAAGTTGAAAATAATTAATTTTTATTATTTTGAGCAAGTAAAATGTTCCAGAGTAAAACAGGTCAGTACTTTTAAAAATACTGTTAAAAATCATTACTTTTTTTTCATATTCACATGTCCCTAAGTAAACTAAATATATAGCAAATTACAATGATTTTGAAAATGTTTCAGTTTCTAAGCAGAGAAGATATGTTTTCAATGGACAAAACACACATGCCATTATTGGTGTTTTACATTTGAGAGAGATAAGAGTTAGCTAGGAGGAAAACAAATAATTTACCATGCAATTCTGTGGTTTATAATTAAGGCATTTCATTGATTTTTAAGACGCATATTTGAGATTGATGGAATCTTAAAATTTGCATGTTGTAACCACATGGCAGTTTTTCTTCTGAGTGGTACATAGAATAAGAATGTTCAAGTGTCTTAAAAGTGATGGCATCTCAGAGGCAATGAAATAGGAAATATATAAAAACGTCAATTCATTTTTTAATTTTTAGCACCAAAAACTATTCAAAGGTGACTTGCAAAATAAAGATACACATTTCTTTATCCTTCTTTTTTTTTGGGGGGGTGGTGAGTACCAGGAATTGAAATCAGGGGCACAAAGCCATACCCAGAATTATTTTATATTTTATTTAGAGATAGGGTCTCACTGAGTTGCTTAGTGCCTCACTGTTGCTGAGGCTGGCTTTGAATTTGAGATCCTTTTGTCTCAACCTCCAGAGATGTTGGAATTATAGGCATGTGCCACTACATTTGACTTCCAAGTTTTTTAGAATTTGCCCATGGTTTCTTTTAGTACTTTTATGGCATCATTTTTACATTTCAATGTTCAAACTAGGATTTATTCTGGTGTTCAGAATGATGTGTAGGTTCAACTTTATCTTTTTCTGTGTGCCTGTTATTTTCATCTATTGATTTTAGAGCCCTTATTTGAACACTCTTATTGTATTTTTAACTTTTGGATGTCCTGAAGTGTCTCTGGGTTTGTATGCTGTTAGTCTTTTTCTTCATGTACCAGTATCACATTATTGGTTTTATAAAAGTTTTAATATCTTTTAAAACTAACTAGTTTTTTCCTTCTTGCTTTTCAGAAAGGAAACAAACAGTCTTGTCTTCAAGGCCCTCCTGTTTATTGCTCTCTTGTGTGCACCATAATAACAGTGCTACTCAGCATTCCCCAAAGGCTCCATGTGTCCTATGATGCAATCCTTTCCACCCAGAATCTTCCACACCTAATTCTGCCACTTAAGATATGTTATACCCCCAGCCCAGTAAAAACCAGTGTCTGTCACTTCAAGCAGCTTTCCTGTGTTGTGGTGTGAGCCTTGGTAGATAGGACACTCCTTGAGAGAAACTGTTGTCTGTTCTGTATAGGAGAGAATGCCAGAACCCAGCAAAATACCTGACAATGTTCACAATGAGATGTTTGTTAAACAAACAAATGAAGAATTCACTTTGGACTTTTGCCTTACATGTCTGGGTAGCTCCTCTCACCCATTACACATTAGTCTTTGTAGAATACAAAGACTATGCCTCTTTTCAATAAGAGTTTTAAGAAATACAATAAATAATAGGGGTGGATGTGGTGAGTGGCAGATTTTTTAATTACGTGAGAGGCTATAATATTAAAACATTGAAAGTTTGTTCTAAGAACTATTTTAGAGCCTCTGATGTGGATTATCCCTCATATTCCTTAGAAATCTTCCTTATTGGCATTGTTATTATACATATAAAGAACAGACTCAAAGAGGGGGTCTGACATGACTTTCCTTTGGTCACAGGCAAGTGGGAGAGGCAGGGTCCAGGTGCAGGAGATGAGCGTGCCATGGTGCCCCAGACATATGCACTGAATGCAATCATTTACATAGGTTAGATTTGTAATAGTGCCCAACTTTACTTCCCAATTGTCCTATTCTGTCAACTTCTGTTTTGTTCTCATTGATCTCAGATGTTTACATTCTCCATGAGGCTTGCTCTAACTGCCTTTGATGCTGGCATTAATTTGATAGAAAATAATCTTTACTTTTCTATTTTCAGGTTCCTAATGAAGGTGATAAGAAAGAATGTAAGGCAGAAAAATAATTAAATATTTTTACTGTGGTAAGTATTTCATGATTTTACATTTTAAAAATTATTTAATTATTATTTGTTTAGTCTGGTTCATTAAGGTGTAAAAGGGATATTGTTTTAGGAGTGTTTGAATTCATAGAACCTATGGGTGATAAGGTGAATGCCAGGAATATGGGCTGTTTGAATAATGATGTTTGCCTTTCTCTATCTCTTTGACTCTAATATTTTAATTTCTATTATCTTGTCATTTTAAAGTGGTTTTGAGAAGGAGATCTTGTATTACATCTACTTGCAACATTCAATGAATTCTTTTCTTTTAAATAGGAAGTTGAAAGTATTTGAATTAATTTTGGTGATATAGAGGCACTTCTTTATCTTAAAAGTTTGTTGTGATTTTTTATTATAATAATTAGAAATATTTCTACCCATATAAAACAACATAATGACAAAAGTAAGTCCTCATCTCCTACACAAAGAAATGGCCACCATTAACACACTTTTGGAAACTTATTGATGTATATGAAAGTATATATAGGACTTTAAATAAAAATCAGTCTCTCTCTCTATATATGTAGCTATGTGGTCATTTTTAATGTGTTTTTTATATCTCTATTTGTGAGTTGAAACTGATGTGCATAATCATCTGTGATCATTTTACTGGCTGCCTAGTTTTTTTTTTTTATTTTTTTTTTTAGTTGTCAATGGATCTTCATTTACATATATGGTGCTGAGAATTAAACCCTGTGCTTCACATATGCCAGAAAAGTGCTCTACCACTGAGCTACAACCCTATTTCTGGCTATCCATCATTTAGACACATCATACTTTATGTATCTACTCCTTTGATAACCATTTAGATTGTTACTTGTTTTTCTTTCTTGTGAATAATGGTATGTTGATGATAGTGTACTTATTCATTTATCTTCTTAGAGGTATAACTGCCAGGTCAAACATTATACATGTTAAATATTGATAAATATGTCTAAGCTGTTATCTTTAAATCTATCCCCGCTCAATTTTCATGAGAATACTATTTTCAAAACCCTTGCTCATACCAAGTTTTGTTAATATTTTTAATCTTTGCTAATCCAATAGGAAAAAAAATAACATTTTTGAGGTAACATGTTTTTTATTGGTACTGGAGATTGAACCCAGTGGCACTTCCCCAGTAAATTAGATCCCCAGAACCTTTTGTTTTATTTTATTTTGAGACGGGGCCTTGCTAAGTTGTTGTGGCTCTCATTGAACTTTTGATCCTCCTGCCTCAGTCTCCTGAGTTGCTGGGATTACAGGTGTGTTCCACTGTACCCAATTATTGAAGAAAACATTGTGTTATTCAAAGAATTCTTATATTCAATATTCTTATTAACATAAAGAATTCTCTTCCTTAAGAACATACTTTTGATTCTTATTTGTGAGATATTCTTAGGCATTAAATGTAATGAAAATATTTAAACATATTGAGTTGCCTTTTTTGGTCTTTTGCCTTGATTTTAACTTATTATTAATATTTGAAAACTTGATGGTTGGGGATGTGGCTCAAGTCATAGCACACAAGCCTGGCATGTATGAGGCACTGGGTTTGATCCTCAGCACCACATAAAAATAAAATAAAGGTATTGTGTCCACCTTAATCCTTTATCCTTTATTTCTCCTGTTACCTGCATTTGTTAAAATTTTTTATACCACATTTAAATAGATATTAAGACAATTACATGGCTGGGATTATGGCTCAGTGCTTGGCATGTGTGAGGCACTGTGTTTGATCCTCAACACCACAATCAATCAATCAATCAATAAAGCTATTATGTTGATCTACAACTACCAAAAAATACTTTATTACATATTAAATGGGTTGGATTTTGTGCATTTGAAACAGTTTCTTCCTATATTAGGCATAAAGCTTAGTTTAACTGGCATAGTAAGTGATCATTAAATTAGAAAGTTGGGTAGACAGAGAAGTTCAGTCTTCCTGTGCACAATTTAAGACTTTGTACCCTTTGAGATGGAACAGCTATGCAGTCAGGGTGGTAGTACAGGGAGGAGAGGTGCCAAGTGCTGATGTACAGTGTAGATGAGAGCCGCTCAGAGTTTCCTTCTGTAAACTCCGCAACTGACCAGGTCTCCCCCAGGGGCACTATTAACTCAAAGTCTTATGGGTGGAGTTTTAGAAAAGGGAGGGAAGAGCAGTTGCTTTGTGGCACAAGGTCCATAATGAGCTCAGAGCTTAGTGAAACTCCTTAGGGGTATTCCAAAGTTCTGAAAAATTCCCATCCCTCTGAGGAATTTCCTCTCTTCTAACACTGAAAGTTTATTCCAGTGTGTGGCATGATGCAAATTTGTGTGGAGCTATGCAGAGTGAGTCTATTACTACAGAGTCTAGATGGTGTCTTTAAATAGACATCCAGCATGGGAGTATGGCTGAAAACCACTATCGTCTTCCCCACATCTTATCTATAGCAGTGCAATTGAAATTTCACACAAGCTTTTCCTTCTTTGGTTTGTATAGAGAGGACACCTTGGTGAAGCTTGTGTTTGTGTATGTTTAACCCCCTGTTTTTTTGTTTTAGATATATTTCAGTCTGTTCTAATATTTGAAAATTTTTCAGTCTGAACATTCTAGCAGCCATCACTCAAACATTAATTGCTGTCAATGGGAAAGGATATCTTCCCACATCATCTCTTGGTGCATGAAACCATCCCAGTTCCTTTTTTTTACTTTAAGAACAGATAACAGACACTTGGGAATTATAATCAGATTGTATCATTTTTTTATGGAAAGGTTACCAATTATTGCACTGCAAAATGGTGATTTCTTTCTAATAGAGAGTGTTTCTCTCCATGTCTCTCTTTCTCTTTCTCAGTTCAGTGCTCTGAAAATACCTCTTAGGTGAATGAATGCTTTGTGTCATGCCCTGATTTAATACGTTTAAAAGAGACTTTATTGATAGCTTTTTCAAAAACCTATGTGGGAGGTGGATGAAGGAGAAAAATTATTCATTCAATGTAAAATCTTCATAGGTCTTTAGATGTCCACAAGGGAGAAGGATGGCCAATGTTAATCATCCCTACTCTGATATAAGTTCTGAAATGAGTGTTTGCTGTGAATAGTTGTGAACAGTGAGGATTTTTGTGGTGGGCTGTGGATTGAGCATTGCACTGTGCTCTTTGTGTGCATTACTTCATTTTGTTCTCAATACAACAAGGACTCAGTAAAATTGTGAAGTTTGTCCTTGGGCATGTAGCAAGCATGTTTAAAAAATAAAAACAAACAAACAAAAAACTATCACTTGAATTCAATTCTCTGTATCTCTAAGGTTCAGTGCTTTCTTATGCATACAAAAAAAGGTATTGGTAGAAGCTTAGAAAATTATTTGTGACTGCAGAGGCTGCAACAGAAAGATAGATAGTATAAGGCCAGCTTCAGGAACTTAGTGAGACCCTTATTAAAATAAAAAGGTCTGGGGATGTAGCCCAGAGGTAGTACATCTTTGTGTGGTTCAATCCTCAGTTCCACAAAAAAGAAAAAAAAAAGGAGAAAGTTGTTTGAATATTTCCATGGTTGTAGTCTAGATAATGGAAGTGTTGAAAAGACTGACAATAACTTTATTCTGTCATCACCACTGCCATTATAAATACTATCCTCTTTATTTTTAATGTTCTTCAGCATCAACTAGTGAAGTCTAGGAGCATGCCACGGTGTCTGGCTCATAGGCTTGTATAATTTAGCAGCACTCCAAAATGAAAGGTTCATGCTGCCAAGTACAGACAGACATTCTGTGGATTGTTAATTTGGTTATAGGAGAGAATGCTTGTTTTTCCTTGCTATGTGCTAATAAAGAATCTGGAAGATTTTCTTATAAATGTAATGGATTTTGACTTGTTTAAATCCATGTAATTGAAAAGAAATGGGCAGTCCTAATATTTTTTTTTTCTTTTGTAGTGTTTGGTTAGTTTCATTCTCTAACCTGCCAGCTAATTGTGAATTGCATGCTCTTTTGTTCTTTTCTCTTTTTACTTTGGATCTGGTTTTATGGTTGGTTTCAATAGGAATTTATTGGTAGGAACATAGATTATTTCCCCATTTGAACAGACTGTGTGTTTTTATGACAGAATATTCTGTCACAGGCAGAGTGATTCAACCAGACCCTTATGCAGAGGTGTTACTCTATGATTTTGTGCAACCATTTTAAAAAATAACAGTTTTATTGATATATAATTTACAATACCATCAAGATCACTCCTGGAAAGTGCAATTCACTGAGTTTTAGTATATTCACATAGTTGTGTGCCTATCTTGCTAATTCTAAAACACTTTTGTCATCTCCAAAGAAGACCCATACCCTTTAGTCATCACTCTCCACTCACTCTTGCTTCATGTATCTAGGAATCTCATTTTTTTTGTGGATTTACTTGTTCTGGATATGTTATATAAATGTAATCATTCAATATGTGGCCCTTTGTGTCTGGCTTCTTAGCCTATTTTTGAGGTAGAACATATCAGAATTTTATTCCTTTTTTATTGCTAAATAGTGTTCTGTTATATGATACACTATAGTTTGTTTATCCATTTATCAGTTGATGGATGTTTGGATGACTTCCACTTTGTGGTTATTATGATCATGCCACTGTGAATATTTGTGTATTTTAGTTGACTTATGATTTCTTTGGGTAGATATTTAGGAGTGAAATTAATGGACCATAAGTAACTCTTCCAGACTGTTTTATAAAGTGACTCTACCATTTTAAATTCCCATTAGTAATGTTTGAAGATTTCATTTCTCCATATTCTTGCCAACAGTTTGCCATGGTATTTTTTTTCTTAGTAGTCATCCTAACGGGTATGAAGTAGCATCTCATTGTGGTTTGGATTTACATTTCCCTAATAACTAATGATATTGAATATCTTCATGTACTTTTTAGTCATTATTTATCTTTGTTAGAGAAATGCCTATTCAAATTCTTTGCCCATTTTAAAACTGAGCTGTCCATTTCTTGTTCATTTGTAATAGTTCTTATGTATTCTGGATATACACAAATGTACTCTTATGAGATATTAGAAGTATAAAATTTTTCTTATTCTATAGTTTTTTCAGTTCTTATGAAGCAAATAGATTTTTTGTTGGAGTCCAATTTACCAGTTTTTTTTTGACTGCTTATGCAGTTTTCTCTGAAATTTTGTTTAAATTAAAAAAAAAAACTGACCTTATTTCTCAACATCTCCTATTAATTTTTTTTTCTACAGAAACAATGATCATTCCTTTAACTACAAAATAGGTTAGAGATATTAGAAAATATTTTGTGTTTTCAAATATTTTCTTCAAATTTAATGGGTGAAGCCCAAGTTTTCAAACCTTATATCCAGTGTACTTTTTTTAAAAAAATCAGAAAATGTCTTTGAGTGTTCTGCTTAGCTCAGAATGCACATATTATTCTGTAAACATTTATAAATGTCTAATGTATTCTGAGGACTTGACTGGGCTTGGAGATCCAGGGATGCTGGGAATATGGTTCTGTCCTTAAAAAACAAGAAGTCATGTGCCAGGCTACAGATTTCTACAGAGTGTAGTGGCACCAGTGGAGGAAGAGGGGCACTGTCAGGGTTAGAAAGCCTCACAGGGAGTCAGTGCTGGTATTCTGTCTGCAGAGATGTGTGGGTGATCAGAACCTTTAGTTATAGTATATGATTCTTTCTTTCAGACACTTGCTGTTGTGTGTGTTGTGTACCTTGGCACCAGTTACCTATAACAGCAATATTTAGGGATATTGATGTAATGAAATGTAAATATCAATGTGATGATTTTGATACATAGAAGCAAGCCTGAAGAAAGCCACTTTTCTTTGACTTCTCCAGGTTTTCAAGAATAGGAACTTCATACTTACTAATTAATTCAGTATGGTGTGTGTGTGTGTCTGAGTTCCAGCCCAAACCCAAGCAGTTCTGGGTAATCAGAGCTAAAATGTGAGTCAAGGAGGAACAGCTATTTGGATGGAGAGAAGATTGTGTATAGAGACTGGGGTGAGTACTGTTAAGGAATTTAGATCTTCCTTTAATAATGGAGAGCCATTGATGAGTTTGGGTGTATGTGGGGAACATGGTCTCTCCTGTTAACTGTACCACAGATGATGGTTGTGAGGACTAGAGATAGGAGACTTGTGGGGTTGTTGGACTAGTCCAGATGAGAGCCAATGAGGACCTGAGATAAGGCACTGATGATAGAGGTAGATGCAGAGGCTGGAAATATTTAGAAGGTGCAAGTTGGGATGCTTTGCTGCAATCAACCATCGTAAATTAAAAGGAGGATTATTGAAGAAGGAAGATTTCTGAAGAAGGATTAAAGGAATGAAATGCCACAGAAGCCAGCATGATGTAGGCCCTTAGGCAGGGGGCCATTTTTAGGCTCTCCCACAAGTGGGAGGAAAGGGAGTCTCCTCCCAGCTGTGCTTTTTAAAATCCCAAGAGCACTCTTTTTTAAAAAAAAATTATATTATTTTCTTTACTTGTTGATGAACTGTATTTTTTTTTTACTTTTATGTGATGCTGAGAATCAAACCCAGTGCCTTATACATGCTAGGCAAGTGCTCTAACACTGAGCCAAAACAACAGCACTCAAGAGCACTCTTAGCCTTGGGTATTGTGGCCCCTGCTCAGGCAGAATGTTTGCTGGGAGTTCCTGCCATCATCACTAGCATTCCAAGAAGAGGGGAAGGATTGTGAAGCAGAACCATCTGTTTCTCTTTGGTAATTCAAGCTGGCTTGGGCAATTGTTGAGATCTGAAGAGGAAAGTTGAGAATACTTCAGAAGTTTGTGACGTGGATCGCCCATGACGATAGCATTTCTGTGCAAGAACAAGGTTCACAAGTGAGTACACTAGAATGCAGAAAGTAAACAGAGTTCACCTTTAGACCAGCTTTGTTTGCGATGTGACTGTCCAGATGTTTTGTTTTTGTGACTATTCCCCTCTAGAGACTGGTCATTTTCTTTGCTATGACTTTCCAGCATGGATTTTCAGAGGTACCCTTATCAGCTCCCAGAAAAAGTAATTAAAATTCATTTTATATAGTGCAGCTTATTGAGTTTTTTTGTTTTCTGCTTTTTTTTTTGTACTAGGAATTGAGCCCACAGTGCTAAACCACTGAGCCACATCCCCAACTGTTTTTTTTTCTTTTTTCTTGAGACAGAGTTTTGTTAAGTTGCTTAGAGCCACACTAAATTGCTAAGGCTGGGTATGAACTTGCAGTCCTCCTGCTTCAGGTTTACAAGCCATTGGGATTACAGGTGTGTTACACCAACCTGGATGAACAATATTTCTTAATGGACAAAGAACAATAGATTGAAGACCTTAAAAGAGCACACTACAGGGATACTGCCACATCGATGTTCATAGCAGCACAATTCACAATTGCTAGACTGTGGAATCAACCCAGGTGCCCTTCAATAGATGAATGGATAAAAAAAAGTGGCATTTATATACCATGGAGTATTACGCAGCACTAAAAAATGACAAAATCACGGAATTTGCAGGGAAATGGATGGCACTAGAGCAGATTATGCTTAGTGAAGCTAGCCAATCCCTAAAAAACAAATACCAAATGTCTTCTTTGATATAATGAGAGCAACTAAGAGCAGAACAGTGAGGCTGAGCAGGAAGAAAAGATTAGCATTGAACAGAGATATGAGGCGGGAGGGAAAGGGAGAAAAAAAAAAGGGGAAATCACATGGAAATGGAGGGAGACCCTCATTGTTATACAAAATTATATATAAGAGTTTACGAGGGGAATGGGATAACAAACATGGAGGGAAATGAATTTCAAAAGATGGGGTAGAGAGAGAAGATGGGAGGGAAGGGGAGGGGGATATTAGAGGATAGTAAATGTAGCAGAATACAACCGTCACTAATATGGCAGTATGTAAAAATGTGATGTGTAGCCGATGTGATTCTGCAATCTGTATTTGGGGTAAAAATGGGAGTTCATAACCCAATTGATTCTAATCTATGAAATATGATTTGTCATGAGCTTTGTAATGTTGTGAACATCCAATAAAAAAAAAAGAAAAAAAAAGAACAATAGATGCTGTTTAACTGGTTCTTGCTCCTATGCTAGTGAAGTGTGAATTTAAATTTCTTTATGCATCTCAAAGAGAACACATTATTGTACAGCAATTCTAAAAGGGTGGAAGTTATGTGGTTTCTGTAAACTACTTTTCTTGATGTTATCCAAGAAACATCAGTGTGTTTAGCAGTTAAATAGAAATTTTTGTCAGAGGACAGTGGAAGGCTGGACTGGCACTACACTCTTACACCAACAGCATCATTCAAAAACAAGCATTCTTGGCTGGGGATGTGGCTTCACTGTTCTATGTTTTCATTAATGAAATACAAAGTCATTTTTGGAGGAATAAAGTATAAATTATTCATTTATGTATCTTATTTGTTATAACATGGCATGAATCATTTGATTATGTGATAAACACTGCTACAGTTAAGATCAGAATTGTCTTGAATATTTACTGTCGCTTTAAACATGGTCAGGATTAATAATAACACTGCTGGTAACACCACTCTATAGATGTCATTTTACTAAGGATCTTGATCTTGCCTAAGTTTCCAAGATATAACAATAAAGGCTAGCTGAAAGCCAAAACTTGGAAGATAAATTGTTGCACACACCCAGCTCTGCCACTATGTTGTTTCTCCTCCAGGCCAAGGCAAATGGTCAGATTAAGGTGAATTAGAGAAAAATAACTGTACTGAGATTAAATGGGAGTTATTCATGATAGGATGAATCCAATTTCTCTGACAGGTTTGGTCCAATTTGGGGCCCTCTTGTTAAATGGTTCAAGATATACTCTGTGTTGTCAGTAATGGGAAGTAGCTCAGTGACCTTGGACAAGTTATTTAAGGTCAGTTACATTCTACCTTTCTAAGATATTCTCCATTGTAGTATTGTTTTGAGGATGAGCACAGCTGGTGCATATAAACTGGTAAGCACAGTGCCAAGCACATTACAAATTGCAAGTAGATCTTACTCCATAAAACAGTGTTTTTCTTCAAGGTAAAATGAAACAGAAGGGCAGTAATTGACATTGGATGTATCATGAAGAACCACAAATTGGCTCTTAGCTTCAATGGAACTTAAGCTGTAGCAGGTATTATTTCACAATTTTAATTAAAATCAGTATCAGAGGTGAGATGTAAAGTTTCATAATTTTAATTAAAAGTGGTTAAATGTCTTTGCTTTTTTCACCAATTTACCTGAAGCAAACCATTTGCATTTGTAAAACTCCAAAAATCAATAAATAGAAGATGCAATAACTGAATACTATGGTTTGTTTCATCTTTTGTTTAGTGGATATTGCTTCTCCATTAAAATGAGAATACTTGGATATTGTGCTTTCAGAACTCGTGTTCTGCATTCCATGGTTACTAAACACTCAGGATTAGTAGTGTTTAATGTAGATATGAATTTGGGTATGATTTGTTTAGAACACATGCAGAGGAATCATGTCAGTCAAAATTTACTAAAAGCTTATTGTTTAGCAAAACTCTATCTTTGAGAACACAAAACATGACAGTTCTAAAAAAAGTGAAGAAATTTAGAAGAAGAGTGACTTTCTAAGCAAATCAGAAGCTCATGCCATCTATAGTTATTGCTAACAAGTGATTTTTATAGATTTTTGTGTACCTGGCATGGGTTCCTTGGATTCCTTTTTTAAATTATTCATTAGTTATGATCAGTTATACATGACAGTAGAAAATGCTTAAATTCATTGTATACAAATGGAGCAGATGTTGGGTTCTTTTAGAGAAACAACCTTAAAGGATAGTATCATTTCAAGGGAAAATGATAGTGGAAGGTTTACAAATGGATTCCCTTGCTAAGCTGTAAAATGTCTTGTATATTGTGGCAGAGCTATGGATGATTTTATTTGTGATGAATAATTAAGCTTGTATCTTCTATATGATATTGTAATTTCCATTCTTGGTCCAGTTAACTGAACTCAGTAATGAAGAATATGCTGCTACAGTGTATTATCTTTGATACCAGCTGTTATAGAATTCACTTAAATTTTTCTATTTGTTATTGGTATTAAAAAATCATTTGGGGTCTGTCTTTTCACATCCTTTCATATTTCTAAGCCAGAATGACCTCTTAGAGCTGGCAGACTTCATACTCACTGTGTGAGGAAGTAATTTGTAACCTATGTTCTGAGTTCTCTTAAGATATGAGAAATACTTGTAATGTTGGAATTAAGCTGTTAGGATACAGTTATTCAGTCATATTATCATTGAAATTTATTATTTTAACCTTTAATTAGGAGAGTCACTGTTCTTGGCTGTCTGTGGCCTGTTTCCATTGCTATTCTTTCATCATGTGATTTAAGTGTTTCTAAATCTTACAAATTATTCCAAAAGAAGACATGGAATAACTTTGTATATTGGTACTGTCCATTCTGCATGAAATCCAGCCCTTTCAACAGTGGCATACAGAGGGCACATGTGCAGTAAACATTTATTTGAATTAAAGAATTGTTTTAGGGCAGCTTGCAAAAGTAATGTTTTCAGTATTTAGTGACTGAGCCTTTAGTACTGGTAGTTCAGCTAAACATTCAGACTTCGTTTGAAGCCAGTAAACAGACCACTGTGAAATCCAGGGAGACCAATTTGTTAACTTTTCTATCCAATAGTAATTTACTTTTTTTTAAGATGGGGGGGAGAGAGAGAGAGAGAGAAGAGAAGAGAAAGAGAGAATTTTTTAATATTTATTTTTTTTTAGTTTTTGGTAGACACAATATCTTTATTTTATTTTTATGTGGTGCTGAGGATTGAACCCAGTGCCCCGCACATGCCAGGCAAGCGCGTTACCATTTGAGCCACATCCCCAGCCAGTAATTTACTTTTACAATCGTGTTTATGTAGAGTAAATGTCAAAGGAAAAGGTGTATTTGAAGCTGTTACATGAGTAAGTTTGCTACAGTGAAAGATTTTTGGTATGCTGATGGAAAAGGGACAATTTAAAATTGATATTATAAAATTCAGGTAGCTCTTTTTAAAGACAGTTTCATTGAAGGCTAATTGACATCCAATAAACTTCATGTTTAAAGTGTATGATTTAATCAGTTCTAACATATGTGCACACCCAAGAAACCATCATCATAATAAGGAGAATGAACAGATCCATCACCACCCCAAATTTCTTTGTTCTTCTATCCTCACGGTCCTCTGTCCATTTCTCCAGGCAACCACCAACCTATTGATCTGCTATCACTGTAGGTTAATTTGCTTATTCTAGGGTTTTATGTAAATGGAATTATAAAACATGTTCTCTCTCTCTCTCTCTCTCTCTCTCTCTCTCTCTCTCTCTCTCTTGCTCTTTCACTCAGTGTAATTATTTTGAGATTTGTCTCTGTTTCTGATTATATCAGTAGTTTGTTCCTTTAAGTGCTCAAACTATTCCATTGTATGGATGTGCCTGTTCACCACTGACAGCCATTTGGGTGTTTCCAGCATTTGGCTCTTACAACTAAAACCCATCTGAACAACTGTATTACAGATTTTTGTGTGGACTTAGGCTCTCTTTTCTCTTTGGTAAATACCCAGAAGTGAAATGAGTAGATCATGTGCTAGGTGTATTTTTAATTTTTTAAACTGCCAAACTGAATTCCAAGTTGTTGTTTCCTTTTATATTCCTACCAGCAGTGAATGAGGAATCAGTTGCTCCAAGTCTCTATCTTAAATATTACTGTGGTAGTCTGTTTAAATTTTAGTCCTTTAAAAGATACATATTGTTACCTCAATGTGATTTTTAATTTTTTTTTAGTTGTATATATACACGATGCCTTTATTTTATTTATCTTTATGCAGTTCTAAGGATTGAACCCAGTTACTTATATGTGCAAGGCAAGTGCTATGCCACTGAGTCACAACCCCAGCCTCTCATTGTGATTTTAATTTGCATTTTCCTATTGGCTGATTATGATGTTGAGCATATTTTCATGTGCTTATTTGCCATTCCTTTGAAAAGTATCAAATCTTGTATGTTATTATTTATTAGGGTATTTGATTTTCTTATTAAGTTTTAAGAGTTCTTTATATATTCTAGATACAAATTCTTTATTAGATTTATGATATTTTGTCCCAGTCTGACGTGTTTTACATTCCACTAGCAGTGTCTTCTAAAGAACAGATGTTCTTAATTTTGATGAAATTCAATTTATGAATTGTTCTTTAATGCACTTTTGTATCATATCTAAGAACTTTTTGCCTAACCCCAAGTCACAGAAGTTAGCTCCTGTTTCCTTGAGAAAGTTTATTGTTTTCAGTTTTACACTTAAGTATATGACCCATTTTGAGTTAATTTCTGTATGTGGTGCAAGTCAGGGGTCAAAATTCATAAGATTTTGTATATGGGTATTCCAGCACCATTTGTTAAAAATGAACATTGTCTCTATGCTGAATTGCCTTTGTACCATTGCCAAAAATCCATTTTTTGTGTACATGGGTCTATTTTGGCCTCTATTTTGTATCATGATCTACTTGTTTATCTTTATATCAGTACCATATTGTCTGAATTACTTTATCTTTGTAATAGTGTTTTTATTCCAGATTTTTTCTTTTGCAAAGTTTTTTGGACTGCTCTGGGTCCTTTGTATATGCATTAGAAGTTTATAATCTTCTTACCTGTTTATACAAAACAGCCTGCTGGGATTCTGAGATATTGAATCTATGAATCAAATTTTTAGAGGAGACCCTGGCCATAAAAAAAAAATAGAAGAGGCTCTGGCCATAAAAAAAAATTAATTGGCTCACAGAAGAGCCAATCTGGGTTTACCAGTGGCCTCTTACAGGGGAAAAGTTAAAATAGCCCACATACTAGTTGAGGAACTACTTCAGGCTGGTCATTTAGAGCCCCTACACTAAGCTCTTGGAACACACCCATCTGTGTAATTAGGAAAAAGTCTGGTAACTGGAGATTATTACAAGACCTAAGATTTATTAATTGTGTTATACAGCCCATGGGAGCATTAAAATCTGGGCTTCCTTCTTCTACAGCTATTCTTTTAGATTATTATTTGATAATAATAGATCTGAAAGATTCCTTCTTCTCTATACCCTTTCACCCAGATGACTGTAAAGAAATTGCCTTTAGTGTCCCAGCAATTAATTTTAAAGAACCAGTTAAAAGGTATTGCTGGAAAGTGTTGCCTCAGGGAATGTGTAACAGTCCAACCCTATATCAAAATGTTGTGACACAGGCTATCACGCCTGTGCATATATTATTCATTTTATGAAAGACATACTTTTAGCTCATGATAATCCAGATGTACCTTTAAACTTTTTGCCCAATAAGGGATGTCACTCACAGCAATGTGTTTGTTCATTGCACCTCCAAAGGTGTTAAAGACATCTCCTTTTCAATATCTAGGTCATGTGATTAGAGGACATATAATCAGTCCTCAAAACTTACAAATGAGAAAGGTCAATCTCTTGTAGAATGAGATCATTTATCTATTAAGCTACAATTACAAAAGCTAAAAGGGGAGATAGGACTAGGACTCCCCAAAATAACCTCAATCATGCTCTGTTTTTTAATTTTTTTTTACGTTGTGACTCAGAAAGACACACTGCAGCCGAGTGACATGTCTTCCACAGCAACAGGCCCTTTAAGCCGAGTTTGATGGAAGGACTTGCAGACTGGCCAATGGAGAGGACCAGATCCAAATATCATGTGGGGCAGAGGTCATGCTTGTATTTTCCCAGAAAGTGCTTTTCATCATATTTGGGTTCCTGAACCTGCCATCAGGCATGGAGGACCTAGAATCAAGATTCAAACAACTGAAGAGTGACCCAGAGATGCCAGACCTAACTCTCTCCAACAAGAGGAACTCTCAAAAGAAGAGAGGAAGAAAGATGGCCCTGAGAGACCCAATGGTGAGGCCACCCTCATGGAAAGACCTGAAGAATTTGACACTTCAGGCAAACAAATGATTAGACAGCAAGAAAAAGTTAAATCTCCAACTATGATGCTCGCTTCAGTAATAGCTCTATTGAGCCATCAGGTAAAAGGGAATCAGGGAGATACTTACTGGACATATTTTTCAGATCCAGCTCTAGTACACCTAGCAGTGTTGACTAGAGAATCCATCACAGTGTTTGCTAATGACTCATTCATGATGGAGGATTTACAGACACCCCTCTTACTCTCAACCATGTGACTGGATTTAATTATTCTGGCTATACTGCCCAACTACTCTAGTGTTGGTCCCACAATAAATATGCTGGCTGTCCAAAAGTGTATTTGGGGAAAAGACATCAGTTGGGGAACCAACTAATTATACTGGTCCTGGAGACTAAAAGCCTTAGATAAGATCAGTTATTAAAATGCAAATTTCTCATAACCAGTCATCTCAGCAGAACATCCACGAATACCTCCTTCTACTAAAAATTTGGCAATAGAAATTGGCACCTTTCCTAAGTGGATGGAATGTATAAATACTTTTCCAGTACACCATAAGGTGTGTAGAAATGGTGGGTATGTTTTGGAATGGTCTCCTAAAATTGACAATAGGCAGTTATGCAAGGGTAATGCCATGAATCCTGGAGGATTTGTTAGTAGCATCCTGACCTTCAGCGAGGGTGGCATTCAGAAAGATGTTTGGCGCTTAATTGCTGCCTCAGAATTCTTACATTTTGCTGACAAATCTTTACCAGACTTGTAGGCAAGAACTGCAACAGGAAGGTTCTTGCTATGTCTTATGGGCCTCAGTTCAATCTCCTTATGTTTTAATTACAGGAAATGTAAAAGTTAAAAGGGAAGATGATAGATATTTGTTACATGTAGTAAATGTAATTTAGTTAATTGTTTCACCAGAAATAATAGAGAAAAAGGAACATTGAAACTTCATCAGCCCTCTTTCGTCTTAGTACCAGGAAATATTTCAGAGCCATGGCAGGCTGATGCTGGTTTTCAAGTCTTACAAGAAATACATGTCCAGCTAGTGAGACCTAAATGTGCTCTTGGACTTATAATAGTGGGGGTTTTTCCCTTGGTTTCTTTTATTGCTTCCATGGTCACAGCTTTGGTGGCCATATCTAAAATATTTAACATGCAAATTTTCTTAATAATTTGCCTCAGAATACTTCCAAGGCTCTTCACAATCAAATAAATGTTGATGAAATGATTGAGACCAAGCTAAATGCCATAGGGGCTGCTGTCATGAATATAGATAATGAACTTTCCACTTTGAAATTCAAGGAAAGACTTAAATGCCATGCTAGCTATAAGTATGTGTGTGTTATTGCTGGCAAATGCAATGCTTCTTAATGGTATTTGGAGAAGGTTCAAAACCATATGTTGGGTATTTGACAGAATAATGATAACAGCTTGGATCTTTTAGAGCTGCATCATTAGATTCAAGATATACAAAAAAGTAAGATTGATTTTTCAGATCCTACTTCTTTAGCTGATCAAATACTTGAAGAATTAAACAGCTTTAACCCTGGAAACATTCTTAATCACTCTGCATGGTATATCCTTGTATTGTTCTCATTGCTACTAATTCTCTTTTGTGTTGTAATTGTAGGATATTGTGCCCCCAGAAGAAGAAATCTGGGACTCTAAATAATGACCCATCACCTGATTTTTCAAAGAAAGAAGGACGGATATGTGGGAACCCCCTCTGAGTGACCCATGCCTTCCTGTCCTGAAGCAGGAGGCTCTGACCAGTCACTATACTTGTGGTGACTTGGGCATTGTCCCAGCTCAGATAGAGAGGAAGGTCTTCAGATGTAGGCATTACCCATGAGGGTTGACTTACTCTCATGTGCCCCTTGTAACCCTGCCCCCTCTGGCCTTTTTTGAATAGAACTTTCTAAGAACAAGAGTCCTCCAATAAAAGCTCTCTTCTGAATGTGGTCACTTTCTCACCAGGCTCTTGTGACTTTCTCTTGGACTCCCTTTTGGGGAGCCCGAGGTTAAGAGTGTAGAAGCAGTCCTGAAGCTTTTGTAAAGGTAAAGTATGTCTGTGTTTTATTTAGTGTCCCTGTAAATTCACATGAGTGACCTTAAATTTAGCTGACTGTGCAGGTCAGGGGCGGCAATTTACCTGACCTGCATGGGCAGCATTTTTTAACTGGTGTTCAGAGAGATTACACACACACACACACACACACACACACACACACACACACACACACATGGCTTATGTTTTTCAAGAGTAAAAGCAAAAACCAAAAATTGCCCTGGGATGACTAGATATCCACAAGAAGAAAAAATGTATTTGCATACATACCTCACATAATATACAAAAGTAAAATTTTTAAAAATAATCAAAGGACTTTGTGTAATAGCTAGAAGCATAAAACTTACAAAAAAACAGTTTAGGAAATTTTGGTTACTTTGGGTGTGGTGATGGCTATTTAATATTTTGTATTTATTTTAATCACGACACTCAATTAGAATAATCCCCGTTTAAAAGTGGTATGATTTCATGTCAAAATAAACCTTAATGTTACGTGTAACTGAAATTCACTAATAAAAAATAAAATTGAAAAATGAACAAAGGCACTGGAGATGTAGCTCAGGGGTAAAGCACCCCTGAGTTCAATTTTTAGTACCAACAAATAATTATTAAAGGAACAAAGACATTTCTGAATGTAATAGGCTTAATCTTGTCTCTGTTGACATTTCTGTGAGTTCAGTGAAAATGAGAACCATTTTAATGATAATTCATAATTTGTTAAAACATTTGCCCACCAAATTATAAGATTTCTCTTTTTTGTGACTCAACAATACATTCATAAATACATGAAGAAGCCACAAGTATATAGCTGTTAGTTTGGGGTCAGAAGTTAATTAGTCAATATTATTTGCTTGACAGCCCTTCAGCTAATATGATTCCACACAATACTCCAGAGTAATAATCTTTACTCTTGAGAAATTTCAATTTTATTTAAGTCTATAGATTAAGACAGATGGATGTCCAGGTTTGACTTATACAAGATAAATGTGGTTGGAATTTTTCAGATAGAAGTCCCCATTGGGAACAGTGAAATTTCAAATAGTATATATGGAAGCCTAGATGAAGTCGATAGTTACAAAAAGAAATATAGTGACTAAATTATAAATATATTTTTCTTTTCCCTTCACAATTTATTATGCCACATCATAAACCTCATATCTAAAATCCTGTAGATACTTTCTAAATATATGGCATTGTAAGCAGTATCTTTTGGCATATGCCCATAATCTCAGCAGTTTGGGAGGCTGAGGCAGGAGGATCACATGTTCAAAGCCAGACTTAGCAATTGGTCTCTAAGTAAAATTTTAAAAGGGCTGGGAGTGTTGCTCAGTGGTTAAGCTCCCCTGGGTTCAATCCCTTGTACCAAAAAGAAACAAGAATATAGTCTTTTCTAAGAATCTATTGTCCAATGCAGGGTCAAGAGGTTTACATGTTTTCTGCTAAGAATCTTCTAGTTCCAATTCTCATATTTACACTTTTCTTTCATTTAAAATTAATTGTGTAAAGTGTGAGATAGTGTTTGAGAATGTGTTCCAAGTTTTAGATGGATAGTTGTTCCAAATGATTTGAAAACATTTTCCTATAACATCTTTGCATTCTCCTTGAAAAATAATTGACCATAAATATAAGGATGTATTTCTAAGTTCTATTCCATTTACTTATTTCTTTTTGCAGTAATGAGTTTGAATCTAGAAACACTCTACCACTGAGATTTATCCCCAGTTCATTATTTCTTTGGTTTTGAGACAAGATCTTGCTATGTTCTCAAGGATGACCTCAAAGTGTCAATTCTCCTGCCTCAGTCACCTGAGTTGCAGGTACTATAGGCATCCACAACCATGCCTGGCAATATTATTCCATTTAATCATTTTGTATGTATGACTAAGTACTGATTACAGTAACATTTTAAAAATATCTTTGATGAAGATGTACTAAATATACATAATAAAGAGTGTTTGCATGGTATTTTAACACATATGCAACATCCACTGATGAAATCCCATTCTCATTTCCCACCTCCACTCTTTAACCTTTAAAACTCACCAACCTAAATTCAGATTTAGCTTCCCCACATGAGGGATAGCATGCAGTGTTTGTAGTTCTGTGTCTGGTTTTATTTCATTTTACCACGCTACCCACCAATTTCACCCAACTGGTGGCAGGTGGCAGGATTTGATTTTTTGCATGTATGCCTACATATATGCCATATTTTCTTTTTCCATCTGTCCCAGAATTCCTAGTTGATTCCATATCTTTTCAATTGGGATGTGCCTCAATAAACATGGGCATCCAGGTATCAGATGTGGGCTTCATTGTTTTTCATTACATACCCCCAGGTGGGATTCCTGAATCACAATGTAATTCTATTTTAGTAGTATTTAGTGGAGATACAGAAGACTTAGCCAAAGCCTTCATGTTCTTGGCAAACATTTGACCATTAGACTGCATCACAGTGCCTTATTATTATTATCATCATCATCATCATCATCATCATGAGAGAGTGTTACGTTAAGTTTTCTATCCTGAAAGCAAATTCAGGATCCTCCTACTGTGGTCTCCCAAGTTGCCTGCTTTACAGGTATTTATCACCATTCCTGGCCTTCAGCATATTTCTTTTTTATTGGAGACAGGGTTTTGCATTGTTTGACCCTGAACTTGCACAAGCTGGCCTTAAACTTATAATCATCCTCCTTTAGCTTCTTAAATATATGGGATTAATTGTGTGCCATGATCCCAGTTATTGTTAGCTTTTTGAGTAATATGCTCAGTTTTTTTGTATCAGTTACCCAATTTACTTGCACACACCATGTATAAGTGTTGATTTTTCTCCACATCGGTGGTTGCCACTTTTCTAAGTTATCCATTTTGACTGGGATGAGATGATACCTCATGTATTTTTTTTTCTTGAGGTGCTGGGGACTGAACATAGGGCCTTGTGGATGCAAGGCAAGCACTCTACCAACTGAGGTATTTCCCTAGCCGTTTTTATTATATTTTTTATTTTCATTTTCCTGAACACTAATTATATTGAACATTTTTCTTTATGTTTGCTAGAACTTTTTGTTTCTTCTTTTGAATACTGTCTCCTTCATTTGCCCACTTGAATGGCATTACTTAGTTTTTGACTGTTTGTTATGATTTTTTTGTTCTTTCTATATTCTAAATGTGAAGCTTGTATCAAATGCATACTGGGCAAAATTTTCTTTCAATTTATAGGGATTCCACTTTTGTTTCTTTGCTTGTAAATCAGGTTTTTAGCTTAATGTCATTTATATTTTTGTTTTTTATGATTTTGAAATTATTTCCAAAACATTTGTTGTCCTTACCAGAGTCTTAAATTGCTTTCCCTTGTTCATTTTATAGTTTCACAGTGAGGTCTTTTACCTCTTTTGAATTGATTTTGAACAGGGTGAGAAATAGGGATCCAGTTTCTTTGAGTACTGAAACTTTATACACAGCTTTAAAATTGGGATGTGTGAGTCTTCCAATTTTGTTCTTTATATTTTTCTTGAAAAAAAAGTGTATTTGGTATTTGAGGTTGACTGACCTTTCATATTCACTTTAGGCTTACCATTACATCTTTTTTTCAAAAATGGCATGTGGGAATTTTGGTAAGGTTTACATTGGTATGTAAATCAACTTGCATTTTCCATTTCAGCAACATTAAATCTTATCAATAAATAGTTGATGCCCACTTAATCTTTTAAACATTTTCTATAATATTTTCTGCTTATAAGACATATTTGTTTGCAATTTTTTTGCTATGTATTTAATGTTTGATACTACCGTAAATGGATTTTTTTGAAGTACTTTTGCTCTGAATATTTATTGTTCAGCTACAAAAACTGTATTCATTGATTGGTGCTGTATCCTGCACAAATGCTGAACTTTTTTATTTAAATAGTTCTTTCATAGAGACCTTAGGATTTAATTCACACAAAGCCATCTATCTGTTTTTACAGTTAGATACAGTTTGATAGTTTTACTTCACATTTCTAATATGGAGTTTTGTTGTTGTTGTTGGGTACCAGGGATTGAACTCAGGGGCCCTTGATTCCAGAGCCACATCCTCAGCCCTATTTTGTATTTTATTTATAGACAGGGTCTCTCTGAGCTGCTCAGTGCCTTGCTTTTGGTGAGGCTGGCTTTGAACACAGGATCCTCCTGCCTCAGCCTCCCAAGTCACTGGGATGCAGGTGTGCTCCAACCATACTCAGCTCTGATATGGATGTTTTTATTGTGTTTTTTGCTGTTTCAATCTCTTATTAAGTCTTTTTAAGTTTTCTATGTTTAAGTTGGTTTTGATGGATGTTTTATAGGAATTTGTTCACATTCAGTTGTTCATAATATACCCTTAAAATTCTCTAAATTTTTTGTGGAGTCAGTTTGAAGGTCTCACTTTTATTTTTGATATTTATTAATTTGAGTACTCTCTCTTTTCCCTGGTTAATTGAACAATCAATTTTGTAAATCTTCTGAACAATTAAGTTTGTTTTCTTAATTCTTTTGTCTATTTGTTTTATTCTTACTCTATTCTTTATTAAAATGTATCCTCTGTGCAATTTGATTACAGCTTGCTTCTCTTTGTCTAGTTACTGTGTAAATTTATGTTTTTGTTTGGGCAGTTTTTTTTTTTTTAATAATGTAGGCCTTTGTGGTTATGAATTTTCTTCTGATGGCTACTTTAGCTGCATCTCATCAGTTTTGGCATATTTGCTTTCATTTTTATGTTGGATTTTCCTTTTTATACACCTAAACTCTTTTCTATTTTTTCTTTTTCTTCTTCCTAAAGAGTACACTGTCTAATTGCTACATGTTTGCAAATATTTAAGTTTTCTGTTTTTTTTTAACTTAATTTCATTGTAGTTACAAAAGATACTTGTCCTGATTTCAGTGCTTTTAAATTTATTGACATTTTTATGGCTTTAAAATGGCAAGTTCTGCATTATGTTTCCTACACACTGGAGTAAAATTGTATTCTACTCTTTGGGGCAGAATATTCTATATAGTCGTCTAGACCTAGTGTAGTTATATTATTGTTCAAGTTGTTTTGTTTTACATGGACTTTTTGCTAGACATTCCATTCATTCTTGAAAATGAGATATCACAAATTATTCAACCCTTTGTGTAGAAATTTTTCTTCTTTTAATCCTGATAGTTTTCACTTCATGTATTTTGGTACACTGTTTTTTGACAGGTATACATTTATAACTTAGCTTGTGAGACTGTCCACTCTATTGATATGTATTATATATTTTAATTCTTATCATAGATATGCATTTATGTTATATATAATTTAATATATGTAATTACAAGTATATATAATGTTCTTGCCTCTATATAACAATTTCTGATAAAGCTGATTTTGTCTGACGTGTGCATAGCCCTCCAGCTGTTTTATTTGTTGTTTTTTTTATTTGTTTTTTTTCTTGTACTGGGGGTTTTACCCAGGAGAACTTTACCACTGAGACCTATCTCCAGCCACTTTTATGTTTTATTTTGAGGTAGGGCCTCACTAAGTTGCAATGAGCCACCCATGAATTACTTGGGAGCATTCTCTCAGTATGGAGCTGTGGAGATTTAGATTTAACCTTGGGAACTATTGCAGCTCCCCCAAACACATTAAATTGCCCAAGGCACATGACCTCTAAAAGTTGCTAGGTGATATTCATTGGCTGTGACTAAGTTTAAAACTAGCCACTGCAGATTTGTGTCCTTTGTTTCAGATTGTACAGGGAGATACTTCTCTCCCTTCTCATCAACTATTAGCAGAAGAAAGGATTTCCATAACAAAGGTTGAATCTGCCATGAAGACTGCACAGCTTACTAGAATTAATCCACAAAAGCCTATATATTGATTAACATTTTCCAGTGTTCATACTCCTACAGGAGAAATGTGGCAATAATTGGGAATTATTGAGTGGCCTTGCCTACCTGATTCTCCTCAAAATTCATGGACTCCATTCCATGACTTTATTGCTTAGTTAGTTATTAAAGGAAGAACATGAGTTTTGCAGATAGTTGGGTCATAGATTAATATTATTGTTACCCCCTTTTCTACTCAAGAGCATGATTGGCTTTTGACATCTTCTAATACTTGGCAGATAGTTTTTGCTAATTTCCCTGGTCAAATGGAAAGCCATTAAAAAAGCCATGATAAAATTATTCAGTTTCTTCTTCTGACTATATTTATTTTTCCCAAAATTGTATGTGCTTAACCAATAGTTGGAGGACTAACAGTATTTACTGATGAATTGAGTTCAGGAAAACAGGTTTCTATAGCCATGCTTATATGGAGATAATACAGACATCATATAATTCTGCAAAATGAGCAGAACTTCAAGCTCTCATTTGTGCTTTAATTCATTTTGCAAAAGAGACAATAAATATTTATTCTTATAGTTTATATTGCAGTTGGAGTTACAAAAAAATATTGAAACATCAACTACTGGGAACACACCATTGCAAGAGTTATTTAATTTGTTTCAGACCTTACAAAAGACAATTCAAGTGTGTCACCATCCACATTTTATTAGCCATATAAGGGCACATCTAATCTTCCAGGTCCTTTAGCATCAGGTAATGATAAGACTGATAAACTTGTTGCTATTTGTGAATAAATATCTTTATATGATTGTGAATAAGCCTCAAATTCTTTAAATAATCATAATGATTCTACTTTATATGAAAAATTTAATATTCCTGGGGAAAAGTTGTCAAATTGTTCATCAAATCTCACAATGTTTTATACATATTTTATCTTCACGAACTGGGGTTAATCCCATGGTTTATGTCCAAATCAGATATGGCAAATGGATGTAACTCACATCCCTCAATTTGGCAAACAGTGTTAATTAAGTTCATGTTATTGTTGATACTTACTTTAGATTTAGTTTTGCCACTGCCTGTGTAAAAGAAAATACTCAGCATGTTATTTCTCACTGTGTAGCTACTTTTGCTGCATTAGGATGTCTTTTACCAATTGAAATTGATAATACTCCAGCTTATACTAATTTTTCTTTTCAGTAGTTTTGCCATCAGTTTTATATTGATCATAAAACAGATATTTCATAGAAGCCTCAAGGTCCTGCCATTGTAGAATGAGCTCATTTATCTATTAAGCTACAATTATAAAAAAGTGGGGGATAAGCCACCACAAAAGAACCTTAATCATGCTTTGTTTCAATTTTTTAAATTGTGACTCTGAAAGTTACACTGAAGCTGAAAGACACATTTCTTCCACTGCAGCAGGTCCCTTAAGCCATGTTTGGTGGAAATATTTACAAACATAACAACAGAAAAAATAAGATTTAGTTACATGTGGGGTAGAGGTCATGCTTGTGTTTTCCCAGAAGGTGCCTCTCATCCTATTGATGTACCTGAACATACTTTCAGCCATGGAGGAGAGAGAACCAAGGTACAGATTACTGAAGATTGATCCAGAGTTGTCACCCCTGATCCCCAGAAGGAAGAGAAAGCTACAAAGGAAAAACAGTATTAAGAACGACCAGAGAGACCAAATATTGAATCTACCATCACGGAAACAACTGTAGAATTATAATGCTACAACCTGAACAGATGGCTTGACACAAGGAGGAACTAAGTGTGCAGCCACAATGTTTGTGGCCATGTTAGCTCTGTTGAGCTGTCTGGTAAATGGGGTCCAGAGAGAAACCAATTGGACATATTTTCCAGACCCACCTGTGGTACTCCCAGTGGTGTAGATCAGAGAATCTATCCCAGTATTTACCAATGATACTCATGTAATGTGTCGTTTTACAGATAATTCAGATTACACCATCCCTGGGACTGAATTTAATTATACTGGTTACAGTGGACAACTACGAATATTGGTCCCATGATAAGCATGGTGGCTATTTTTTTTGAAGAAAAGACAGCATATTCAATGGTGTAGACCACCCAATCATACTGGCCCTGGGACTCTAAGCAATATATCCAAACAATTACTAAAATGAGACTTTCTCATAACAAGCCAGTCATTGCCACAGAACATCTGCCAATACCTTACTGTCCAAATAATTCTGCAATAGATTTCGGCACCTTTCCTATATGGATAGAGTGTGCAAATGTCTTGCCAGTACAACAAAAAGGTTCTAGAAAGAGTGGATATATTTTAGACTACTCTCCAAGAATTGACAAAAGACAATCACATAAGGATGCCATGATCCCTGAAGGTTTTGTTGGTAATATCCAAACCTTCAGTGAAGGCCTTATCCAAAAAGATGTTTGGAGCTTAATTGCAGCCTCAGATTTCCTATATTACACTGACAGCCCTATGCCTGACTTGTAGGCATTGAGTGTAAAGAGGGTTCCTGGTATGGGCTGCAGGACTGGTTCAATCTCCTTATGCTTTAATTACTGGAAATGTAAGAGTTAATAGAAAGGATGTTATATATCTTGTAGCCTGTAAAACTGAAATTTACCTAATTTCATGACTAAATATAACAGAGGGAAAGGAACATTAATCCTTCACCCATCTTCCTTTGTCTTACTAGCAGTCAACATTTCAGAGCCATGGTATGCTGATGCTGGTGTTCAGGTTTTACAATAGATGCATGCTCAGTTGACCAGACTTAAGGGAACTTTTGGACTCATAATTCTTCCTTATAATTTTTATAATTTTATTTAATTTCATTCATCCCTTCTACAGTTACAGCCTCAGTGGCTGTATCTCAGAATATTCAACAGGCAAATTTCCTTAATGATTTGGCTCAAAATATTTTTAAAGCCCTCAATAATCATAAATATTAACAAAAATATTGAAATTAATTTGAATGCCTTAGAAACTTCTATCATAAATATTGATTAAAGAGCTTTCTCTTGCATGTTTAAGGAAAGGTTTAAATGCCATCTGACTATAAAGCTCTCTGTTACTGTAGCCAAATATAATGCTTCCCAATGGGATTGGGAAAAGATGAAATCATCAAATGGGCATTTGGCATAGTAAATAATAATAGCCTGGATCTTATGGAGTTACATCACAACATCCAGGATATTCAAAAAAGCAAAATTGATCTTATGGTTTGTACCTCTCTAACTGGAAATACTTCACGAATGGAATGGCTTTAATCCTGGAAACATGCTGAAACACTCTGCATGGTGTATTATTGGATTGAGATGTTTGCTACCAGTTCTTTTTTGTATTGTGATAATAGGTTGTCTCTCCCTCAGAACAAGGTTCTGGGAACTTGAAATAATGGCTCATCATTTTCTATTGCAAAGTAAAAAGAGGGAGTATGCAGGGTGCCACCCATGAATTACTTGTGTGTCTTCTCGGTGTGGAGCCATGGAGATTTAGGTCTAACATTGAGAACTATCCTCAGCTCCCCAGAGTACACTGGGTTGCCCAAGGCACATGAACCTATCTCTGTTCTACTAGGGAGACCCCTCTTGTAGCTTTGGAGTTGGGCATAACCCATTGGGAACTGAAAAGCCCAACTCTTCCTTATTTGGCAAAGAACATTCCATGGAAAACCTTTGATATTCCCTGATATAAATAAAGCAAATATGGGCTCCATTTTGCTCTTTTGAGTGTGGAAACTTCATCCCTAAAATCAGCTAGCCCATCCTGCCCCCACTCTTAAAATTACTTTCTGTATCCTGTGGTGTTTTTTTTTCTGCTTTACTGTTCTTAGCTTTTATTTTGCAACCAGACCATTCCACCAAGAGGAACTCTATTTTTACCACCTGCAGTTTTGAATTCATGATCCTTTTGCCTCAGCCTCCAAAGTCACTGGGATTATAGACCTGAACCACTGGGATGGGCTCTTGATTGCTATTTTTATTTAGGACTTTTTATTCTTATCCCATCTTTGTTTTGGAATCTAAAGTGAATCTGATGTAGACAGCAGAATAATTTTGTTTGGTTCTAGGTCTTATACCCAAAGGTGTAACACTGGGCTACATCCTCAGCCACTTTTTAAAATTTTTATATTTTATTTTCAGACAGTGTTACACTACATTGCTGATGCCAGCATCAAACTTGTGATACCCAAGCCTCAGTCTCACAAGTAGCTTAGTGATAGCATTGTGCTACTGTGCCCAGATGATGATAACTTAGGCTCTCCATAAGTCACCGAGTTTGACCTCCAACTTGCAGTCCTCTTACCTCAGCCTCCTGAGTTCTAGAGTCACGGAGGTGTGCGGTACGCCCAACTTGATCAATATACATTCTAAAATTGGAACAAATTGGATCAATTTGCAGAAAAAAGTAATAGTAATGAACAAAATGCTTCTTCTATGTTGCCACTTGTTTTCTACCTACATGTTTTTGGAACATCAATTTTCCCATTATTGCCTATTAATGATTCATTTTTCTTGTGTACAATTTTCATTTTATTTTCTTCTATTGGCACATATTTTAGTTTTTCCTTAGTGATTTTTCTGGGAGCTCTAACCTCTTACATTTATTGACAATCAATTTTTATTAATGCCAAATTAGTTTCAATTGTATTGAATAGTTTTGCTAATCTTAGAGATATGTCCCTCTGTCCTAGTTTTTACCTTTGTCATAGACTATAACTTCATGCATTGTGTGTCTTCTATGGCTTGGATATCATTTGTCCCCAAACAAGCTTATGTTTTGGACACTTGATCATCATTATGGTAGCACTGAGGCAGGGGAACCTTTCGAATGTGCTGTCTACTTGGCATTAATTCAGTCATTGGGGACACCACCCTGAGGAGGAATGGACACTAGTCTCTTTTAAATGAGTTTTTGAGATAATAAGTTGTTATAAAAAATTAAGACTGCCCCTCTCTGCTCTGTGGCTTGTATTGGTCCATATGATTTTTCCTCTTCCATTTGTCCCCACTCTGATGACAGCCACCATGCTGGAGTAGAGCAAAGTCGGTACTCCACAGAAGCCAGGTGCATGGCACCCCTTTATCTTGGACTCTCAGACACTAAAATTTTGACCTAAATGACTTTTTAATCATAAACTACTCAGCCTTAGGGGCCTGATAAAAATTAAAAATAGAGTCTTGTAGTCATTCAGCATCAATATTTGGTTCTAAGTGTTATTTTTGTGTTCTAAATGTTCTAAGTGTTATTTTTGAACATTTTATAAAAAATTTTAAATTTTATTTTTTTTAAATACAAAACAGTGGAATTCATTGCAATTCTTATTATACATATAGAGTACAATTTTTTACACTTATATTTTTAAAACTAATAGAAGAGTGTTAGAAACTAAATACTCCATGGTACTGGCTATATTTAGCTATCATATTGAGCTACTGAGCTACGTCTACCATTATTTCTCATTGTTTTATGTGGACTCAAGATTCTGTCTTTTTTCATTTCCTTTAACTTTAATGCCTCTATTGGCATTTCTTGAAGAGTTGTTTTCTCACCACAAAACTTTCCTTGTACAAATCTTCCTTTATCTTTTGAAGCACAGTTTAGCAAGGTATAAAATTATTGATGGTTAATAAACTAGTTTCTTCATGTCCTCCCACTGCCTTCTAGCTTCTTGGATTCTCTAGGGAAACCCACTAATGCTATCTTGTTCCTGAACAACAGTTTCTCTCTTACCATGCACAAGATTGCCTCTTGGTATTTATTTTACAACAATCCAACTCTCATAGTTCCTCTTATCCGTGGTTTGTCTTTCTGTAAGCTGTAGAAAATTCCGGATTGAGCAACTCATGAATTTTATGGTGCCAAGTGTTCTGATAGCATGATGCAATCTCACCCTATCACACCCTAGACATCCAGGGCATAAGCCTCTGCCTTCTCCAGAAGTTTCCCAGTTGATATACTGTTCTTGTAATACCGTCCTGTTAGTGGAGAGTTGCCATCTTTGTTTGGAGACTGACTGTCATGATAGTGCTCCATTTGTGTAGAAGAGAACATCTCTCCAATTACTCATGCACCAAATTCTGCTTGTGTCCATGTTGCATTGTTAGCACCTTGGACCTTAAGAATAGGAAAGGCAACAGAATACAACAGACACTAGTATGGCAATATGTAAATCAGTGGATGTGTAACTGATGTGATTCTGCAATCTGAATACGGGGTAAAAATGGGAGTTCATAACCCACTTGAATGAAGGTGTTAAATATGATATATCAAGAACTATGTAATGTTTTGAACAACCAACAATAAACATTTAAAAAAATACAAAAAAGGATAGAAAACACACCTTGATCCTCTTCTAATGGAAAACATGATTTCCCATGAGACTATGATCCACGAAGTTGAGATGTGTTTAAAATGATTAGGACGAACCTCTTTCACAAATAACCTCAAGAGAAAAAACCAGTGACTAAAAAGTCAATTCTACTTCATTGTTTTGCTAAAATGTCCACCAGGAAGGAAGTTGAACTTCATTTCCATAGTGTATGGCTGTATGCCAAAGGATCCTTAAGAATGGCTCAAGTGTAACCAAGGCAGTCCAGTGCATGCCTAACTCCAAGGATGGAACCTGATTTCATCTGACAATGCAAGGTAACCCCCCACCCCACAATGCCACCATGATCTGAGGGATGAGGTATCAGTCCCTGGGCATAATGAGGAGCCAGTGGAAGCCTTTGTTCTTGCCCAAAGGAAAATGCTATAGTTACCATCCATAGAAGAATGTAAGCCTCATTCTCCTACCATGTAATGCATGCAGAAGCACATATTTCTCGTGATTTGGGGCTAACATTTCCCAACTGCCACTGATTACTAGGCTGTGAGAGTTTGAAAGCTTCTTAGAAGGAATTTCAGTTGTCAATTCTGCTCATTATCCTTATTTATTTATTTTTGGCACTAGGAATTGAACCCAGGGCTGCTTAACCACTGAACCACATCCACAGCCCCTCCTGTTTTTTAAATATATATATTTTAGAGAAAGGATCTCACTTGGTTGCTTAGTCCTGACTAAGTTTCTTAGGCTGACTTTGAACTCATGACCCTCCTACCTCAGCCTCCCAAGTTGCTGGGATCACGGGCATGCAACACTCTGCCTGGATCAGTTAATATTTTTTATTGATGAAAATAATTATTGCTTTTGATGATAAGGGTTGAAGTCAAGAAGTCAGAGAGAAGTTGTTTTTCTTTTGTTTTGCCCCCCACCAGTTTAAGCAAGAGCCAGTAAGGGTCTGTACCAGTGCTGAATGAGAAGAGAGTTACAGAAACACTTCCATGTGAAGTTGATTGCAAGAAATAGAATGGATAGTTGGCCAAGGAAAAGGAGTCAAAGGCCACTTCAAAGTCCTTGGTGACAAAGTGTGAGAACCTAGGAAAAAAAACATGTTTGTGGGAGGAGAAAAATGAAGATTGAGTCCAGAAGTACAGGTGTCTTGCAGTTTTCATTCAGCATATGTGGGTGACTTGATCCAGGCCAGCAATCCCCAAAGGATTGAAAAGTGCATCAGTTTATGTATACAGTTTGCAGACAGCCTGCTCACCTCTTCCAATAATTTAAATAATCTCTGGATTACGAGTACAATTTGCTACAGGGCTGGGGCTCAGGCTCAGTGGAAAGAGTGCTTGCCTAGCACTTCTGAAGGACTGAGTTTGATCCTCAGTAACACATGAAAATAAAAAGAAAAAAGGTGTTTTGTCCATCTTCAGCTAAAAATATTTTTTAAAAAACTGATAAAAAGTAACCACTATGTAAGTAGCCATTATACCATTGTCATTAATTTGGAGAAAGTCTGTACATTTACTTGGTACATGTGCAAATCATTTTTCAATCCTTCCCATCAACCAGGGTTTGAAACCTTGGGTGCAGAATCCATGCATATGGCCAGAGGTATTTCCAATCCCTGGAGAACACCCAGGGCAGGTTGTCTGGAAAAGGCTTTGAAATATATTGTTGGAATTCCAATAACATCTGGACCAGAGAGAGAGGCAAGTAGAGGGTCAGAGATGACACCTGGGAAATCAGGGGTTGACAGGCAGAGCCGTGAGTGTTGGGATGGCAAAGAACACAGGTAGAACCTCTGGGGACACAGGGGTGTGGGAAGATGTTGAAACAGGGAAACACTGAATGCTTGGGGAAGCAGATGGAGAAAAAAAGATGTCACCATTAATAAAATAAAAAATGGGGCCAGAATAGATTTAGAAGCTAAGGAAGTCTTGACCTTCAAACTCCTCCTCCATTCCAGAATATTGTATTCCCCTTTGTGAGCAGAATGCACAGGGGAATTTTTTGTTTTTGTTTTTGTGTTTGTTTTAGAAAACTGGTAATAGTGTTCACTGGTTTTGAAAGATGATTTTTGGCCCTTGAATAAGGTTTTCTCGAGTTTCTGGTCACACAGTATTGGTCTCTACTTTTTTTCCATTTTCAATGAATATCTAACACCTGGCCTACCAGTGGATACTAAATTTTTTAAGCCAGTGACTGTGTTTTAGAAATTATTAGGGAACTCTATGGGGTGATACATAATTGGTTCTCAAAGATGCAGCTCATCCCTGCCTTGATCTGTTTGTCTGTCTGTCTATTTATCTATCTATCTAGCTATTTATTTTCAGTGTGCTGAGGGCCATTACCAAGTAGGAATGATGCATCAAAATTTCCTTGCCAGCGTACCCCATATTAAATGGACTTGCCTTGGAAATTTGCTGTGACCTTGCATGTGTGTTTGAGAAAGGTGACCCTGCTCAATGACCAGGGTGGATCCAGGATTAGGGTGTATCCTGCAGTTTGAGGAAGTATCCCGCTTCTTGGGTTAAGGGCATTCCCAGTTTAAGACCTTGGGTTTTAGGGAAGTTCGATGTTGAGGATTATTGCTGCTGGAAATAGGGTGTTCCTGCAACCTGAGCTCCCTTTGAGTTCTCGTGAGATTCAGAGAGTATTTTTGGGAAGAAAGCCTCGTGGAGTAGGTGAATTGGGTGGCAGCAGAACTGGGATTGCCCGAGAACGTGTGTGGAGGCCGGTGTGAGTTCGGGAATAAAGAATCGCTGTTTGAATCTACGAAGCTGTGTGGTGGCTCGTGATTCTGTTCCCAGCCAAGACATTGCCATTTGGTGGCCCGTACAGGGAACATCTGAAGAGAAGGTAAGTGAAATTGCTCGCCCCTGAGAATGGGTGACCATTTCAAAAACCAATGTGTTCTTGTTGTGATTTATTTTGTTTTTATTTCAAGTTGCCTGTTCATAGAACTTTCTCAGGCAAACTGGGGAAAATGGTTGACTCAAGGTTTGAAGTTGTTCGCCACCAAGGAAGAGAAATTGTTAGAGGAAGGAGGCACCCCAGTAAGACCAAGAACAATTAGCGTATATGTTGATACAGTACAAAAATGTAGCCCATGACTTTTTAGAGACGAGTTATTAAGTATATCAATGGGACCATCATGGTATCCTGTAGAAGGATTTTTCTTAAACAAGAAAGAGATGGCTAGTTCTGTTTACTACATTTGTCTAAGATCTTGGTTTTTACAGACATCTGATTAATTTACAAAGCTAAAGTGTTGAAATATCAACTACTAAATATAAAATCAAGTACTCTTTACTTATTAAGTTCCATAAGGTAATATATTTAAACATTATGTGTGTTTTCATAAATTGGTAAATGGAAAAAAAAAGTTTAATATTGCTTTGGTCTGTGTCTTTGCTGAAACAAGGTTACTAAGTCTTAAGATTCTATCATGTGTAATTTATATACAAAGAGTATAAGAAGTTTTAGTTGGGTTTCAATTACAATATTATAGTACCTTAAAAAACATGAAATTATTTCATCTTATTAAAGTGGAGTAATTTGTCTAAATCAGAAATTTTATAAGGGTTGTTTCAGAATGTGAATTTATAAAAAGGGTTAATGGTTAAAAAAGATATATAAAGATTCAAGATGTGGAAATATATTTTAATATAAAAGGTTAAAGGAAAAAGAAATGTTTCCAGTTGAGATAATCTCTGTGTGGTAAAGTAAAAAGTTGTAAAATGCCATTTAAAAAGATTTTGAGGAAACTAGACTTAATTTAAAAGCTTGAGAAAGGAAGAAAGAAGAGAAAGATATTTTTACATGGCAGATTGAGACAAAGCTTCTTAATGGAGAAAAAAAAAAGCCTTTGGTTGAAGGGCAGCCATGTAAACTAACATTTAAGCAATTTAAACAGAATCTAAGCCTCGTTTAAAAGAGTAAAGCTGTAGGTGGTGAAAAAGTACATTTAAAAGTATAGTATAGATGATAATTGGAAGGCTTTAAAAGGTTAAATTGAAGGTGGTCGAGATACCTTCATGGCGGAAAAAAGATTGCTTTACTCATCAAACTATTAAAATGTACTTATTAAACCAAAAAGAGGGAGATGAGATAATCTTTGTGTGGTAAAGTAAAAAGTTGTAAAATGTCTAAATAAGTTGCAAAAGGCTTTAAAAGGTTAAATTGAAGGTGGTTAAGATGCCTTCATGATGGCAAAAAAAAAAAAACCATGAAAATGGGAAGATAATAAGAAAAGATTTAGATAAAGAAGATTAAAAATTTGAAGTGGAAAACTTTAAAAACAGAAGTACAGAAAGGTAAAAAAAGAGAGAAGATGTAGAAAGATAAAAAAGATATAGGAAGATAAAAAAGATGTAGAAAGACAAGAATTTTAAACCCACAAAATAGGAAACAAAAGAAAACTAGGAGAGAAAAAAGGCAACTAAGGGTAAATATAAAAACCTTAGAAGAAAACTAGAAGATAGAAATAAGATAGAAAATGATTGAAAATGTCAAGTAAAGGTATTTCAGATAGAAAATGTAAGAGGCTCAGACAACTATGGTTTAAAACCACATCAAAAAATTAAAAGGACTAAAGTAATTCTAAAAACTAAGGCAGAATGCTTTTGAATGACTTAAATTTAAAAGGATCTTATAGGGGTATATATCCCTCAAAGATAAAATAACCCTTTTTACTCTAAACTTTCTAATTTTGGGTTCATTCAGGACTTAGTGCTGCGGAAAGACATATGTACCCGAAAAATGTACATAAGCCTAAGGTACTTTGGAAAGATATTCTAACAGGACAATGGAAAGGTCCTGATCCAGTTATTGTCTGGACTCGGGGTTCCGTTTGTGTGTGTTTCCACAGGGAGAACAGCAGCCGATTTGGATTCCAGAGAGATTAACTAAAGCAATTTCTACAGAAGAAAAAGATGATTTGACTCAAATCCATAACAGCTGATATCCAGAGCTCCAGCTTGGCTATTCTTACATCTGCGACAGTGATTAACCACGGTGCTTTTTTTAATATCTATTTTATTATTGCATTTTTCCCACATTGTAAAGTTCTATTTTATTTTTTTTTGAGCTCATACAAACCTAGGTTAGTGTTTTTCTGATCAGTTTTATTTTTTGACTGTGTTTTATTTTTTGACTAGAGTTTTTAAACATTGCAATAGAGATTTCACCTAGGTAAAACTACAAGGCCTTTATTGTCTTATGTGTTGTATGTTGTGTGCACATTTCTGTTTTGTGTTGTATGTCTGTATGAGTGTATGTCCATATTTCATATATGAGGAGCGCTCATAAAAAAATGGATCCGAATTTTTTTTTATTCACGTGATTTAAATGGTTTAATTTAATTTAGGTAAACAGCTGTTAAGGATTGTTTTTAAAGGTGGTTAACAGATCTGTTTGCTTACTAATTTAAATTAGGTAAACAGCTGTTAAGGATTGTTTTTTAAGGAGGTTAACAGATCTGTTTGTTTACTTTCACCTTTCCTTTTCATTATATTTAATAATTCTGTTCAGGATAATGTCTCTTTAGCGTCATTGCCAGAATTCCCATCTCCATCCCAGTGCCGGTGAAGACTAAGATAAAACCAAACTACAGCTTCTACGATAGCTATCACAGTAAACTGTATAAACTGATGCATCAATGAATATAACTCAACAAGTAATGCTCAATCAAGGACTCGATTTACTTTGGGAGGAAATGGACATATTGATAGACTCCTCCGATTTGAACTGCCTGCAGAACTTGCCTGGACTATATATCAGTTGCATGCATTGTGAAATATCGTCTGATGCAGCAAATTATGGTACTGCTGGCATATCTTTGCTGATGGTGTCACCAGTGATGCAATTTCCTTGCCAGCGCATCCCATGTTAATTGTGGTAATCCTGGCATATCTTTGCTGATGGTGTCACCAGTGACAAAATTTTTCCAAAGAAGCCGTCAATTGGCTTGGTGTCGTGGCATTTCTGTATCTTCCTCCCTTCTACTAGTGATGGTCTAAAATTTGGGGGCCAACAGAGGTGAGGCAAAGAACCTCACCCCCCCACTGGCACCAAGGCTAAATTTGGGGGCCAACAGAGGTGAGGCAAGAACCTCACCCCCCCCACTGGTGCATAGACCTATCCACAAGCATGGCTGAATGCTGGACCGGTAGTCAGTGACGGGTTGATCTGATTGCAGTGGATTCAACCTAAGACAGGAGGCTGATGCCTAAAGGTCAGTTTTCCCATGACGGGTAAGAACCATATGTTGAATTGGACAACCTACCAGGCACGGTCCTTAAGCCACATTGCTTGTTGTTTAATTAATCAGAAGGGGGGAGATGCTGAGGGCCATTACCAAGTAGGAATGACGCATAGAAATTTTCTTGCCAGCGTACCCCATATTAAATGGACTTGCCTTGGAAATTTGCTGTGACCTTGCATGTGTGTTTGAGAAAGGTGACCCTGCTCAATGACCAGGGTGGATCCAGGATTAGGGTGTATCCTGAAGTTTGAGGAAGTATCCCGCTCCTTGGGTTAAGGGCGTTCCCAGTTTAAGACCTTGGGTTTTAGGGAAGTTCGATGTTGAGGATTATTGCTGCTGGAAATAGGGCATTTCTGCTACCTGAGCTCTCTTTGAGTTCTTGTGAGATTCAGAGAGTATTTTTGGGAAGAAAGCCTCGTGGAGTAGGTGAATTGGGTGGCAGCAGAACTGGGATTGCCCGAGAACGTGTGTGGAGGCCGGTGTGAGTTCGGGAATAAAGAATGGCTGTTTGAATCTACAAAGCTGTGTGGTGGCTCGTGATTCTGTGCCCAGCCAAGATATTGCCATCAGTGCTCATGGTGGATCTATCACTCAAATATATATTGATAGTGATGGCTAGCATGCAGACGTGATTGATGGGATCATTCAAGTCAGGGAGTCATTATATGAACCTGGCCCACTGTGCAGAGACCTCCACATGTGTTTTCTTAGAAAAGTCATTTACCTAGAGCCCTGCCTGGGCCACATCAATGTGCTATATTCCATCCCTCAGACAACAACCTGTGATTTCTTTGAGCAATATGGGTCTTCTCTGCCAGTGAGAACACAAGTTAACCTGGAGGGGACAAGTTCTGGGACACTTTCACAGACTGGATTCCAGAATTCAAGGAGATAGGATGATTTAACCTAACCATCAAATATGTAAGAACCGTTCCAGACCAGCATGGGCCAAAGTGACCTAGAGTTGTCCTGTTTTTTGGCATGTGAGCTTCCTGTTCCTGTCACTACTGTGCATCTGCTAACTACTATTTCTATCAGGTATCATTTTATTTAAAGACATAAGGAAGATAAAGAGGGACACTCTCAAGAGGGAGTGTCCTCTCTGATAGTATGTTGTGCCCCTATTTCCTACAGGTCCCAGAGTGAATTAAGAGTTGCATTTATATATTTAGAATAACATGTTAAACTTTTCATAATATTTTTTTTTAAAAAAACTAAGTGACAGCAGAATTCATTGTGATTCTTATTACACATATAAAGCACAATTTTTCATATCTCTGTATATAACATATTCTGACACCCAATTCAAGTCTTCATACATGTATTTTGGAAGATGATGTCCATCACATTCCACCATCCTTATTAATTTCCTGCCTCCTCCCTTTCCCACCCACCCCTTTTCCCTATGTAGAATTCATCTAATCCTCCCATGTTCCCCCTGCCTACCCCACTATGAGTCACACCCCTTATGTCACAGAAAACATTCAGCATTTGTTTTGGGGGGATTGGCTATCCTCCCTTGGCATTATCTTCTCCAACACCATCCATTTACCTGCAAATGCCATGATTTTATTCTCTTTTTTTGTTGCTGATTAAAATTCCATTATGTATATATAATGCATAATTTTTCATCCTTGCATTCACTCAAGGCCATCTAGGTTGGCTCCACAGTTTAGCTATAGTGAATTGTGTTGCTATAAACATTGATGTGGCTGTGTCCCTGTAGTATTCTGTTTTTTAAGTCCTTTGGGTTTAGACCGAGGAGATGGATAGCTTGGTCAAATGGTAGTTCCATTCCCAGATTTCCAAGGAATCTCCATACTGCTTTCCATATTGGCTGCAGGAATTTTCAGTCCCACCAGCAGTGTATGAGTGTGCTTTTTCCTCACATCCTCGCCAACACTTATTGTTTTTTGTCTTCATAGTAGCTGCCATAATAAAGTTTTATTATAGTAAAATTCACACACACACACACACACACACACACACAGACACGCACACACTCAGGTTTTGCTTTGATGACTCTGGAAAACACCATGTGGAGTAGGAACCTACAAATGTGATGTCATCCTACTGCCAGTTAAAAACTATGAATTGGTCCATAGGTAGGCCTCTGGTATCACTCACAGAGTCTCCCATAAACTTGAGAATCAAAGGGGTGTGAGTTCTAGAGATGTCAGAGAAGCCTCACTGTTTTCCTCCCACTTTCTTGATAGTGATTTCTGGGCCAATAAACTTTGCTCTACTTTGATTACATTTTATGTATTATCTAAAAATCCTCTCATGCAAGAACACACGAGCCAGGAAACACAACCTAACCTCCATATCCCTGGGATCACAACCAGCAACAATGTCAGATCTTTTATTGCTTTTACTTATTTACTCATTTCATTTGATCTATTTATTAATACAGGGGGGCAACAGCCACTGCTCTAGGTCCTGTTGAAAGGTAACAGTCACATACCTACACACAGCATCCTAAAGGGAGACTGTTGAAACAGGAACTCTGACCCTTCATTGTTCAGGAAGACTCACCCAGTGTCAGAACTGTGAATATTTTATTCTGAGGCAGGGTCTTGCTATGAGGCCAACTGTGGCCTCAGACTTGAGATCCTCCTGAAGCAGCTTTCCAAATCCCTGGCCTTAATGACATGTGCTACCAAACCTTGTCCTTTGCTTATTTTTAAAAAAAATGCATAGCTGCTCGTTACCTCCCTCCAGTGATATATGTGATATCACACCCCAAACAATAAAAAACCCACACAATTAAGTCTGACTCTGGATTGTGAGGTTGTGTAATGGGAAGGGATTTCAGGTAGAGAGAGGGACATCAGCTAAGAAAAAGTAGGTTCCTTGGTTTTCAAGGCAGAAAAGATCTTCATCATTGTCAGGCTCATCAACAGATCTATTTAGAAAACAGATGCACATTCAGGAAAGAATGTGAGGGCCCGGGGATTCAGTGAGGTCGGTAGTGTGCTTGCCTTGCATGCACAAGTTCATAGGTTCAATACCCAGCACCACAAAAAGAAAGAGAAAAAAATGTGAGAAAGCTCTAAAGGGAGAGACAGGAAATACATGGTCTGAGGTGTTGCTATTTGGAGAGGGACATTTAAGTGGGGCTAGACTAGAGATGGGGCCAGAGCAGAGTTCTGTAATTTCTCACCTGTTTTTCTAAGCTTGCTCATATCATGCTAGTATTTGGGTATCCAGGAAGCTGGTCTAGGAGAAATGCTGCATTGCAGGGAGTTGCTTTTTTATTTTAAATCTGATCTTTATTTTTAAAAATGGATTTTAGTTTGTTAGGATACCTTTATTTTATATATTTCTTTGCAATGTGGTGCTGTGGATAGAACCCAGTGCCTCACAGGTGCTAGGTAGGTGCTCTGTCACTGAGCCACAACCACAGTCCCTTGTTTTTAATTTCAAGTTTTTGTGGGCATTCCTGCAATCTGGTGATTTATGAACCTTCTCCTTTGAGGTTCAGTTAAACTTTCTTCTTGGTATCCCAACATGTCTGCCCCAACCAGACATGTTCCACAGTTCTTTATAGACCTAAAGTGTTGCTAGAGGAATGATTAAATGATCATTTAGTTATCAAAGCAAATAGGGCATGTTTTCAGGATGGAAGTCTTAAGAGATTGCTCATTATTAGATTTCTATTTTTACTTATGTATTTAGCCATGGACTCATATGTTTTTTGCAGTCATCCACAAATGTGGTCCAGAAACCAGCAGATTTCAGAAACTTTTCATGTTGACAGCTCGTTTCAAATGCTTGCATTCTGATTGAGTCACATTTGACTGAGTGTAAACATTTAGATGCTTTTAAACTGCTTGTGAATTTTCCTGGCTAGAATATTGCAGAGGGTTTTGCCAGTTTTCTTGCCTCATTGTTTATCTCATTGGTGTTGAAAAACCTCTCAAATCAAGGAATGCTCCTCAGAGGCAATCTCCTGCAGCTGGCCACCCACAGACCCCCACACCCACCCATCCAATTCTCCATCCCCCTTTAATTGGGTGTCAGGTGCTGTTGGATTGTTAATTATCGGGTTAAACCCAGTGTTTTATCCCCAAGAAGCCCAAGGTCTAGCTTGTTGGTTTTGTCTTTTTGTCACAACAAGACAAAAACCATTGGTGTGGTTTTTACTTTTCCTTGCCTGTCAAGACAAATCTGAGCTCCATCCAGGGACCTATATCTAATGGCACTGGTAGCTTAGGAAAATTTCTCATTTTGTTTAAGAAAACTAACAGCAAGTATAATTTCCCTCATGGGGGACGGAGTGGTTCTGGCCCCAAGGTGTCCCCAGCTCTTTCCTTCTTCTCACCCACATAATCTTCTCATCACGGGCCAGACAACCGTGTACTGCTCATCCCTGGGATCCTGGGCATGTGCTTTGACCTTCTAAGTCTTCCTTCAAGAGAAATGTTCCCATTTCACAAATGCAGGAAAACTGGTTCCCCAAATACCTGGATTGCTGTTACTGAGAAGCAAAAGAAAAAATTACTGAAGATGGGGACTGGGGCTGGGGCGCAGTCGTAGAGCACTCACCTTGCATGTGTGAGGCCCTGGGTTCCATCCTCAGCACCACATAAAAATAAATGGATAGAATAAAGGTATTCGGTCCAACTCCAACTAGAAAAAATATTTAAAAAAATAAATTCTGAAAAGGCAATATATCTAGCAATTAGGAAAATGCAAATTAAAACAGCACTGAGCTTCTCTTTCACTCCAGTCAGAATGGCAATTATCAAGAATACAGTAACAAGGGGCTGGGGATGTGGCTCAAGTGGTAGCGCGCTCGCCTGGCATGCGTGCGGCCCGGGTTCGATCCTCAGCACCACATACAAAGATGTTGTGTCCGCCGATAACTAAAAAATAAATATTAAAAAATTCTCTCTCTCTCTCTCTCTCTCTCTCTCTCTCTCTCCTCTCACTATCTTTAAAAAAAAGAATACAGTAACAATAAATTGGTGAGGATGTGGGGGACAGGGAATGCTCACACCTTGTTGGAGGCACTGCACATTGGTGCAACCCATCTGGAAAGCAGGATGGAGATTCCTCAAGAAACTAGGACTGGAACCATCATTTGACCCAGTTATCCAACTCCTCAGAATATATCCAGAGGATTTAACATCAGCATACTACAGGGACACAGCCACATAAATGTTCATGATAGCACAACTCACAATACGTAAGCTACAGATACAGGCTAAATGCCCATCAACAGATGAATAGATAAAGAAATTGTGGTATGTATACATGGTGGAATATTACTCAGCTTTAAAAAAGGATGACTTCATAACACTGGCCAGTAAATGAATGGATCTGGAGATTATCATGCTAATGTAAAATAAGGCAATCCCCCCAAAATAAACAGATAAACAGAGGACAAGTCAGCACCCCAAAGACGCTTTGTGTGGTCTTATTGTAGGAGGAGGTCCAGGTGATGAAACTTTCAAGAAATGAATTCAATTTCCTAACACCAAAACCCAACAGAACTTAGAATTCTGGTCACCCTGAGGCTAACACAATGCCCAGACCTCAAAAGGAAAAGAAAAAAGAAAAAAGCTGCACCTAAACCCTGCCATTCTTGTTTCCTTCTTGCCTGGAGCAGATATCCCCCCCCCTCACTCAAAAAGAAGGTTCCCTGGGCTCAGACTGGGAGAGCAGAGACTGACTGACGCCCTATCTAATCAGAAATCCCTGTGCTGAGCGCTGTCCAATCCTGTGCACAGCCAGCGAGCAGGGGGCGGGCCTCCCCGCTTGGGATGTGATTTACTTCTCTGAGGTCTGTGGTTCCAGGATTCCTGCTGTTGGACTCCAGGCTTTCTCCATGCCCGGCATCTCAGGTGGCCCTGCCATGCAGGGGCTGAAGCTTTCCAGGGCAGGCTTGGCTGCTGGGCACCAGGAAATGGTGAGTGTGCAGTGGCACCCGGTGCCTGGACACGAAGGCTCAGGAGGGAGGGGAGGCCATCTGGCGGGACTGGCAGTGGCGGGAACCACCAGAGCTGGCCTACCGGACTCCGGGCGCTCTCTGCATCCGCAGGCCTGAGCCCCTGGGAGACAGCGCCCCTCAGTCCCCCTGGCCAGCCGGTTGGGGAGCGTGACAGTGGCAGAGACTCCAGCAACCTCTCCATCCCCTGGGGCAGCCTGAGCCCCTGCTCAAGTCCTATCTGGCAGGTGAGCGCAGCAGCCTGCTGTTTCCCCAGGCTGTGGTGATTGACAGGTGGAACCACTGGAAGACTCCAATCTCCAAGCCTGGCAATCCTGCACACCTTTCATCACAGCCACTGGGACCTGGGGCTTATGCAGGAGGATTGCCAGTTCAAGGCCAGCCTCAACAAGTTGGCGAGGCACTTAGAAACTCAGCAAGACCCTGCCTCTAAATAAAATACAAAATAAGGCTGGAGATGGGGCTCAGTGGTCGAGTGCTCCTGAGTTCAATGCCAGGTACAAAAAAAAAAAAAAAAAAAAAAAAAAAAAAAGAAAAGAAATCAAAACTCCAAATACCATTTTCCTGCAGGAGGGGTGTTGCGGTGAACAGGGATCTTGCTTATTCCTGAGATACTTTTGTGGAGTTTATTTATTTTTTTTAAATTTTTATTTTTGGTCATTAACAGAAGAGTGCTTTACCACTCAGCTCTCTCCCTCGTAGATTTAGTTTTTGTTCTGACCCTGGGTCTAGCTAAGTTGCTGAGATTGGCCTTGTTAGGGTTTGATTGATAATGGCTTTTCCACTGCAATTAAGTATATGACTTTTACATCCACGTGGGTTCGTGGGTGGACTCTGTTGACACCCTGATTCCTCGATGATAATTGTAACAGTACAGCTTCCCAATGCACATGTTGGGTAATAACTTCTTTTTTTTGTTGTTCTTATAATTCAAAGTTTATATATATTTAACTTTGTGGATGAATTTTAGGATTGGATGCTTCCATTAAGAGTAAAGCATGCTGGATTGTTTTTTAGTGCATCATAGTTACACATAATACCACATGCATATGGCACCCGTGTAAAACTTACCCATGGTATTTTATACTATTTTTAAGCTCAATGTACCATGACTATTAATGTATTATCCTGGTCATATGAACAGATTTCAGCAAGTCCCTGTGGTGGGGGGTCATCATGTGTCTTTAATGGCAAAACAGTTTCCACAAATAGTTAAGAGGCACATTCTTTTGTTAATACTTTCATTTAGATTATTTTTCCTATATTTGTGAAAGGATTGTGACTTGATTTTAATACTGCTCATTGCTACTGTGTATAATTTAAATGATTTAATGTTGACCATTTAACCCATGACATTATTGAACAAATTCTTATGTTTCATTAGTTCATGGAAATTGCTTAGAAACATTATAGAAATAATAGTATCATCTGCATATGCTGTTTGATTTTTTTATGAAAATCCCATTTAATATTCTCAATCAATATTTAGAAGTCAGAAAAGCATACATTTTTTTCTTTCTCTAAAACTAAATTGTGAAACACTTCAGTTCACATCATTAAATATGAAAACAGTTCATAGCTGCCCTTAAGTGGATTGAAAAAGAATTTTCCTCTGGTCGTAATTGGCCATAGGTTTTACCATAATTTGGTAAGTGATTTGCCAAAAGCTTTGCTCTATCAAAATGATTTTTGGAAACTTCACATATGACAATGTCCCTCTTGGTCATGAAGTCCAATCATTCTTTTTGTTGTTGTTTTCAGTTTGCTAGAGGATTTGAATATCTGGGTCAACATCTATAATAAGATGGTCTGCAATTTCCATTCTTAAGCTGTGTTATCTGGTATTTCTGGCCTTACAGAAAGAATTAGTCAATTTTCTTATTCTACATTTAGACGTGATCATGAATTATTGTTACTGATTCCTTATTACATGTTTCATAGAAATCACCTGTGAAGGCACCTTTTTAAAAATGTGATTACTGTTTGGTTTTTTGGTGGGTCAATTTTTAGAGCTGGGTTTTTGCCAGGTTGGCCTCAAATTCCTTAGCCTAAATCCTCCTCTTGCTCTGGCCTCAAGATAGTCAAGACTAATGGCATGTGCTCCCATTTCAGCTTAACTGCAAGTATTTTTATGAGGAGCTATAAAGTTAAATGTTGATTTGTCGGTCTATTTTATATTTCTTCACATCTGGGTCTACTACTGTATTCTATTGATTTCTGAAGTAATTTTCAAAGTTGATGATTATCTAGCAATTTATCTATATTTTGATGTTTTCCAGGCTTGACACTTTCTTGGCAATTAAGATGGAATAATGAGGAAGCATAATGTGGGAAAATGAGAACCTGGGATTTTGCTAATTGATCTCAAGATGCCCTGTGAATTATGGAGAGAGTGCACCCATAATCCTGTGAGACACATAAAGCAAAAAAGCTAATTTATCATTTTATGTAGCCTAATAGTGATCTTGAGTAACTTTCATATGTCTTTACACACTTGTTTAATTTTTAGGGCAGAATCTAAGTATTTTACCATATTTAAATTAGGTTATGAGGGGTTTATATTAAATTTTGGTGAGTTGTGTAAGTTTCTTATATTTTGGATGTTGAGCTTTTATCAGACATGGAGCTAAAAATGGTTTTCTTTAACCAAGTCTACTTTTACATTTCATTGATTGATTCCTTTGCTGTATAGAATCAGTTTTTAGCTTTATATAGTCTCAGCTGTTTCTCCTTGTACAGTCTCAGCATATTCTATCTAAAACCATTGCCAACACCAATGGCAAAAAAATAATTTCTCCTTTTATTCTGGAATTTTTATGATTTTAGTTTATATCACAATGAGATATAACCACATGCTTGTGGGCTCAATCCTCAAAATGTTGGTAGGTAACACATACTGCAGAGGATATGCAGAAAAGGAAACACTTGGACATCCTTGCCAGGGATATAAATTTGAATAGACCTTAAAAAATCTATAAGCGTTTTTTTTTTCAAAAAATTAGAACCCAGACATTAAGAATATGCCTGTATTTTTAGGATTCTTCAGAAAAATAGAATTCATAAAAAATGTACATGTGTATACCGAGGGAGCTTATTATATTTGCTCACATAATCATGAGAGTAATAGTCACCAAATGTTTGCCTACAGGATGGCAACACTGGGAAACTGGTAACAGCTCAGTCCAAGAAGCTGGAAGCTTCACAATATGAGCAAGCAAATGAAGCAGCTTTGGTCCAGAATAGAGGACTTATATGATCCCGATAGATGAAAAAAAACCAAATAAGCTGATCAACATGTGGGCTAAGGACCTGAACAGATACTCCTTAGGAGAGGATATACAATCAATAAATATATGAAAATATGCTCATCATCTCTAGGAATCAGAGAAATACAAATCAAAACTACTCTAAGATATCATCTCACTCCAGTCAGAATGGCAGCTATTATGAAAACAAACAACAATAAGTGTTGGTGAAGATGTGGGGAAAAGGTAAACTCATACACTGCTGGTGGGACTGAAAACTGGTGCAGCCAATTTGGAAAGTAGTATGGAGATTTCTTGGAAATATGGGAATGGAATCTCCATTTGACCCACCTACCCCTCTCCTCAGTCTAAGCACAAAGGTTTAAAAACATCATACTACAGGGACAGAGCCCCATCATTGTTTATGGCACCACAACTCACAATAGCTAAACTATGGAGCCATCATAGATGCCCTTCAGTGGATGAATAGATAAAAAATGTGGCATATATACAGAATGGAATTTTACTCGAAATAAAATAATAAAATCGTGACATTTGCATGTAAATGAATGGAGTTGGAGAAGATAATGGTAAATGGAGTTAGCCAATGATACCCCTCTAAAAACAAAAAAACAAATGCCAAATATTTCCCTGACATAAGGGGGCTGACTTATAGTGGAGTACGCAGGAGGAGCATAGGAGGAATAGATGAATTCTAGAGGGGTGGGAAGAAAAGGGAGGGGACAGGGATTAGAAAGGATGGTAGAATGTGTCATACATCCAAAATACATGTATGAAGACTTGAATTGGGTGTCAACATACATTACATTAAAAAAGATACAAAAATTGTGGTATATATATTAAGAGTTGTAATGCAAAAGAAAAAAAAAGAACAGCATTAACTTACATTAGGTAGAGGAAAGTGAAAGGAGGGAAGGCAGGGGATGTGGGAATAAGAAAGAATGAAACAGACATTATTACTTTATGTATGTGACTGTGTGACCCATGTGATTCTACAATATGTATACTCAGAAAAATGAGAAATTATATCCCATCTATGTATGATATATCAAAGTATATAAATGCATTATACTGTCATGGATAACTAATTTAAACAAATAAAAAAATAAAAAGACTCAGGTACAGCCAATGGTGCAAGACCATAAAGGGGACTTCAAGAAGCTTGGAGCATAAGCGAGTGACTGCTTCTCTTGCTTTTTTCCAAATCAAACTTATTGAACACCAATATATATGTTCATTACAGGTATTCCCCATGCATTCTGACTCAGCCTTCTGGAAGCACACTCACAGACACCTGCAGAGATCTTCCACACCAATTCTCTGGGTATCTCAATCCACTCAAATGGACAGCTGACATTAACCACTTCAACAATTGAAGGAAATAAAATCCATCTTTAGGAATATCTACCCTCCCAAATTAACCAACATACTATCCACAACCTAAATTTCCAAAGAGTAACTCAGGAAGAAGAACCTATGGTATATTACAGATAATAGATGAAGAGAGATTCATTATTGTGTTTACACACAAATGTATCAACATACATATATAACTTTTTCAGTTTTTTGCAATTATTTTGAGACAAGGTCTTTTAAGGTGCAGAGGGTGTCACCAAGATGCACGGCTGGCTATAAGATAGTGATCCTCCTCCCTCAGTCTATCGAGTCCCTAGCATGACAAAAGAAATGTGTCTCCACACCTCACTTGTTACTCAACTTTAAAATAAGGATAATGTATATGGCAGTGTTGCCAAAATTTGAAGGCCAGCCTTAGTAGTTTAGTAACATTCTGTCTTAAAACTGAAAAATAAATGATGGTGGATCTCTCTCACTGGTAAGGCAACCCAGGGCCAAACCGCAGAAACAAAAGACTATTCTCCAATAACACAGACAAGCTGGAGGACTTTAGGCTAAGAGATGATCCAGATGCACAAATACATTGTATACTCTATGTTCAGAACCTGGAAGAAAATAGAGTGGATGTGTAGGGAGAGCCTGGTGGTTATCAGGGAGCATCATCAATAATATTGCATCATATACTGGAAATTCCAAAAGACAGCAGGATTCTGTTCTTAGTGCATAATTTGATAATTATGAGAGATGATGGGTTTTATCATCACATAGCAATTGCACAGACTTATGGGATTCAGTGTGATGTTTATATATATGCAGATACATGTATTCATAATATCCAAACATCATCTTCTGCCCTTGATGTACCCACACACTCCTCAGCCATACTAATCACTATTTTACTTGCATATGATATTATATTAGTTAACATGAGATGAGACAGTATTGTGTATTTCTTCACTTAGCATGACATCATCCAATTTCATCTATTTTGCTGACCATTAGAGCAGTTTGTATTGATGGCTGAATAATACACCATGGTGAATATTTAATCTACTTTCTGGTGGATATGTTCAATTGCTTACCTACATCACTGGCTTTTCTCTATATCTGTATTGTTAAACATACTGTTATCCAACTTGAATTTATGTAAAAAAAGAAAGCAACAACTACAAAAGAATGAAGAAACTGGGAGTGGGGGCACATACCTGCAATCCCAATGGCTTGGGAGGCTGATGCAGGAAATCCACGAGTTCAAAGACAGCCTCAGCAAATATATAGGGACCTATACAACTCAGTGAGACCCTGTTTGTAAAAATAAAAAATAAACATGACTGCTGAAGTGGCTTTGTGGTTGAGTGATACTGGGACCTATCCCTAGTATACCCCCCCTTAAAAAAAGAATAAAGAAAGTAGAAAACTATGTCCTAACCTGATTTTATCAATTGAAAAGAAGCCAAGGCATATGAAAAATCATATTCTTCAAGTTTGTTAATGTAAAGTTAATAAGCTGTCTCTTTGAATTTTTCACAAAGTGCAATATTTTGAGAGCATTCAGTAGGTTATATTACATGAAAAACTGCTCTTGTGCAAAAAATGAAATAAAACATTAGCAAGGTGTAGTGGTGCATGACTGTAATCCCAGTGTCTCTGGAGGCTGATACAACGCCAGCCTCAGCAACTTAGGAAAGGACTAAGCAATTCATTAAAACCCTGTCTCTAACTAAATTACAAAAAAAATGACCAGGAATGTTGCTGAGAGGTTGAGTGCCCCTGGGCTCAATCCACAGAATTTAAAACAAAAACAAAGATAAAAAAGAAATAAGACATTAGACTGCTGAACATTTATATTTTCAGTGTTCCAAATATTTGTCCCAATACTCCCAAGTTCACTTCATCCATCAATTTATAATTGAAATCTCTAGTTATTTGTTTGTGAGAGAAAAGAGACAGAGATGTTCCTGAACTCTGCCATTCCTTTGCTAGTTTCTGCCATAAGCGAGGCAAAGATCTGCCCATTGTGATCCCCAAGGTACTGTGGCTCAGTCCTTTCTCTTCATGCAAGGATGCACCTTGAGGAGTGGATGTTGACTTGACTGCTAAAGTGGTGAAGAGGTAAAAGAAAAGTAATGTGTGTGGGTGTGTGGGTGGGGTGTGATATTATGACTTCTGACCAAGTCCTACCCATGATCATCTTTTAAAATTGTACCCAGTAAATGGTTTATTTTCTTATATATCTTCTGTGATCCTACAGTTAAATGTGAGGGACCCTATTCTCCATATCCAGATAGCTTAGCATTGTATATCTCAGCCTGATTCCTCACAATTTGAAATACCTAGTCCCCCTTCCTGAGAGCCTTGAACTCATGTCTCTTTTGCTTATATTTTTAATATCTGGGCAATCCTCAAATACTAAGTTGTAGGTAAATTGACATTTGATGTTCCACTTCCAAGGATAAAGATAGACATTTTCTCTCATTGTGGCCTCTACCTTATACTCACAAAATGGGGACATTATACACGTTTGCATCCTAGATATTATCCTGAGCCAACCTGTAATATGAAAGCAAGAATTTAATCCCTGGGTCTGGGGCTCAGGGTTAGAGCACCTGCCTAGCACATGTGAGGCACTGGGTTCAATCCTCAGCACCACCTAAAAATAAATATATAAAATAAGGTACTCTGTCCACTACAATTAAGAAAACAAAAAGACTAATCCCTGCCAGGGTTGTTATGGCACATGCATTTAACCCCAGTGCCCTGGAAGCCGAGCCTTGAGAGTCACAACTTTGAGTCTAGCCTCACTAACGTGGCAAGACCATCTCTCAAAGAAAAATACAAATGGGATGAAGATAGAGCTCACTGGTAGATCATACCTAAGTCCTGTCCTCAGGATCACAGGGGGAAGTTTTTAATTCCTATCTTTTTTCTCTGAGTTAAGGTCACCAACAAAAAAGAAGGTGGCTTAGGGATAATGTTATATTTTTCTAAAAACAAGCCATGTTAAAAGTTCAAGTGTTCACATTTCTCGAAAAATTTCCAAGTATTTTGCTGTTGATATTATGGTCATTAGAACTGTCTTTAATTTTATGTTTGCTACTTATTTTCTTATGCACATAAATAACTGATGATATTAAATTTTGATACTGTTCTGATCTCATCTGTTGCTTCTAATAGTAATTAATTAACTCCTACATTAAAAATATCCACTTAAAATCCACTTCTACCTCATACCTCATTTTGGAAAAAAACAAAAGTCAGACAGCAAGAAACACAAGTAAGTTGCAATACCCCTTTAACAATGGCAAAGATACTGGTGAGAATCTCAGAAAAATTCCATTCCCTAAAAGTCAGAAACCAAGAGAACAATACCATAATCTCCACCGCACACATGATTTTATTCTTTTATTGCTGAATAAAATTCCATTGTGTATATATAATGCATATTTTTTTATCCATTCATCCACTAAAGGGCATCTAGGTTGGCTCCATAGGATATCTGGGTAAAATGGTGGTTCCATTTTCGGATTTCCAAGGAATCTTCCTACTGCTTTCCATATTGGCTGCACCAATTTGCAGTCCCACCAGCAGTGTATGAGTGTACCATTTCCCCACATCCTTGCCAACAATTGTTGTAGTCTGTCTTCATAATAGCTGCCATAATACAAGTTTTATTATAGTAAAATTCACAAACACACACACACAAACACACAGAAACACACTCACACACACGGGTTTTGCTTTGATGTCTCCGGACAACACCATGTGCAGTAGGAACCTACAATTACGATGTCATCCTACTGCCAGTTAAGAATAGGAATTGGTGCATGGGCAGAATTCTGGAATCACCCACAGCATCTCCCATAAACTTGAGGAGCAAAGTGGGTGTGAGGTCTAGAGATGTCAGAAAAGCCTCACTTTTTCCCTGCCCCCTTCTTGAGAGTGATTTTTGGGCCAATAAGCTTTGCTCTACTTTGATTACCTTTTATGTATTATCTAAAATCCTGTCTGGCAAAAACACAAGAGCCAAGAAACACAACATAACCTCCATATCCCTGGGATCACAACCAGCTACAGTGTCAGATCTTTTATTGCTTTACTCTTTTTTTCACTTCATTTGATCTATTTATTAATACAGGTGGACACCAGCGACCGCTCTAGGTCCTGTTGGAAGGTAACAGGCACACACCTACACACAGCATCCTAAAGGGAGACTGTTGAAACAGGAATTCTGACCCTTCATTGTTCATGAAGACTCAACCAATATCAGAACTTTAAATATTTTATTTTGAGGCAGGGTCTTGCTAAGAGGCCAACTGTGGCCTCTGACTTGAGATCTTCCTGAAGCAGCCTCCCAAATCCCTGGCCTTACAGACATGTGCTACCAAACCTTGTCCTTTGCTTATTAAAAATAGTGCATAGCTGCTGGTTACCATCCTCCAGTGATATATGTGATATCACATCCCAAACAATAAAAAACCCACACAATTCCAAATTTCAACTCTGACTCTGGCTGTGTGAGGTTGTGTAATGGGAAGGGACTCCAGGGAGAGACAGGGACAACAGCTCAGAAAAAGTAGGTTCCTTCGTATTCATGGCAGAAAAGAACTTCATTTGCCAGGCGCATGGATACACCTATTTAGAAAAGCAGATACACATTCAGGAAATAACGTGAGGAGCCGGGAATTCAGTGAAGTCGGTAGCGTGCTTGCCCTGCATGCACAAGGTCCCAGGTTCAATCCACTGCACCACAAGAAGAAAGAAAGGAAAAAAATGTGAGAAAACCCTAAAGAGAGAGACAGCAAATACGTGGTCTGAGGTGTTGCTATTTGGAGAGGGACATTTAAGTGGGGCTAGACTAGAGATGGGGCCAGAGCAGACTTCTATAATTTCTCACCCATTGTTCTAAGCTTGCTCACATCATGCTCGTATTTGGGGGTACAGGAAGCTTGTCTAGGAGAAATGCTGCATTGCAGGGAGTTGCTTTTTTTTATAAATCTGATCTTTATTTTTTTAAATAGTTTTTAGTTGGACAGTATACCATTATTTTATATATTTCTATTTAATGTGGTGCTGAGGATTGAACCCAGTGCCTCACAGGTGCTAGGCAGGTGCTCTGTCACTGAGCCACAACCCCAGTCCCTTGTGTTTAATTTCAAATATTTCGTGGGCATTCCTGCATTCTGGTGATTTATGAATCTTGTCCTTTGAGGTTCAGAGTAACTTTCTTCTTGGTATCCCAGCTTTGCTGTCCCAACCAGACGTGTTCCACAGTTCTTTGTGGACCTCAAGTGTTGCTAGAGGAATGATTAAATGATCATTTAGTTATCAAAGCACATAGGGCAGTGTTTTCAGGACAGAAGTCTTAAGAAAATGCTCATTATTAGATTTCTATTTTTACTTATGTATTTAGCCATGGACTCATATGGATTTGCAGTGATCCACAAACAGGCAGATTTCAGAAACTTTTCATGTTGACAACTATTTTCAAATGGTTTTATTTGGATTGAGGCACATTTGACTGAGTGTAAACATTAAGATGCTTTTAAAGTGCTCATGAATTTTCTTGGCTAGAATATTGCAGAGGGTTTTCCCAGTTTTCTTGCCACTTTGTTTATCTCATTGGTGTTGAAAAACCTACCAGATGCAAGGAATGCACCCCAGAGGCAAGCTCCTGCAGCTGGCCACTCACAGACCCCCACAACCACTGATCCAATTCTCCGTCCCCTGTTAATTGGGTGTCAGGTGCTGATGGATTGTTAATCATTGGGTAAAACCCAGTATTTTGCCCCCAAAAAGCCCAAGTTCTAGCATGTTGGTTATTGGAAACACTGGGTGGTTATTCACTTTTCCTTGCCTCTCAAGACAAATCTGAGCTCCATCCAGGGACCTATATCTAGTGGCACTGGTAGTTTAGGAAAATTTCTCATTTTGGTTAAGAAAAGTAACAGCAAGAATAATTAATCATTTCCCTCATGGGGGAAGGAAGGGTTCTTGCTTCAGGATGTCCCCAGCTCTTTCCCTCTTCTCAGCCACATAATATTCTCCTCGTCCTGGGCAAGACTACTGTGTACTTCTCATCCCTGAAATCCTGGGCATGTGCCTTGACCTTCTCAGTCTTCCTTCAAAAGAAATGTTCCCATTTCACAAATGCAGCAAAACTGGTACCCCAAAATACCTGGGCTGCTGTTATGGACAAGCAAAAGTTAAAAAATACTGAAAATGAGGGCTGGGGCTGGGGCTCAGCTATAGAGTGCTCGCCTAGCATGTGCAGGCACTGGGTTCCATCCTCAGCACCACAGAAAAATAAATGGATAGAATAAATGTATTGTGTCTGACTCCAATAGAAAACATTTTTAAAAAATTTTAAATTTTGTTTAAGAAAACTAACAGCAATAATAATATCCCTCATGGGGGAAGGAGGGGTTCTGTTCCCAAGGTGTCCCTGGCTCTTTCCTTCTTCTCACCCACATAATCTTCTCATCATGGGCCAGACTACCGGGTACTGCTCATCCCTGGGATCCTGGGCATGTGCCTTGACCTTCTCAGTCTTCCTTCAAGAGAAATGTTCCCATTTCACAAATGCAGAAAAACTGGTCCCCCAAATACCTGGGCTGCTCTTACTGTGAAGCAAAAGTAAAAATAATGAAGATGGGGAGTGGGGCTGGTGCTCAGCCTTAGAGCACTTGCCTAGCACGTGCAAGGCCCTGGGTTCCATCTTCAACACCACAGATAAATAAATGGATAGAATAAAGGTATTGGGTCCGATTCCAACTAGAAAAGATATTTTAAAAAATAAATACTGAAAAGGCAATGTATCTAGCAATTAGGGAAACACAAATTAAAACTGCACTGAGCTTCTCTTTCACTCCAGTCAGAATGGCAATTATCAAGAATACAGTAACAGTAAATTGGTGAGGATGTGGGGTGCAGGGAATGCTCACACCTTGTTACAGAAACTACACGTTAGTGCAACCCCTCTGGAAAGCAGGTTGGAGATTCCTTAAGAAACTCGGACTGGAACCACCGTCTGACTCAGTCATCACACTCTTCAGCATAACGAGGATAAAATCAGCATACTACAGGGACACAGCCACATCAATGTTTATGATAGCACAACTCACAATAGCTAAGCTATGGAGCCAGCATAAATGCCCATCAACAGATGAGTAGATAAAGGAATTGTGGTATATATACATGGAGGAATATTACTCAGCTTTAAAAAAGAATGACTTCATAACATTGGCCAGTAAATGAATGGATGTGGGGATTATCATTCTAAAGTAAAATAAGGCAATCCCCCCAATCCAAAAGTCACATGTTTTCCCTGATATGTGATATCTACATCACAAGGAACAGGGGGAACAAAGAGAAGTTCAGTAGATTAGACAAAGGGGAACAACAGGAAGGGAGGGGAAATAAGAACAGGAAAGACAGTAGCATGAGGGAGGATAGTAGGGGATAGGAAATGTAGCAGAATACAACAATTACGAATAGGGCATTATGTAAAATTGTGGATGTGTAACCGACGTGATTCTGCAATCTGCATTTGGGGTAAAATTGGGGGTTCATAACCCACTTCAATCTAATGTATGAAATATGATATGTCAAGAGCTTTGTAATGTTGTGAACAACCAATAAAAAATAAATAAAAAAGACAGTAGCATGAATCAACCATAATGTTTCTATTTAAATATATGAAAATACCTAAGTGAATCGGTCCATCATGCACACCCACACGAATGGGGTACTAAGGAGAATAAGGTATATAGGTGTATTTTATGTTTGGATAATTTTATCAAATTGACTATATGGTCATGTATAACTAAAAAGGATGAATAAAACAGAAAAAGATACAAAGTACTTAAAAGGACCATGGATCCAACTCAATAGCATCTTAGCCAGATAAGGAAATGTCTTTAGGTACATTCCAGAATTTACTAAACCACTCCCCTATTGGATGCTGCCAAAGGTGTTGGAGTCTGTGAGAAGGTGGAGGTGCAGGGCGCTGCATGGAGAAGATAGGACCCCCCCCATTCATCTGCAGGTGCAGGGGTCCCAGAGGCCAGGTAATCTTGAGGCCTCTATGGTTAACAAAGGCAGAGAGGAGCCAGGTGCATTGGAGTCTATGGAGTTATTTACCAAATTAGGAAAACCTGGAGCTGTCTTTCCTGGACTCCCAATCAAACGCAAATTGTTTTTCCTTAAAAAGAGAGACCTTTGAGCCCCTCGTAATGAGAAGTCTTCTCTGTATTATGTGAATTTTTGCACCACTGAATTGGGGTGACAAGACCAGAGCTGTCTTTGGAAACACATTGACTTTGTTTCCATCAAGACAAGCAGGTAGGGTCTGTCTTTTTTGTTGTTTCTTTTTTCTTGTCAAGTGCAGAGTATTCAGCTGATACTAAGGATGCGCACCTGGGCAGGGTGTCTCCGGGGGACTGTCAGGAACCAGGGTGGCCTTGATCTGTGTAAGGCTGTTATCCTGTGGCCACCACAGGTAAAAAAAAAATGTGGCACACGCCTGTCATTCCAGCGACTAGGGAGGCTGAGGCAGAGGGATGGCAAATTCAGAGCCAGCCTCAGCCAAAGCAGGGTGCTAAGCAACTCAGTGAGACCCTGTCTCTAAATAAACTTCAAGCTAGGGCTGGGGAAGGGGCTCAGAGGTCGAGGCCTCTGAATTCAACCCCCAGTTCGCCAGAGAGTTCAGGAGCCCGGGTGCAGCTGGGGTTTACCCAGGTCTGCTCTCTGGGGGTCTCTTCTGTGCTGATCACCTTACTCATTCTCCAGCCTCAAAATGGGCTCCAGATAGATTCAACTCAGCTGGAGGAACATGAGCTCTCACGCTGCCAATTGGGTGGTAAACTCCTCCAGGGCGCCTGCCAGGCCCCCAGTGAGCCTCCAGCAGCGCTGACCATGACGCACTGGGCAGTTCCTACTGGGTGAAAGGCCAGTTCTACTTGGAGAATTTTGCACATATAAACAGAGGACAAGTCAGCCTCCCGAAGATGCTTTGGGTGGTCTTATTAGAGGAGGAGGTCCAGGTGATGAAACTTTCAAGAAATGACTTCAACTTCCTAACATCAAAACACAACACAACTTCCCTGACCCTAACCCAATGCCCAGACCTCAAAAAGAAAAGAAAAAAAGAAAAAAGCTGCACCCAAACCCTGCCATTCTGGCCTCCTCCTTGCCTGGAGTAGATATCAGCCTGCTGTCACTCAAAAAGAAGACTCGCTGGGCTGGAGGGGGCGGGGGAAGAAGAGAGGAGACTGACTGACGCCCTGTGCAATCAGAAGCCCAGGTGCTGAGCGCTGTCCAATCCTGAGCGCAGCCAGCGAACCGGGGGAGGGTCTTCGCACTCGGTTTGGGATTTATTTCTCCGTGGTCCGCAGTTCCAGGCAGGCTTGGCTGCTGGGCACCAGGAGATGGTGAGTCTGCAGTGGCACCTGTTGCCTGGACAGGAAGGCTCAGGAGGGAGGAGGGGCAAGGAGGCTGTCTGGCAGGACAGGCTGTGTTGGGAACCTGAGCTGGCTGACCCTGACTCAGGGCACTCTCTGCATACACAGGCCTGAGCCCATTAGGGACAGCGCTCCTCAGTCCCCCTGGCCAGCTGGGTGGCGAGCTTACAATGGCGGAGACCACTCGCAGCCTCTCCATCCCTTGGGGGCAACCTTAGCCCCTGGTCAGGTCCTATGTGGCAGGTGAGCGCTGCTCCCTGGCGTCTTCCTGGGCTGTGGTGATTGACAGGTGGGACCACTGGGAGAATCCAATTTCCAAGCCGCGCGATAGCTCACACCTGCCATCCCAGAGGCTGGGGGAGGGCGGGTTAGCTGGAGGATTGGTAGGTCAAGGCCAACCTCTTGAAGTTGGTGAGGCACTTAGAGACTCAGTGTGACCCTGCCTCTAAATAAAATGCAAAATAGGGCTTGGTATGGAGATCAGTGGTCGAAGGCCAATGAGTTCAATCCCCGGTACCCAAAAATAAAAAAAAAAAATAATAAAAAATCAAATCCCCAAACACCATTTTGCTGCAGGAGAGGAGCTGTGGTGTACAGGGACCTCGCTTATTCCTGAGCTAGTTTTGTGGAGTTTGTTTTATTGTTTTTGTTTGTTTGTTTGTTTTGTAGTTAACAGTAGGGTGTGCTTTACCACTCAGCCATGTCCCTGGTAGTTTTTAGTTTTTATTCTGACCGCGGGTCTAGCTAAGTTGCTGAGATTGGCCTTGTTATGGTTTAATTGATAATGACTTTTCCGTTGCAATTAAGTGTATGATTTTCACTTCTACATGGGTTCCTGGGTGGACACTGTTGACGTCGTGATTCCTCGATGACAATTGTATCAGTACAGCTTCCCAATGCACATGTTGGGTAATAACTTTTTTTTTTGCTCTTATATTTTTTTGTTCTTATAATTCAAAAGTTTCTTGGCTAAGTTTACATATATTTAACTTTGTAGATGAATTTTAGGACTGAATGCTTCCATTAAGAGTAAAGCATGCTGGATTGTTTATTAGTGCATCAGAGTTATACATAATACCACGTGCATATGGCACCGTGTAAAACTTACCCATGCTATTTTATACCATTTTTTAATCTGAATATCCCATTTTTATTAATGTATTATCCTGTGAACTGATTTGAGTAAGTGCACTCTGGTTGGGGATTATCAAGTGTCTTTAATGGCAAAACAGTTTCCACAAATAGTTAAGAAGCACTTAAACTCCTTAAGTTTATTAGAATTCTATGGTTTCCTATCTTCATTGATACTATTTCATTTTCTCTCTGATAGGGTTTTAGTTTACATTTCTCGGGTTTCTAAAGATGTTGGATTCTTTTATTCTCATTATTAAACACATGGGTATCTCCTGTACAAATTGGCAGCTCAAGTCTCCTCAATGAATTTCTTCTGTGCTGGATTTCAGAGTGTTGGGACCATGAGAATCACCACTCTGTGGGCCCTTTTCTTACCCAAGTGGGCTGGGATCTGCAGGGGTCTCAGGTTTTCTCCCTTCTGAGGTTTTCTTTCTTTTTTTTGTAGGGGGGCATGGGGAGCATAGTGGATTGAACACAGAGGTCCGTTCCCACAGAGCTACATCCCTCATAATTTTTATCATTTATCTTGAGACAGGGGCTGAGTCGGGCCTTGAACTTGGGCCTCAGCCTCCTGAGTGGCTGGGATTACAGGTGTGGTCCTCCTGCCTGGGTCCCCTGAATGTTCTATATGTAAGGGAAACAAAGTGTCAGATCTACAACCCCGTCTCCCAGACGAAACCTGTACACATGTATCAATGAATTCCTGAAATTCCAGTCCCCTGTTCCCATTTCCAGTGACAGTTTTTCCTCCCCACTGTAATAAAATAAGAAGCAAAGGTTTTGTTTTCTGTTCATGAGCATTGCACAGGAGAGAAAAGTACACCAAAAACCACTTGACATTTGAAAAAGTGTGTGTGTGTGTGTGTGTTTGTGTGTGTGTATTTGTGCATGTGTATTCTCCCTTCCTCTGAAAGGCCAGACACCTTGTCAGAATGTCTTTGGGATGAGGGTCCCCCCTGTGGACTGCATGTCCCAGGGGTCTCATGTCCTCTGTGATATTTTCCTGGTCCTGGTTTGGCTCTGCCTGACATGAGGATCCCACACCTGGGTCATCTGAGGTCTCCTGAGCCTCTGGTGCATGTCAGCCACCTGTTGACCTATGAGCAGCTGCATTTAGGGGAAGTAGTTTCTCAGGGGAGTAAGTGATGGCCCTGCAGCTGGGAGGAGTCTCCTTAGCCAGAGCCACTTCAGAAGTTCCCTCGTCCTGGCTCCTGTGGATCCTGGAACAGTGATGGGCATGCAGCCATTTATTAACTCACTGGTTCAAGTTCCTCTGGGAATGCATCCAGAGTTGTTGTTGTTCTGTTAGCTTTTAATGAACTCCATGTTGTTTTCAAAAATGGCTGCACTGAGCTTATATTTAGCCCCATGTGAGCAGGTCTCTTTCTCCATATCCAAGTCATTGGAGGACTGGTTCCTTTGACTGTGTGATAGGAGCCTTTCCCACAGCTGCACTCAGACTGAGAAGCTGTCCTACTTGGCTGGGGGCTGAATTCCTGATGCAATTGGTTAGAACCCAGGCTGCCTGTGCTCACTGCAAGAAGGTGGTGTGAGCCTATTCTAGAAAGAAACAGGGAGCTGTGCTTTTGACAGCTTTTGCTTCACTCCTGGGAGGGGGGATCATAGTCCAGGGAAGTGCTTGCACACTAATGTGAAGCCCCTCCTTTCTGAGATATGCCCATGCTCAGTTGCCACTGCTCCCAAAGCTTGGTGGGTTAGGATGGAGTCCATGGAATGTGAAAAATATTGGGACCCTGAGTGCCTGGAGATCCTTCTTCCAGAAAGAACTGGCTAGACCTGGAGTTATTACTGAGGTAGGGGGGAGAGGGCTCAGGCAGGGCTGCTGGGTGGACTGCATTTGTCCTGTCTACACTTAGGGACTGGCTAGGGAGGAGCTCAACTGTTAGCAACCACAGTTTGCAGATCATGTTGCAAATCCCTTCTAGGGATAAATTGGGACCCTTGATCTCATTCCCATGCTGCCATTGTCCCATGGATAAAGCTCATGACCCTCCACAGCCATCAAAAATCATCCCCTTTCTCTAATCCTGATAGTTGTGTATATCCAGCTCTTTCTTCTATGAGCACCAGACAAATTCTGTTTCCAGCCACAAGTCATTTTGTGTCCCATGTGCTCCATTTGTGATCACAATCAGTTTTCCTCTACTCTGGGTGACACTGGATTTTGGTATTCTGTCCCAATTATGTGGCACATCACTCAAGGCAGGACTAATGCCCATGTGTCCCCCAACTTTGCCTGCCCTTTGGATGGTAGAGATTTTCTGAGTGGTCCAATGCATAAGTCTCTCAGTCCATTATAACTTTATTTAAAAGGGACTCAAAACAGAAGCAGATGTTTATTTGGTGTATCCATGTGTGAAGAGAATCCAGGAGCCTCCTATTCTGGTATAATTTTAAAACATAATCCTACGCAATATGTGCTTCTTTGGGATGCTGGAGTGTAATCCAGTACCACGCACGTCCTGGACCCAAGCCCTACGAGTGCTCTGCGCCTCCAGTTCCCACACCACCCTTCATGTTGGATTGTCTTGTTCATTCACATCAAATCCTCTGCTGGAGATGGTTGCATTTAGCTAGGCCTTTTCTTTGCCCTTTATAATAAAATTGACATTTACATACATGTAGTCTCATCTATGAAATTTCTGCATTGTGATTTTTTTGGTCCTCAAAATACTGCAATATGATAATTTTATAACATGCATTAGTGTCTGGTAATGATAGCTCCTGCTTTTACTCTTAGAGTTCAGAATTCTTGGCTAATTTCATATCAATTCAACCTTCCAGGAGAATTTTCAAACTGTTTACTTTGGTCCCTTCTTCAATGAAAAGGAAACCATGGTGAAATTTTGATGGGGTGTTATCATAGATGAACCTGAGGGAAGCTGTCCTCTTTATAATGAGGAGTCCTATCATCTATACTCAGGATGTGTAATTCAGTCTTTTATGTACTTATCTGAATTTGTATTTTTTTTTCAAATTCTGCAGATGTACTATTAAAGTATGCTTATATGTGAAATATGACATTTATGTGACAACTATATAAAACTGACATGGTGTTTCATAGTATTTGTCAAAATGTGTGCAATATGGCAAACAAAATGTGGCTGATTGCCAGAAATGGTTATTTTCCATAGTTTATTATTTATCTATTACCAAATGGACATTCTCTGTCACCAGGCCCTGGGTCTCGGCTCTGGAGGAGTGTGCTGTGTCCCCATATGAATAGGTGCTATAGGGTCCACATCTGTCTCTGTGGACCTTCATGATAACCCCACATGTTCTTCAACACTGTCTCAATTTGTGTTCATTGTGACTTTATGGTATAGTCCCTTCTTTCTAAAGATGTTGATTGCTTTGTTTTGAAGGGACATTTAGGTACCTGCTATTTGAAGGGGCTGCTCACGGCTCTTGCCTGCATTTTTCTCAGTCTCTGTTCTCCTTTCTTAGAAGAGTTTGGTTAAAGGTGAGGCAATTGGTTTCTTTCATCTTTCACTTCTCCTTGTTCTCTTTAATGGAGTCATTTGAGGAATAGAATTTTTGTTTTCATATATACAATTTATAAATTTAAAAATATTTTTTTCTGTAACTTTAAAAGGACTTTTATTCATTGTTTTTTTTTCCTTTTGTGAAATTGGGGATTGGAACCAGGGTGTCCTATTACTGAACAGTATCCTCAGTCCTTATAAAATTTTTTATTTAAAAAATTTAATTTTTTCTTAATTTTTTAAAATTACTACTGCCTATTTATTTTTAAATTTAGGCAGGGTTTCACTCAGTTGCTAGAGTAAGCTTCACAATTGTGATCCCCCTGCCTCAGCCTCCAGACCACTGGATATATCAGGTATGCAGCACCAAATGCATCCTTTCTCAGTAAGTTAGTTAGTTAGTTTCTTTCTTTCTTTCTTTCTAGATGTTTTTTAGATCATGATTTTTTTATGGTTTTTATTATTTTTTTAAATATATGACAACAGTGGAATGCATCATAATCCTTATTTCACATAGAGCACAATTTTTCATATCTCTGTATATAATGTATGTTCACATCAATTTATGCCATTATACATGTACTTTTTTTTGCATTACAACTCTTAATACACATATATATCACAATTTTTCATCTCTTTGTATATAAGGTATGTTGACACCCAATTCAAGTCTTCATACATGAACTTTTTATAAAGATGTCCATCACATTCCATCATCTTGCTAATCCCCTGTGCCCTCCCTTTCCCCTCAGCCCTATTTAGAATTCATCTATTCCTCCCATGCTCCCCCTCCCTAACCCACTATGAGTCAGCCTCCTTATATCAGAGAAAACATTCGGCATTTTTTTTTGGGGGGGTATTGGCTGACTTCACCTAGATTTGTCTTCTCCAACTCCATCCATTTACGTGCAAGTGCCATGATTTTGTTCTTTTTAATGATGAGGAATATTCCATTGTGTATATAAGCCATATTTTTTTTTATCCAGTCATTCACTGAAGGGCATCTAGGTTGACTCCACAATTTAGGTATTGTGAATTGTGCTGCTATAAACATTGACCTGGCTGTGTCCCTGTAGTGTGCTGTTTTTGGTATAGTCCGAGAAGAGAAATAGTTTCGTCGAATGGTGGTTCCATTCCCAGATATCCAAGGAATCTCCATACTGGCTGCACCAGTTTGTGGTCCAAGCAGAAGTGTATGAGTGTACCTATTCCCCACATTCTCTGCAACACTTATTATTGTTTGTCTTCATAATAGCTGCCCTAATGACTGGAGTGAGATGGAATCTTAGAGTGGTTTTAATTTGCATTTCTCTGACTGCTAGAGATGATGAGCATTTTTTTCATATAATTGTTGATTGATTGTGTATCCTCTTCTGAGAAGTGTCTGTTCAGGTTTATTGATTGGATTATTTGTTTGTTTTGTTTGTTTGTTTGTTTGTTTGGTGTTAAGATGTTTGAGTTCTTTATATACCCTAGAGATTAGTGCTCTAACTGATGTGTGAGGGGGTAAAGATTTGCTCCCAGAAAGTAGGCTCTCTATTCTATTGTTTTTTTTTAAATAATTATCTTTAGTTTAAATTGATCCCATGTGTTGATTCATGGTTTTAATTCCTGTGCTATAGGAGTGTTATTAAGGAAGTTGTGGCCTAATCCCACATGATGGACATTAGGGCCTACTTTTTCTTCTATTTGGAGAGTCTCTGGTTTAATTCCTAGATCCTTGATCCATTTTGAGTTAACTTTTATGCATGGTGAGAGAGAGGGATTCAATTTTGTTTTGCTGCCTATTAATTTCCAGTTTTCCCATCACCATTTGTTGAAGATGCTATCTTTTCTCCAGTGCATATTTTTAGCGCCTTTGTTTAATATAAGATAATTGTAGTTTTGTGGGTTGGTCTCTGTGTCCTCTATTCTGGGCTATTGGTCTACCAACCTGTTTGGATGCCAGTACCATGCTGTTTTTGTTACTATGTCTCTGAAGTATAGTTTAAGGTCTGGTATAGCAATACCAATTGCCTCACCTTTCCAGCTAAGAATTGCTTTATCTATTCTGGGCCTCTTATATTTCCAGATGTATTTCATGATTTCTTTTTCTATTTCTCTGAGGAATGCCATTGGGATTTTGATCAGAATTGCATTAAACCTGTAGAGTGCTTTTGGTAGTATGATCATTTTGATAATATTAATTCTGCCTATTCAAGATCAAGTTAAATATTTCCATCTTCTAAGGTCTTTGATTTCTCTTTAGTGTTTCATAGTTTTCATTGTATAGATCCTTCACCTCTTGTTGATTCCCAAGTATCTTTTTTTTTGAGGATATTGTGAATGGGGTATTTTTCCTCATTTCTCTCTCAGAGGATTTGTCACTGATATACAGAAATGCCTTTGATTTATGGGTGTTGATTTTATATCCCGCTACATTGCTGAATTCTAGTTCTAGACTTTTTCTAGTGGAGTTTTTTGAGTCTTCTAGGTACAGAATCCTATCATCAGCAAATAGTGCTAGTTTAAGTTCTTCTTTTCCTATACTGATTTATTTAACTTCTTTCATCTGTCTAATTGCTCTGGCCAGTGTTTCAAGAACTATATTGAATAGAAGTGTGAGAGAGGGCATCCCTGTCTTGTTTCCAGTTATAGAGGGAATGCCTTCAGTTTTTCTCCATTTAGAATGATGTTGGCCTAAGACTTGGCATAGAGAGCCTTTAAAATGTTGAGGGAAGTTCCTGTTATCCCTTGTTTTTCTAGTGTTTTGAACATGAAGGGGTGCTGTATTTTGTCAAATGCTTTTTCTGCATTTGTTGAGATGATCATAAGGTTCTTATCTTTAAATCTACTGACGTGATGAATTACATTTATTGATATCTGTATGTTGAACCAACCTTGCATCCCTGGGATGAATCCCACTTCATAATGATGAACCATCTTTTTGATATGTTTTTGTATTTGATTTGCCAGAATTTTATTCAGAATTTTTGCTTCTGCTTTTTAGAGGTATTGGTCTGAAGTACACTTTCTTTTCTGTGTTTTTCTGATTTTAGAATGAAGGAGATATTGGCCTTATAGAGTGAGTTTGGAAGTGCTCCCTCTTTTTATATTTCATGGAATAATTAGAGGACTGTTGGTGTTAGTTCTTCTTTGAAGGTCTTGTATCCATTGAGTTCTGGGATTGATTTATTTATTTTTTTGGTTGGTAGGCTTTTGATGGTGTCTTCTATTTCATTGCATGAAAATGATCTGTTTAACTTACTCAGTTTGTATAAGTCACATGATTCTAGACATTTGTTGATGACTTCAATATTTTCTGTTTTATTGCAGTACAAATTTTCAAAATAATTTCTAATTATCTTCTGTATTTCTTTAATGTTCATGGTGATATTTCCTTTTTCATCATGGATTTTAGTAATTGGAGTGTTTCTCTCCTTCTCTACAGTAGCATGGATAAGGTTTTATCAAATGTATTTGTTTTTCAAAGAGCCAACTTTTCATATTGAAAATTTAGAAAAAAAATAATAATATATGGCAGCGGAACATATTACAATTCTTTTTACACATATACAGCACAATTTTTCATATCTCTGTATATAAAGTAGGTTGACATCAATTCGTGTGTTCATATGTGTACTTTGGATAATGATGTCTATTATATTCCACCATCCTTGCAAATCCCTTTCCCCTCCCTATTCCTCCCACAACTCTGCCCAAAATAGAATTTATCTATTCCTCCCATGCTCCCCCTCCCTGCCCCACTATGAGCCAGCCTCCTTATATCAGAGAAAACATTCAGCATTTGTTATTTTGGGTTTGGCTAACTTAGCATTATCTTCCCCAATGCCATCCATTTACCTGCAAATGCCATGATTTTATTTTCTTTTATTGCTGAGTAATATTCCATTGTGTACAAATGCCATGTTTTCTTTACCCATTCATCCACTGAAGGACATCTGTGTTGGCTCCACAGTTTAACTCTTGTGAATTGTGCTGCTAAAAACATTGTGACTGTGTCGCTGTAGTATGCTGTTTTTAAGTCCTTTAGGTTTAGACCGGGGAGTGGGATAGCTGGGTCAAATGGTGGTATCATTACCAGTCACTTTGTCAATTTGTATTTGCTTTTTTTGTTCCAATTTCATTGATCTCAGCTCTGATTTTAATTATTTTCTGTCCTTTACTGCTTTTGGTGTTGATGAATTGTTTTTCGAAGGGCTTTGCAATGTAATTTTAGGTCATTTATTTGACTTTTCCTCTTTTTTAAGGAATGAACTCCATGCAATATACTTTCCTCTTAGTAATGCCTTCATAGTGTCCCAGAGATTTTGATATGTTGTATCTGTGTCCTCCTTCACCTCTAAGAATTTTTAAATCTTCTCTTTAATGTTTTCTGCAAACCATTGTTCATTCACTAGCATATTATTTAGTCTCCAGGTATAGGAGTAGCTTCTATTTTTATCATTGATTTCTAATTTTGTTCCATTATGATCTGATAGAATGCAGGGTAGTATCTTTACACTTCTGTATTGCTTAGAGTTCCTTTTTGGCATGGCATATGGTCTATTTTAGAGAAGGATCCATTTTCTGCTGAGAAGAATGTGTCTTCGCCTGTTGAAAGATGAAATAGTCTATGTATGTCAGTTAAATCTAAGCTGTTGATTGTATTATGAGTTCTATAGTTTCTGTCTGGATATTGTTTGGAAGATGTATCCAGTGGTAAAAAAAGGTGTGTTAAAGTCACCCAGAATTATTGTCTTGTGGTCTACTTGGCCCTTAAACTTGAGAAGAGTCTGTTTGAACATAGATGCTCCATTGTTTTGGTGGTGTGTATATTTACAATTGTTCTGTCTTGTTGGTGTATGGTTCCTTTAAGCAGTATGCAGTGTCCTTCTTTATCCCTTTTGATTAACTTTCACTTGAATTCCACATTTTTTGATATAAGAATGGAAACCCCTGCTTGCCTCCACAGTATATGTGAGTGGTATGTTTTTAATATTCATTTTTTGTATATGGACAAAATACCTTTATTATTTAGTTTTATGTGGTGTTGAAGATCAAATACAGGGCCTCACATGTGCTAGTGGAGTGCTCTACCACTGACCCCCAGTCCCAGCCCCAGCCTGAAAGATATATTTTTTTTCCAACCTGTCACCTTCAGTCTGTGGGTATCTTTTCCTATGAGATGAGTTAGAGGAGTTTGCATTGATGGCTGAGTAATACACCATGGTGAATATATAATATGCTTTCTGGTGGATATGTTCAATTGCTTATCTACATCACTGGTTTTTCTCTATATCTTTATTGTTAAACATACTGTTATTCAACTTGAATTTATGTAACAAAAGAAAGCAACAACTACAAAAGAATAAAGAAACTGGGAGTGGGGGCACATACCTGCAATCCCAATGGCTTGGGAGGCTGAGGCAGGAAATTCACGAGTTCAAAGACAGACTCAGCACATTAATAGGGACCTATACAACTCAGTGACACTCTGTTACTAAAAAAATAAATAAATAAACATGACTGGGGCAGTGGCTTTGTGGTTGAGTGATACTGGAACCTATCCCTAGTATACCCCCCAAAAAAAAAGAGAATAAAGAAACTAGAAAACTATGTCCTAACCTGATTTTATCAAGTGAAAAGAAGCCAAGGCATAAGAAAAATCATATTCTTTAAGTTTGTTAATATAAAGTTAATAAGATATCTCTTTGAATATTTCACAAAGTGCAATATTTTGAGAGCATTCAGAAGGTTATATTACATGAAAAACTGCTCTTGTGCAAAAAATGAAATAAAACCTTAGCCAGGTGTGGTAGTGCATGACTGTAATCCCAGTGTCTCTGAAGGCTGATACAAAGCCAGCCTCAGCAACTTAGGAAAGGACTAAGCAATTCATTAAAACCCTGTCTCTAACTAATTTACAAAAAATGATCAGGAATGTTGCTGAAAGGTTCAGTGCCCCTGGGCTCAATCCACAGCATTTAAAACAAAAACAAAGATAAAAAAGAAATAAGACATTAGACTGCTGAACATTTATATTTTCAGTGTTCCAAATATTTGTCCCAATACTCCCAAGTTCACTTCATCCATCAATTTAAAATTGGAATCTCTAGATGTTTGTTTGTGTGAGAAAAGAGACAGAGATGTTCCTGAACTCTGCCATTCCTTTGCTAGTTTCTGCCATAAGCTAGGCAAAGATCTGCCCATTGTGATCCTCAAGGTACTGTGGATCAGTCTTTTCTCTTCATGCAAGGATGCACCTTGAGGAGTGGATGTTGACTTGACTGCTAAAGTGGGGAAGAGGTAAAAAGGGAAGTAATGTGTGTGGGTGTGTGGGTGGGGTGTGATAATGATGACTTCTGACCAAGTCCTACCCATGATCATCTTTTTAAAATGTACCCAGTAAATGGTTTATTTTCTTATATATCTTCTGTGTTCCAACAGTTAAATGTGAGGGACCCTATTCTCCATACCCAGCTACCTTAGCATTGTTTTTCTCAGTCTGATGCCTCAGAATTTGAAATACCTAGTCCCCCTCGCTCAGACCCTTGACCTCGTGTCTCTTTTGCTTATATTTTTAAGATCTGGGCAATCCTCAAATACTAAGTTGCAGGTCAATCCACATTTGATGTTCTCTCTTCCAAGGATAAGGATAGACATTTTATCTCATTGTGGCCTGTACCTTTTACTCACAAAATGGGGACATTATTCATGTTTGCAAACCTAGATATTATCCTGAGCCAACCTGTAATATGAAACTCAAGAATTTAATACCTGGGTCTGGGGCTCAAGGTTAGACCACCTGCTGAGCACTTGTGAGGCACTGGGTTCAATCCTCAGCACCACATAAAAATAAATATATAAAATAAAGGTACTCTGTTCACTACAACTAAAGAAAACAAAACCAAAAAAGGCGAATCCCTACCAGGGTTGTGATGGCACATGCATGTAACCCCAGCTGCCTTGGAAGTCGAACCTTCAGGTTCACAACTTTGAGTCTAGCCTCACTAAATTGGCAAGACCATATCTCAAAGAAAAATAAAAATGGGATGATGATAGAGCTCACTGGTAGATCATACCTAAGTCCTGTCATCAGGATCACAGGGGAAAGTTTTTAATTCCTATATTTTTTCTATGAGTTAAGGTCCCCACAAAAAAGAAGGTGGCTTAGGAATAATGTTATATTTTCTAAAAACAAGCCATGTTAAATGTTCAAGTGTTCGCATTTCTTGAAAAATTCCCAAGTATTTTGCTTTTGATATTATGGTCACTAGAACTGTCTTTAATTTTATGTTTGCTACTTATTTTCTTATGCACATAAATAACTGATGATTTTAAATTTTATTACTGTTCTGAGTTCATCTGTTGCTTCTAATAGTAATTAGTGAACTCCTAGATTAAAAATATCCACTTAAAATCCACTTCTACCTCATACCTCATATTGGAAAACCACAAAAGTTAGATAGCAAGAAACACAAGTAAGTTGCAATACCCCCTTGACAAATGCAAAGATATTGGCGAGAATCTCAGAAAAACTCTATTCCCCAAAAATCAGAAACCAAGAGAACACGACCATAATCTCCCCCCCACACACACACACATGATTTTATTCTTTTATTGCTGAATAAAATTCCATTGTGTATATATAATGCATATTTTTTTATCCATTCATCCACTGAAGGGCATCTAGGTTGGCTCCACAGGATATCTGGGTAAAATGGTGGTTCCATTCTCAGATTTCCAATGAATCTCCATAGTGCTTTCCATATTGGCTGCACCAATTTCCAGTCCCACCAGCAGTGTATGAGTGTACCATTTTCCCCACATCCTCGCCAACACTTGTTGTTGTTTGTCTTCATAACAGCTGCCATAATAACATTTTTATTATAGTAAAATTAACACACACACACACACACACACACACACACACACACACACACTCGGGTTTTGCTTTGGTGTCTCTGGACAAGACCATGTGGAGTAGGAACCTACAAATACAATGTCATCCTACTGCCAGTTAAGAGTAGGAATTTGTCCATGGGCAGAATTCTGGAATCACCAACAGCATCTGCCATAAACTTCAGGATCAAAGGGGTGTGAGGCCTAGAGATGTCAGAGAAGCCTCACTGTTTTCCTCCCCATTTCTTGATAGTGGTTTCTGGGCCAATGAGCTTTGCTCTACTTTGATTACATTTTATGTATTATCTAAAATCCTCTCTTGCAAGAACACAAGAGCCAAGAAACACAACATAACCTCCATATCCCTGGGATCACAACCAGCTACAGTGTCAGATCTTTTATTGCTTTAGTTATTTACTCACTTCATTTGATCTATTTATTAATACAGGTAGACACCAGCATCCGCTCTAGGTCCTGTTGGAAGGTAACAGTCACATACCTACACACAGCATCCTAAAGGGAGACTGTTGAAACAGGAATTCTGACCCTTCGTTGTTCATGAAGACTCACCCAATATCAGAACTTTGAATATTTTATTTTGAGGCAGGGTCTTGCTAAGAGGCCAACTGTGGCCTCCAACTTGAGATCCTCCTGAAGCAGCCTCCCAAATGCCTGGCCTTACAGACGTGCTACCAAACCTTGTCCTTTGCTTATTAAAAAAAATGCATAGCTGCTGGTTACCATCCTCCAGTGATATATGTGATATCACACCCCAAACAATAAAAAACTCACACAATTCCAAAGCTCAAATCTGACTCTGGCTGTGTGAGGTTGTGTAATGGGAAGGGACTCCAGGGAGAGACAGGGACAACAGCTAAGAAAAAGTAGTTTCCTTGGTTTTCTTGGCAGAAAAGAACTTCATTTGCCAGGCGCATGGATACACCTATTTAGAAAAGCAGATACACATTCAGGAAAGAATGTGAGGGGCCGGAAATTCAGTGAAGTCGGTAACGTGCTTGCCCTGCATGCACAAGGTCCCAGGTTCAATCCCCAGCACCACAAGAAGAAAGAAAGGAAAAAATGTGAGAAAGCCCTAAAGAGAGAGACAGCAAATACGTGGTCTGAGGTGTTGCTATTTGGAGAAGGACATTTGAGTGGGGCTAGACTAGAGATGGGGCCAGATCAGACTTGTGTACTTTCTCACCTATTTTTCTAAGCTTGCTCACATCATGCTCATATGTGGGGGTACAGGAAGCTTGTCTAGAAGAAATGCTGCATTGCAGGGAGTTGCTTTTTAAAATATAAATCTGATCTTTATTGTTAAAAATAGTTTTTAGTTGGACAGTATACCTTTATTTTATATATTTCTATTTAATGTGATGCTGAGGATTGAACCCAGTGCCTCACAGGTGCTAGGCAGGTGCTCTGTCACTGAGCCACAACCCCAGTCCCTTGTGTTTAATTTCAAATATTTTGTGGGCATTCCTGCATTCTGGTCATTTATGAATCTTTTCCTTTGAGGTTCAGAGTACCTTTCTTCTTAGTATCCCAGATTTGCTGTCCCAACCAGACGTGTTCCAGAGTTCTTTATGGACCTCAAGTGTTGCTAGAGGAATGATTAAATGATCATTTAGTTATCAAAACACATAGGGCAGTATTTTCAGGACAGAAGTCTTAAGAAAATGCTCATTATTAGATTTCTATTTTTACTTATGTATTTAGCCATGGACTCATATGGATTTGCAGTGATCCACAAACCAGCAGATTTCAGAAACTTTTCAGGTTGACAGCTCTTTTCAAATGGTTTCATTCAGATTGAGGCACATTTGACCGAGTGTAAACATTAAGATGCATTTAAACTGCTCATGAATTTTCCTGGCTAGAATATTGGAGAGGGTTTTGCCAGTTTTCTCACCACTCTTCTTCTCTCATGGGTGTTGAAAAACCTCCCAGATGCAAGGAATGCACCCCAGAGGCAAGCTTCTGCAGCTGGCCACCCACAGACCACCACACCCACTGATCCAATTCTCTGTCCCCTGTTAATTGGGTGTCAGGTGCTGTTGGATTGTTAATTATTGGGTGAAACCCAGTATTTTGCCCCCAAGGAGCCCAAGGTCTAGCTTGTTGGTTATTGGAACCACTAGGTTGGTTGTTCACTTTTCCTTGCCTCTCAAGACAAATCTGAGCTCCATCCAGGGACCTATATCTAGTGGCACTGGTAGCATAGGGAAATTTTGAATTTTGTTTAAGAAAACTAACAGCAAGAATAATATCCCTCATGGGGGAAGGAGGGGTTCTGGTCCCAAGGTGTCCCTAGCTCTTTCCTTCTTCTCACCCACATAATCTTCTCATCATGGGCCAGACTACCGGGTACTGCTCATCCCTGGAATCCTGGGCATGTGCCTTGACCTTCTCAGTCTTCCTTCAAGAGAAATGTTCCCATTTCACAAATGCAGAAAAACTGGTCCCCCAAATACCTGGGCTGCTCTTACTGTGAAGCAAAAGTAAAAATACTGAAGATGCGGACTGGGGCTGGGGCTCAGCCGTAGAGCACTTGCCTAGCACGTGTGAGGTCCTGGGTTCCATCTTCAACACCACAGAAAAATAAATGGATAGAATAAAGGTATTGGGTCCGACTCCAACTAGAAAAAATATTTTAAAAAATAAATACTGAAAAGGCAATATATCTAGCAATTAGGAAAATGCAAATTAAAACTGCACTGAGCTTCTCTTTCACTCCAGTCAGAATGGCAATTATCAAGAATACAGTAACAACAAATTGGTGAGGATGTGGGGGACAGGGAATGCTCACACCTTGTTACAGAAACTACATGTTGGTGCAACCTCTCTGGAAAGCAGGTTGGAGATTCCTTAAGAAACTCGGACTGGAACCACCATCTGACTCAGTCATCCCTCTCCTCAGCATAAAGAGGATAAAATCAGCATACTACAGGGACACAGCCACATCAATGTTTATGAGAGCACAACTCACAATAGATAACCTGTGGAGCCAGCATAAATGCCCATCAACAGATGAGTAGATAAAGGAGTTGTGGTATATATACATGGTGGAATATTACTCAGCTTTAAAAAAGAATGACTTCATAACATTGGCCAGTAAATGAATGGATGTGGGGATTATCATTCTAAAGTAAAATAAGGCAATCCCCCAATCCAAAAGTCACATGTTTTCCCTGATATGTGATATCTACATCACAAGGAATGGGGGGCACAAAGAGAATTTCAGTAGATTAGACAAAGGGGAACAACAGGAAGGGAGGGGAGATAAGAACAGGAAAGACAGTAGCATGAAACAACCATAATGTTCCTATTTAAATATATGAAAATACCTAAGAGAATCGGTCCATCATGCACACCCACACGAATGGGGTACTAAGGAGAATAAGGTATATAGGTGTATTTTATGTTTGGATAATTTTATCAAATTGACTCTATGGTCATGTATAACTAAAAAGGATGAATAAAACAGAAAAAGATAAAAAGTACTTAAAAGGACCATGGATCCAACTCGATAGCATCTTAGCCAGATAAGGAAATGTCTTTAGGTACATTCCAGAATTTACTAAAGCACCCCCCTATTGGATGCTGCCAAAGGTGTTGGAGTCTGTGAGAAGGTGGAGGTGCAGGGTGCTGCATGGAGAAGATAGGACCTCCCCATTCATCTGCAGGTGCAGGGGTCCCAGGGGGCAGGTAATCTCGAGGACTCTATGGTTAACAAAGGCAGAGAGGAGCCAGGTGCATTGGAGTCTATAGAGTTATTTACCAAATTAGGAAAACGTGGAGTTGTCTTTCCTGGACTCCCAATCAAACGCAAATTGTTTTTCCTTAAAGAGAGAGACCCTTGAGCCCCTCTTAACGAGAAGTCTTCTCTGTATTATGTGACTTTTTGCACCACTGAATTGGGGGTACAAGACCAGAGCTGTCTTTGGAAACACATTGACTTTGTTTGCATCAAGACAAGCAGGTAGGGTCTGTCTTTTTTGTTGTTTCTTTTTTCTTGTCAAGTGCAGAGTATTCAGCTGATACTAAGGATGGGCACCTGGGCAGGGTGTCTCTGGTTTTTGGAGGAGGCAGGATCCCATTGCCTGGAATCCAGGGGACTGTCAGGAACCAGGGTGGCCTTGATCTGTGTAAGGCTGTTGTCCTGTGGCCACCGCAGTTAAAAAAAAAAAGTGGCACACGCCTGTCAGGCCAGCGGCTAGGGAGGCTGAGGCAGAGGGATGGCAAATTCAAAGCCAGCTTCAGCCAAAGCAAGGTGCTAAGCAACTCAGTGAGACCCTGTCTCTAAGTAAACTTCAAGCTATGGCTGGGGAAGGGGCTCAGAGGTCGAGGCCTCTGAATTCAACCCCCAGTTCGCCAGAGAGTGCAGGAGCCTGGGTGCAGCTGGGGTTTACCCAGGTCTGCTCTCTGGAGGTCACTTCTGTGCTGATTGCCTTACTCATTCTCCAGCCTCAAAATGGGCTCCAGATAGATTCAACTCAGCTGGAGGAACATGAGCTCTCACGCTGCCAATTGGGTGGTAAACTCCTCCAGGGTGCCTGCCAGGCCCCCAGTGAGCCTCCACCAGCGCTTGCCATGACACACTAGGCAGTTCCTACTGGGCGAATGGCCAGTTCTACTTGGAGAATTTTGCACATATAAACAGAGGACAAGTCAGCCTCCCGAAGATGCTTTGGGTGGTCTTATTATAGGAGGAGGTCCAGGTGATGAAACTTTCAAGAAATGACTTCAACTTCCTAACATCAAAACCCAACAGAACTTCCCTGACCCTAACCCAATGCCCTGACCACAAAAGGAAAAGAAAAAAGAAAAAAGCTGCACCCAAACCCTGCCATTCTGGCTTCCTCCTTGCCTTCAGCAGATATCAGCCCGCTGTCACTCAAAAAGAAGGCTCACTGGGCTGGAGGGGGGGGGGAAGAGCGGAGACTGACGCCCTATCCAATCAGAAGCCCGGGTGCTGAGCGCTGTCCAATACTGAGCCGCAGCCAGCGAGCAGGGGGCGGGCCTCCACTCGCGGTTTGGGATTTATTTCTCTGTGGTCAGCGGTTCCAGGACTCCTGCAGTTGGACTCCAGGCTTTGCTTCGTGCCCGGGATCCCGGGTGGCCTTGCCATGCAGAGGCTGAAGCTCTCCAGGGCAGGCTTGGCTGCTGGGCACCAGGAGATGGTGAGTGTGCAGTGGCACCTGGTGCCTGGACAGGAAGGCTCAGGAGGGAGGAGGGGCAAGGAGGCTGTCTGGCAGGACAGGCTGTGGTGGGAACCTGAGCTGGCTGACCCTGAACCAGGGCACTCTCTGCATACACTGGCCTGAGCCCATTGGGGACAGCACCCCTCAGTCCCCCTGGCCAGCCGGGTGGGGAGCATGACAGTGGCGGAGACACCTCACGGCCTCCCCATCCCTTGGGAGCAACCTCAGCCCCTGGTCAGTACCTATGTGTCAGGTGGGCGCTGCTGCCTGGCGTCTTCCTGGGCTGTGGTGTTTGACAGGTGGGACCACTGGGAGAATCCAATTTCCAAGCCGCGAGATGGCGCACACCTGTCATCCCAGAGGCTGGGGGAGGGCGGGTTATGCTGGAGGATTGGGAGGTCAAGGCCAACCTCTCCAAGTTGTCGAGGCACTTAGAGACTCAATGTGAACCTGCCTCTAAATAAAATGCAAAATAGGGCTTGGTATGGAGCTCAGTGGTCGAGGGCCAATGATTTCAATGCCCGGTACCCAAAAATAAAAAAAAAATAATAATAATAAAAAATCAAATCCCCAAACACCATTTTCCTGCAGGAAAGGAGCTGTGGTGTACAGGGACCTTGCTTATTACTGAGCTAGTTTTGTGGAGTTTGTTTTACTGTTTTTGTTTGTTTGTTTGTTTTGTAGGTAACAGAAGTGTGCTTTACCACTCAGCCATGTCCCTAGTCGTTTTTAGTTTTTATTCTGCCCGCTGGTCTAGCTAAGTTGCTGAGATTGGCCTTGTTATGGTTTAATTGATAATGACTTTTCCGTTGCAATTAAGTGTATGATTTTCACTTCCACATGGGTTTGTGGGTGGACACTGTTGACGTCGTGATTCCTCAATGACAGTTGTATCAGTACAGTTTCCCAATGCACATGTTGGGTAATAACTTTTTTTGCTCTTATAATTTTTTGTTATTATAATTCAAAAGTTTCTTGGCTAAGTTTACATATATTTAACTTTGTAGATGAATTTTAGGACTGAATGCTTCCATTAAGAGTAAAGCATGCTGGATTGTTTATTAGTGCATCAGAGTTATACATAATACCACGTGCATATGGCACCGTGTAAAACTTACCCATGCTATTTTATACCATTTTTTAATCTGAATATCCCATTTTTATTAATGTATTATCCTGTGAACTGATTTGAGTAAGTGCATTCTGGTTGGGGATTATCAAGTGTCTTTAATGGCAAAACAGTTTCCACAAATAGTTAAGAAGCACTTAAACTCCTTAAGTTTATTAGAATTCTATGGTTTCCTATCTTTATTGATACTATTTCATTTTCTCTTTAGTTTACATTTCTAAAGATGTTGGATTCTTTTATTCTCATTATTAAACACATGGGTATCTCCTGTACAAATTGGCAGCTCAAGTCTCCTCCCAGATTTTTTTCTGTGCTGGATTTCAGAGTGTTGGGACCATGAGAATCACCACTCTGTGGGCCCATTTTTTTACCCAAGCGGGTTGAGATCTGCAGGGGTCTCAGGGTTTTCTCCCTCCTGAGGTTTTCTTTCTTTTTTTGGGGGGGGGCATGGGGAGCATAGTGGATTGAACACAGAGGTCCTTTCCCACAGAGCTACATCCCTCCTACTTTTTATCATTTATCTTGAAACAGAGGCTGAATCTGGCTTTGAACTTGGGCCTCAGCCTCTGGAGTGGCTGGGATTACAGGTGTGGCCCTCCTGCCTGGGTCCCCCTGAATTTTTTAAATGTAAGGGAAGCAAAGTGTCAGATCCACAACCCTGTCTCCCAGATGAAACCTGTACACATGTATCAATGAATTCCTCAAATTCCAGTCCCCTGTTCCCATTTCCAGTGACAGTTTTTTCTTCTCACTGTAATAACATAAGAAGCAAAGGTTTTTTTTCTGTTTATGAGCATTTCACATGAGAGAAAAGTACACCAAAAACCACTTGACATTTGAAAAAGTGTGTGTGTGTGTGTGTGTGTGTGTGTGTGTGTTTGTGTGTGTATTTGTGCATGTGTATTCTCCCTTCTTCTGCCAGGCCAGACACCTTGTCAGAATGTCTTTGGGCTGAGTGTCCCCCCTGTGGACTGCATGTCCTAGGGGTCTCATGCCCTCTGTGATATTTTCCTTGTCCTGTTTTGGCTCTCCCTGACATGAGGATCCCACATGTGGCACATCTGAGGTCTCCTGAGCGTCTGGTACATATCAGCCACCTGTTGACCTATGAGCAGGTGCATTTAGGGGAGGTAGTTTCTCAGGGGAGTAGGTGACTTCCCTGCGGCTGGGAGGAGTCTCCTTAGCCAGAGCCACTTCAGAAGTTCCCTCGTCCTAGCTCCTGTGGATCCTGTAACAGTGATGGGCATGCGGCCATTTATTAACACTGGTTCAAGTTCCTCTGGGAATGCATCCAGAGTTGTTGTCCTGTTAGCTTTTAAAGAACTCCATGCTATTTTGAAAATGGCTGCACTGAGCTTATATTCTAGCCCCATGTGAGCAGGTCTCTTTCTCCATATCCATGTCATTGGAGGACTGGTTCCTTTGACTGTTTGATAGGAGCCTTTCCCACAGCTGCACTCAGACTGAGAAGCTGTCCTACTTGGCTGGGGTCTGAATTCCTGATGCAATTGGTTAAAACCAGGCTGCCTGAGCTCACTGCAAGAAGGTGGTGTGAGCCTATTCTAGAAAGAAACAGGGAGCTGTGCTTTTGACAGCTTTTGCTTTCCTCCTTGGAGGGGGGGATCATAGTCCAGGTAAGTGCTTTCACACTAATGTGAAGCCCCTCCTTTCTGAGATATGCACATGCACAGTTGCCACTGCTCCCAAAGCTTGGTGGGTTAGGATGGAGTCCATGGAATGGGAAAAATATTGGGACCCTGAGTGCCTGGAGATCCTTCTTCCAGAAAGAACTGGGTTGACCTGGAGTTATTACTGAGGTGGGGGGGGAGGGCTCAGGCAGGGCTGCTGGTGGACTGCAATTGTCCTGTCTACCCTTAGGAACTGGCTAGGGAGGAGCTCAACTGTTAGCAACCACAGTTTGCAGATCATGTTGCAAATCTCTTCTAGGGATAAACTGGGACCCTTGATCTCACTCACCTTCTGACATTGTCCCATGGGTAAAGCTCATGACCCTCCACAGCCATTGAAAATCACCCCCTTTCTCTCATCCTGATACTTGTGTATATCCAGCTCTTTCTTCTATGAGCACCAGACAAATTCTGTTTCCAGCTACCATTTCATGTCCCATGTGCTCCATTTGTGATGCCAATCAGTTTTCCTCTACTCTGGGTGACACTGGATTTTGGTATTCTGTCCCAATTATGTGGCACATTGCTCAAGGAAGGACTAATGCCCACGTGTCCCCCAACTTTGCCTGCCCTTTGGATGGTAGAGATTTTCTGAGTGGTCCAATGCATAGGTCTCTCAGTCCATTATAACTTTATTTAAAAGGGACTCAAAACAGAAGTAGGTGTTTATTTGGTGTATCCATGTGTGAAGGGAATCCAGGAGCCTCCTATTCTGGTATGATTTTGAAACATAATCCTACTCAATATGTGCTTCTTTGGGAAGCTGGAGTGTAATCCAGTGTCATGCACATCCTGCACCCAAGCCCTACTAGTGCTCTGCGCCTCCAGTTCCCACTCCTCCCTTCACGTTGGGTTGTCTTATTCATTCACATCAAATCCTCTGCTGGAGATGGCTGCATTTAGCTAGGCCTTTTCCTTGCACTTCATAATAAAATTGACATTTACATACATGTGGAGTCATCTATGAAATTTCTGCATTGTGATTTTTTTTGGTCCTCAAATTACTGCAATATGATAATTTTATAACATGCATTAGTGCCTGGTAATGATAGCTCCTGCTTTTGCTCTTAGAGTTCAGAATTCTTGGCTAATTTCATATCAATTCAACCTTCCAGGAGAATTTTCAAACTGTTTGCTTTGGTCCCTTCTTCAATGAAAAGGAAATCATGGTGAAATTTTGATGGGGTGTTATCATAGATGAACCTGAGGGAAGCTGTCCTCTTTATAATGAGGAGTCCTATCATCTATACTCAGGATGTGTAATTCAGTCTTTTATGTGCTTATCTGAATTTGTATTTTTTTTCAAATTCTGCTGATGCACTATTTAAGTATGCTTATATGTGAAATGTGACATTTATGTGACAGCTATATAAAACTGACATGGTGTTTCATAGTATTTGTCAAACTGTATGCAATATGGCAAACAAAATGTGGCTGGTTGCCAGAAATGGTTATTTTCCATATTTTATTATTTATCTATTACCAAATGGACATTCTCTGTCACCAGGCCCTGGGTCTCGACTCTGGAAGAACGTGCTGTGTCCCTATATTAACAGGTGCTATAGGGTCCACATCTGTTTCTGTGGACCTTCATGATAACCCCACATGTTCTTCAACACTGTCTCAATTTGTGTTCATTGTGACTTTATGGTATAGTCCCTCTTTTATAAAGACATTGATCCCTTTGTGGTGAAGGGACATTTAGATACCTGCTATTTGAAGGGGCTCTTCACGGGTCTTGCCTGCGTTTCTCTCATAGTCTCTGTTCTCCTTTCTTAGAAGAGTTGGGTTAAAGGTGAGGCAATTGGTTTCTTTCATCTTTCACTTCTCCTTGTTCTCTTTAATGGAGTCATTTGAGGAATAGAATTTTTGTTTTCATATATACAATTTATAAATTTAAAAATATTTTTTCTGTAACTTTGAAAAGGATTTTTTCATTCTTTTTTTCCTTTTGTGAAACTGGGGATTGGAACCAGGGTGTCCTATTACTGAACACTATCCTCAGTCCTTTTAAAATTTTTATTTAAAAAATTTAATTTTTCTTAATTTTTTACAACTACTACTGCCTATTTATTTTTAAATTTAGGCAGGGTTTCACTCAGTTGCTAGGGTAAGCTTCACAATAGTGATCCCCCTGCCTCAGCCTCCAGACCACTGGATATATCATATCAGGTATGTAGCACCAAATGCATCCTATCTCAGTTAGTTTCTTTCTTTCTTTCTTTCTTTCTTTCTTTCTTTCTTTCTTTCTTTCTTTCTTTCTTTTCTTCTTTCTTTCTTTTTTTCTAGATGTTTTTTAGATCATGATTTTTTATGGTTTTTTTATTTATTTAAATACATGACAACAGTGGAATGCATTATAATCCTTATTTCACATAGAACACAATTTTTCATATTTCTGTATATAAAGTATGTTCACATCAATTTATGCCATTATACATGTACTTTTTTGCATTACAACTCTTAATACACATATATATCACAATTTTTCATCTCTTTGTATATAAGGTATGTTGACACCCAATTCAAGTCTTCATACATGAACTTTGTATAAAGATGTCCATCACATTCCACCATCCTTGCTAATCCCCTGTGCCCTCCCTTTCCTTTCCACCCCTCTGTCCTGTTTAGAATTCATCTATTCCTCCCATGCTCCCCCTCCCAAACCCACTATGAGTCAGGTTCCTTATATCAGAGAAAACATTCGGCATTTTTTTTTGGGGGGGGGAATTGGCTGATTTCACTTAGCATTATCTTCTCCAACTCCATCCATTTTCGTGAAAGTGCCATGATTTTGTTCTTTTTTAATGATGAGTAATATTCCGTTGTGTATATAAGCCACAATTTTTTTTATCCAGTCATCCACTGAAGGGCATCTAGGTTGACTCCACAGTTTAGCTGTTGTGACTTGTGCTGCTATAAACATTGACCTGGCTATGTCCCTGTAGTGTGCTGTTTTTAAGTTTTTTGGTATAGTCCGAGAAGAGAAATAGTTGGGTCAAATGGTGGTTCCATTCCCAGATTTCCACGGAATCTCCATACTGATTTCCAAATTGGCTGCACCAATTTGCAGTCCCACCAGCAGTGTATGAGTGTACCTTTTCCCCACATCCTCGCCAACACTTATTGTTGTTTGTCTTCATAATAGCTGCCCTTCTGACTGGAGTGAGATGGTATCTTAGAGTGGTTTTAATTGGAATTTCTGTGACTGCTAGAGATGATGAGCATTTTTTCATATAATTGTTGACTGATTGTATGTCCTCTTCTGAGAAGTGTCTTTTCAGGTCCTTGGCCCATTTATTGATTGGGTTATTATTATTATTATTTTTTGGTGTTAAGACGTTTGAGTTCTTTATATACCAGAGATTAGTGCTCTATCTGATGAATGAGGGGTAAAAATTTGCTCCCAGAAGTTAGGCTCTCTATTCTATTTTTTTTTTTTTTTGATAAAAATCTTTAGTTTCAATCCATCCCATGTGTTGATTCTTGGTTTTAATTCCTGTGCTATAGGAGTGTTATTAAGGAAGTTGTAGCCTAATCCCACATGATGGAGATTAGGGCCTACTTTTTCTTCTATTTGGAGAGTCTCTGGTTTAATTCCTAGATCCTTGATCCATTTTGAGATAACTTTTATGCATGGTGAGAGAGAGGGATTCAATTTTATTTTGCTGCCTATCGATTTCCAGTTTTCCCATCACCACTTGTTGAAGATGCTATCTTTTTTCCAGTGCATATTTTTAGCACCTTTGTCTAATATAAGATAATTGTGTTTTTGTGGGTTGGTCTCTGTGTCCTTTATTCTGCACTATTGGTCTACGAGCCTGTTTTGATGCCAGTACCATGCTGTTTTTGTAACTATGGCTCTGTAGTATAGTTTAAGGTCTGGTATAGCAATGCCACCTGCCTCCCTTTTCCTGCTAAGGATTGCTTTAGCTATTCTGGGTCTCTTATTTTTCCAGATAAATTTCATGATTGCTTTTTCTATTTCTATGAGGAATACCATTTAAATTTTCATCAGAATTGCATTAAATCTGTAGAGTGCTTTTGGTAGTAGGGCCATTTTGAAAATATTAGTTCTGTCTATTCAAGATCAAGTTAAATCTTTCCATCTTCTAAGGTCTTTGATTTCTCTTTAGTGTCTCATAGTTTTCATTGTATAGATCCTTCACCTTTTGTTGATTCCCAAGTTTCTTTTTATTCTTTGAGGATATTGTGAATGGGGTAGTTTTTCTCATTTCTCTCTCAGAGGATTTGTCACTGATATACAGAAATGCCTTTGATTTGTGGGTGTTGATTCTATATCCTGCCACTTTGCTGAATTCTAGTTCTAGAAGTTTTCTAGTGGAGTTTTTTTTTTTTTTTTGAGTCTTCTAGGTACAGAATCATATCATCAGCAAATAGTGCTAGTTTAAGTTCTTCTCTTCCTATACTTATTCGTTTGATTTCTTTTATCTGTCTAATTGCTCTGGCCAGTGTTTCAAGAAGTATATTGAATAGAAGGGGTGAGAGAGGGCATCCCTGTCTTGTTTCCGATGTTGGAGGGAATGCCTTCAGTTTCTCTCCATTTAGAATGATGTTGGCCTGAGATTTAGCATAGATAGCCTTTAAAATGTTGAGGTAAGTTCTTGGTATCCCTAGTTTTTGTAGTGTTTTGAACATGAAGGCGTGCTGTATTTTGTCAAATGCTTTTTCTGCATTTGTTGAGATGATCATAAGGTTCTTATCTTTAAATCTACTGATGTGATGAATTACATTTATTGATTTCTATATATTGAACCAACCTTGCATACCTGGGATGAATACCACTTCATCATGATGAACCATCTTTTTGATATGTTTTTGTATTTGATTTGCCAGAATTTTATTCAGAATTTTTGCTTCTGCTTTTTAGAGGTATTGGTCTGAAGTACACTTTCTTTTCTGTATTTGTCTGATTTTAGAATCAAGGAGATATTGGCCTTATAGAGTGAATTTGGTAGTGCTCCCTCTTTTTTATATTTCATGGAATAATTTGAGGTGTATTGGTGTTAGTTCTTCTTTGAAGGTCTTGTATCTGTTGAGTCCTGAGATATGTTTATTTAATTTTTTTGGTTGGTAGGCTTTTAATGGTGTCTTCTATTTCATTGCTTGCAAATGATCTGTTTAACTTACTCAGTTTGTGTAAGTCATGTGATTCTAGATATTTGTTGATGACTTAAATATTTTCTGTTTTATTGCAGTACAAATTTTCAAAATAATTTCTAATTATCTTCTGTATTTTTCTAGTGTTCATAGTGATATTTCCTTTTTCATCATGGATTTAGTAATTGGAGTATTTCTCTTTCTCTACAGTAGCATGGATAAGAGCCAACTTTTCTTTTTGAAAATTAAAAAAAAATTTAAATACATGGCAGTGGAATATATTACAATTCTTATTACACATATACAGCACATTTTTTTTCATATCTCTGTATATAAAGTAGGTTGATATCAATTCGTGTGTTCATATGTGCACTTTGGATACTGATGTCTATTATATTCCACCATCCTTTCTAATCTCTTTCCCCTCCCTATTCCTCCCACCCCTTGCTCTAAATAGAATTCATCTATTCTTCCCATGCTCCACCTCCCTACCCCACTATGAGTCAGCCTCCTTATAGCAGAGAAAACATTCAGCATTTGTTATTTTGGGTTTGGCTAAATTCACTTAGCATTATCTTCTCCAATGCCATCCATTTACCTGAAATTGCCATGATTTTATTTTCTTTTATTGCTGAGTAATATTCCATTGTGTACAAATGCCACGTTTTCTTTATTCATTCATCCACTGAAGTGCATCTATGTTGGCTCCACAGTTTAACTCTTGTGAATTGTGCTGCTAAAAACATTGTGACTGTGTTCCTGTATGTAGTATGCTGTTTTTAAGTCCTTTGGGTATAGACCGGGGGGTGGGATAGCTGGGTCAAATCGTGGTTCCATTCCCAGTCACTTTTTGAATTTTTATTTGCTTCTTTTGTTCCAATTTCATTGATCTCAGCTCTGATTTTAATTCTTTTCTGTCCTTTACTGCTTTTGGTGTTGATTAATTGTTTTTCCTAGGGCTTTGAGATGTAATTTTAGGTCATTTATTTGACTTTTTTTTTAAGGAATGAACTCCATGCAATGAACTTTCCTCTTAGTAATACCTTCATAGTGTCCCAGATATTTTGATATGTTGTATCTGTGTCCTCATTCACCTCTAATAATTTTTAAATGTCTTCTTTTATGTTTTCTGCAGCCCATTGTTCATTCACTAGCATATTATTTAGTCTCCAGGTATAGGAGTAGCTTCTATTTTTATCATTGACTTATAATTTCATTCCATTATGATCTGATAGAATGCAGGGTAGTATCTTTACTTTTCTGTATTGCTTAGAGTTCCTTTTTGGCATGACATATGGTCTATTTTAGAAGGATCCATTTGCTGCTGAGAAGAAAGTGTCTTCACTTGTTGAAGGATGAAATAGTCTATGTGTGTCAGTTAAATCTAAGTTATTGATTGTATTATTGAGTTCTATAGTTTCTGTCTGGATATTGCTTGGAAGATCAATCCAGTGGTAAAAGAGGTGTTGTTAAAGTCACCCAGAATTATTGTCTTGTGGTCTACTTGGCCCTTAAACTTGAGAAGAGTCTGTTTAAACATAGATGCTCCATTGCTTTGGGGATGTGTATATTTATAATTGTTCTGTCTTGTTGGTGTATTGCCAGGGACCAAAAGGGAGTTCTCCTTCAATAAGTAGGGTAAGGGTGGGTCTATTGTGAGAAATGGGCTGAACCCAATACACATCAGAGGAGCCCAAGGAGGCAGTCCCCCATGGTAGGGTTTGGGCGGTGGAAGTGCTTCCTGAATCTAAGGGAAGGAGTATTAATTGTGCAAGTCTTGTTCCTGTTGGGATGGCCGCAACTCCATTAATAGCTGTGGCCAGTATTTTTATTTCTCCAGTGAAATCATTATCAATAATACCAGGGAAGACCTGAACACCTTGTAAGGTAGTAGAAGCTCTTCCAAGAACAAGGGCACATGTATGAGATGGAGGGGGACCCATAATTCCAGTGGGTATTATCTGGGGCCCTTGCATGGAGTCTAATATTGTATCAGTGGTGGCACAGAGGTCCAATCCTGCGCTGTCTGGGGTGGCTCGTTGGAGAGAGGCAATCGTGGAGAAGTATTTTGAGGTAGGTTGGGAGTTTGGGAGGGAACACACCTTATTGCCCCTGGGTTTGTTCTGGGGGAGGTTCTGGGGGCTGGCCCTGCAGGGAGTTTCCCAAGAAGCGGGAGGAAGTAGGCTATCCAAGGGCATTTGCCTTAGATCTACACTCACTGGCCCAGTGATGACCTTTACCACATGTAGGGCAAAGGGTGGCTGGGGGCGGTTTAGCCCCGGTTTGAGGAGACACTATCCCTAGGCTTTGTTTGCCTGTCGGACACTTGCATGCAAAATGGCCAGGTTGTTTACAAGTAAAGCAAGTACGTGAGCCAGGATTGCAAAAGGCCTTGGTAAAGGCAGCACCTATGGCCAGACCCATGGCATGGGCTGCACCCACCCCAGCACAGAGTCTAATAAAGTCAGAAAGTTCCCCTTTATCCTTATGTGGTTGAAGAACATCCTGACATGCCGGGTTGGCGTTTTCAAAGGCAAGATGTTTTACAAAGGTGCTTTCGATTTCGCTTGGTCCAAGCAGGTATTCTGAGGCTAGGTTAAGCCGGGCAACGAAGTCGCTATAAGGCTCGTCAGGCCCTTGTCGGATTTTTGCTAGGGAAGTGGTAGCTGAGCCCTTTTGAGGGAGGCGTCTCCAAGCATGTAAGCCAGCCGTCTGGATCGGCGCCAAAAGTCCAGCAGGGAAACGCGACTGTTTAGGGTTAGTGTCAAAAGGTGCGTTGCCCACTAGCTTGACATAAGTCTAGGATTTAGAGGAGGACTTAGTTAATTTTATTTTGAGCAATTTCCCGACAGTGCTCTTTGAAATCTGCATTCCATAACAGGAAGTCTCTGGCACTGAGGGTGGCTGGGGCTAAAAATTTCCAATCATTAGGAGTAAGCCATTGTGCGCTGTGACTCTCTAGTAAAGCCAATGTGTAGGGCGTAGTGGGTCCATAGTGAGCACAAGCCTTTTTAAGTTTTTCAAGAAAGCGCAGGCTTAATTTTTTGTAAACACTCTGTGTTACTTCCTGCCTAGGGGTGAACTCCTCATCCTCTGAGACTTGATCTTCCTCTTGCCCACCCCCCCCTTCATCCCCTTGATCCGTTTCCTCCGCTTCCTCCTCTAGATCTGTTTCCTCCGCTTTCTCCTCTTTGTCCTCAGCCTGGGCGGGCTTATCTGTCTGACTGCGGGTGACTGGGAAGGCAAGAACAGGCCCTTGGCTCGGATTAGGCTTTGTATTAGACCTCCTTGGGCCAGCTGGGGTTGACTCCATGCCTAAGGCTAATGAGCGGAGCTCAGAGCCAAGGGATCTTAATTCTTTTAAAAGTTGGATCTGTTCCCATCTATGTTGGAGAGACTCTCGCAAGGGAGCCAGGTCAGGCACGGGAAGTGGAGAAAAAATATCTGAGGGGGCAGTTGGCCCCTGAAGGGCTGGAGCACAAACAGCAGGAGGGATATAGGAGCGAGGTGAATGTGTAAGTCCTATAGACTGTGGCAGGGTCCTGAGAGGTGGCAGGTCTTTTGAATGGTAGCCAGCTGCTTCCTTCTCCAAGGTAGCCTCCTCTCCAGGGGTCAGTGTGTATCCAGGATTTAAAACTGGATAAAGGTGGTTGGTAACTGTTGGAGCCTTATTTATTAGGGTGGGGTTTTGAGCAGGACCAGGAAGGTTCCCAGGGTCCTGGGGAGACTGAGAACGATCTGTGTCTATACTAACTGAAGGGCATGCCGAGGGGGGATGAAAGGTGTTTTGCATAGCCTCTTCCCCAATCCTGACAAGTTTTAAGGTACCATTATCAAAGGGTGAACTTTTAAGAAGTTCATTAATTAAGTTCCAGTAAGAAAAGGTGGGAACAGGCACCTTTTTCTGGGCCAAAGGATTCATAATAATCTTTTTAACAGTCTCCTACTCTAAGCCATCTTTTGCCATCAATGGTCCCTTCAAGGGGAAACCATGGACACAATTCTCCTACATATGAAAAGAATAATTTTAAGTCCTTTTTCTTAACACGCCCCCCCATGTCTTGAGGGCCTCCTTGAGGCCTGACAAAAACAATTCATGTGATGAAACTGCTTGTCCCATGGTGTGTCACTCACCTTGCCTCGTCCTCGCTCTCCTCCCGGATCTGTCTCTCGGTGGTGTCTGCCGAGGCGATCGCGTGCTCCCGCTTTGCCAAGTCTTCCCGGAGGATGGCGGTCCCCCTCAGTCAAAGGCTCGAGCCCCACACTGGGCGCCAAATGTCCTGACCGGCAGGACACATCAACGTGGGCAGCGAACCTAGATGGGGAGGAATGAAGGGACAAGAGACACGAAAGGTGACAGCAAGACAAAAGTTCTGATCAAGCTGCAAACTTTCATTGTTCACACAGGGGTATTTATGGGCTGGGGATGGGGAAGCTCTATTATTGCCAGTTGCTGGAAGTCTTCACAAGGTGAGATAACGCAGGATGTTTCAGGAAGACAGATGGCCGCACGATGTATCAGGGAGATGGATGGCTGCAGGGTGTCTCCCAGGCAAGATGTTTCCCAGGGGGCTGTTTCTTGTAACTGTCAGGCTATTCTTTGAAGGAGAACTCCCTTTTGGTCCCTGGCACTGTCAGGCTATTCTTTGAAGGAGAACTCCCTTTTGGTCCCTGGCAGTGTATGGTTCCTTTAAGCAGTATGTAGTGTCCTTCTTTATACCTTTTGATTAACTTTCACTTGAAGTCCACATTATTTGATATAAGAATGGAAACCCCTGCTTGCCTCCACAGTATATGTGAGTGGTAGATTTTTTAATAAGTTATTTTTTTGTATATGGACACATACCTTTATTATTTAGTTTTATGTGATACTGAGGATCGAATACAGGGCCTCACATGTGCTAGGCGAGTGCTCTACCACTGAGCACCAGCCCCAGCCTAAGTGATATATTTTTTTTCCCAACCTGTCACCTTCAGTCTGTAGGTGTCTTTTCCTATGAGATGAGATGAGTCTCTTGGAGTCAGCATATTGTTGGTCTTTTTTTTTTTATCCAATCTGCCTGTCTTTTTTTTTTTAAAGAGAGAGTGAAAGAGGAGAGAGAGAGAGAGAGAGAGAGAGAGAGAGAGAGAGAGAGAGAGAGAGAATTTTTTAATATTTATTATTTTTTAGTTTTCGGTGGACACAACATCTTTGTTGGTATGTGGTGCTGAGGATCGAACCCGGGCTGCACGCATGCCAGGTGAGCGCGCTACCGCTTGAGCCATATCCCCAGCCCAATCTGCCTGTCTTTTGATTGCTGAGTTGGAACTAAACTTTCAGGGTTATTATTGAGACAACATTTGTATTCCCAGTTAATTTTGTTTATTTTTGGTATTTAACTAAGTCAGTTTCTCTTTGATAGGTTTTTCCTTTAGAGTGATACTACCCTTTTCTGATTTTTTATTGTTGTTCATTTCCTCCTCATGGAATATTTTGCCAAGGATGTTCTGTAGTGCAGGTTTGTGGTTGTAAATTCTTTTAAATTTGTGTATAATGGAAAGTTTTTATTTTGTCATAAAATAACATCTGAATGAAAATCTAATTGCTAATCAAAATTTAATTTTGCTGGGTATGATTCTTGGTTGGTATCCATTTCTTTGAGACCTTGGTTTATATTGTTGCAGGATCTTGTAGATTTCAGGGTCTCAGTTCAGAAATCAGAGATCCTGATTGGTTTGCCCCATATGTAATTTGATTCCTTTCTCTTGTGGCTTTTGAAATGCTCTGCTTCTCCTGTATGCTAGGTGTTTTCATTATGATGTGCGTTGGTGTAGACCTGTAGTGATCTTGTTCATTTGGTGTCCTATATGATCCTTGTATTTGATTTCCCAATTCACTCTACATGTTTGGAAATTTTTCTGGTATTATTTCATTGAATAGTTTGTTCATTACTGTAGTTTAGACCTCTATGCCTTCATCTATCCCAATAGTTGTTAAATTTGGTCTTTTCATATTATCTCACAATTCTTGAATCTTCTGCTCACGGTTTCTTACCATCTTCACTGGGGTCAACTTTATTTTTTCAAGATTATATATTTTGCCTTCAATGTCAGAGGTTCTGTCTTCCAAGTGATCTATTCTGTTGGAGATGCTTCCTATTGAGTTCTTAATTTGGTTTACTGTTTCCTTCATTTCAAGAATCTCTGTTTTTTTTTTTCAAAATCTCTATTTCCTTATTGAAGGAATCTTGCTTTCTGTATTTGTTTATGTAGCTCTTTATCAAAATGATCCTTTGCTGCCTGTATTTTCTCTCATATCATCCTTTAATTCACAGAAAATTACGTACCTTCTCCCATTTATCCTGCTATTCTCACCATGGATTCTAATAATGTAGCATCTTTGTTTCGGGCACATTCATTCTTGGTTTCTCATGTTGTTCATGCATCTTCCCTTCCAGCTCTGTGTTTTGAGATATATAGCCATGTAGGCTTACAGTGTCCACAATGGGTTTCAATACCTTTCTTTTTTAAAAATTCATTTTTGTTAAATATACAACATTGGAATGCATTACAATTCTTATTACACACATAGAGCACAATTTTTCGTATCTCTGTATAGAGAGTATATTCATGCTAATTTATGCCATTATATATGTACTCATTTCTTTCTGCAATACAACTCTTAATACACATATATATCACAATTTTTCATATCTCTGGTTGTATATAAGGTATATTGGCACCAATTTGTGTCTTCATACATGTACTTTGGATAATGGTGTCATCACATTCCACAATCACTGCTAATCCCCTGCCTCCTCCCCTCCCCTCCAACCCCTCTGCCCTATGTAGAATTCATCTATTCCTCCCATGCTTCCCCTCCCACTATAGTCAGCCTCCTTATATCAGAGAAACCATTCAACATTTATTTTTTGGGTTTGCCTAACTTCAATTCTCCAATACCATCCATTTACGTGCAATTGCCATGATTTTATTATTGCTGAGTAAAATTGCATTGGGTAAATATTCCCCATATTTTTATCCATTAATCCACTGCAGGGCATCTGGGTTGGCTCCACTGTTTGCTATTCTGCATTGTGCTGCCATAAACATTGACATGGCTGTGACCCTGTAGTATACTGTTTTTAAGTCCTTTGAGAATAGTCCGAGAAGAGGAATAGCTGGGTCAAATGGTATTTTCATTCCCAGATTTCGAAGGAATCTCTATACAGTTTTCCATGTTGTTTGCACCAATTTGCAGTCCCACCAGCAGTGTATGAGTGTGTCTTTTCCCCCACATCCTTGCTAACACTTGCTGTTTGTCTTTATGATAGCTGCCATTCTGACTGGAGTGAGATGATATCTTAGAGTGGTTTTGATTTGCATTTCTCTAATTGCAAGAGATGATGAACTTTTTTAAAAAATATTTGTTGATTGATTCTACATCATTTTCTGAAAAGTGTTCAGGTCCTGGGCCAATTTGTTGATTGGATTATTGGGTATTTTGGTGCTTAGCATTTTGAGTTCTTTATATACTAGATATTAGTTCTCTATCTGATGTGTGAGGGATAAAAATCTACTCCCAGGATTTAGGCTCTCTCTTCACCTCAGATTTTTTTTTCTGAGAAGAAACTTTTTAGTTTGAATCCATCCCATGTTTAATTCTTTGTTTTAATTCTTGTGCTATAGGCATTTTATTAAGGAAGTTGGGGTGGCCTAGCCCAATGTGATGAAGATTATGGCCTACTTTTTCTTCTATTAGATGCAGAGTCTCTGGTTTAACTCCTAGGTCCTTGATCCACTTTGAGTTGAGTTTTGTGCATGGTGAGAGATAGGGTTTTAATCTCATTTTTTTGAAAATGGATTTCCAGTTTTCACAGCACCATTTGTTGAAGAGGCTATCTTTTCTCCAATGCATGTTCTTGGCACCTTTGTCGAATGTAAGATAATTCTAATTTTGTGAGTTAGTCTGTGTGTCCTCTATTCTGTACCATTGGTCTACTGGCCTGTTTTAGTGCCAATTCCATGCTGTTTTTGTTACTATTGCTCTATAGTATAGTTTAAGGTCTGTTATAGTGATACCACCTGCTTTGCTCTTCCTGCTTATAATTGCTTTAGCTATTCTGGGATTCTTATTTTTCCAGATGAATTTCATGATTGTTTTTTTTTTCTATTTCTATGAGAAATGTCATTGGGATTTTGATCAGAATTGCATTAAATCAGTGTAGTTCTTTTGGTTGTATGGTCGTTTTGATAATATTAATTCTGCCTATTCAAGAGTAAGGTAGATTTTTCCATCTTCTAAGGTCTTCTTTGATTTCTTTCTTTAGGGTTCTGTAAGTTTCCTTGTATAAATCTTTCACATCTTTTGTTAAGTTGATTCCCAAGTATTGTATGTTTTCTTTTTTTGAAGTTACTGTAAATGGGATAGTTTTTCTTATTTCCTTCTTGAGGCTTTGTCACTGATATACAGAAATGCCTTTTTAAAATATGTGTTCAATTTATATCCTGCTGCTTTGCTGAATTCATTTTTTAGTTCCAGAAGTTTTCTGGTGGTGCTTTTGGGGTATTCTAGGGATAGGATCATATTGTCAGCAAATAGTGCTAATTTAAGTTCTTTTCCTGTACTTATTCCTTTAATTTCTTTCATCTGTCTAATTGCTCTGGCCAGCGTTTCAAGAAATACATTGAATAGAAATAGTGAGAGCATCCCTGTCTTGTTCCAGTTTTTAGAGGGAATGCCTTTAGTTTTTCTCCCTTTAGAATTATGTTGGCTTGAGCCTTAATGTAGAGAGCCAGTATGATGTTGAGGTATGTTCCTGTTATCTCAAGTTTTTCTAATTTTTTGAACGTGAAAAGGTGGTGTATTTGTCAAATGGTTTTTCTGTGTCTCTTGAGATGATCATATGATTCTTATTTTTAAGTCTATGGATGTGATGCATTAGCTTTATTGATTTCTATATGTTGAACCAACCCTGTATCCCTGGACAAACCCCACTTGATCTTAGTGCACGACCTTTGTAATATGTTTTTGTATTTAATTTGCCTGAATTTTATTCAGAATTTTTGCATCTATGTTCATTAGAGATATTGGTCTGACGTTTTCTTTCTTTCATTTGTCCCTGTCTGGTTTTGGGATCAGGGTGATATTGGCCTCATAGAATAAGTTTGGAAGTGCTGCTTCTTTCTGTATTTTCTGAAATAAATTGAAGAGTATTGGTATTTTTGAATTTCTTATTTAAAGGTCTTGTTTAACTCGGCAGTGTATCCATCTGGGCCTGGGCTTTTCTTGGTTGGTAAGCTTCTTATGGCATCTGGTATTTCATCATTTACTATTGATCTGTTTAAATTGTGTATGTCTTCCTGATTCAATCTGGGCATATCATATGACTTAAGAAATTTGTTGATGCCTTCAATATCTTCTATTTTATTAGGGTATACACTTTCAAGATAATTTCTAAATATCCTCTCTATTTCTGTAGTGTCTGTTGGGATATTGCCTTTTTCATCATGTATGCTGGTAATTTGAATTTTCTCTCTCCTTCTTTTCATTAGCATATCTAGGGGTCTGTCAGAGAACCAACTTTTTTCAATGTTTAATTGTTTCTTTTAATTCAATTTCAGTTCTACTTTTAATTATTTCTTGTCTTCTACTGCTTTTGCTGTTGATTTGTTCTTCTAGGGCTTTTAGATGAAGTATGAGATTAATGACTGAGTTTTTCTTCTTTTGAGGAATGAACTCCATGCAATAAAATTTCCTCCTAATACTGCTTTCATAGTGTCCAAGAGATTTTGATATGTTGTGTCTATGTTCTTGTTTATCTCTAAGAATTTTTTAATCTCCTCCTTGAAGTCTTCTGTAACCCATTGTTCATTCTATTGTACCAAATTGATTCACTCGTTGAACTGCTTATAGAACTTGAAATATTTCAAGTTTGTCTTTTCACGAGGTGGAAGTGTCACTTTACATGTCTCCAAACATTAATATTTTATGAATATTTTACACATTGGGAATGTGTCATGGATGATACTTGAAACTAATTGTATTGGGGAGCTCAATCTATCTCATGGATAGAAAGCAGAGAGAATAGGAACCAGACTGTTTTCAAAAGCTTTTTTTACCAGTATTTTTGTCTCCCTTGTGCACAATCTCCTTATGAGAATATCTTTGACAAGTCTGATTTGCATCTGGAATGTCCGCCAAATTTCACATTCACTGATGGCCAAAAAGTTAGCAATTGGGCTTTTATTCAATGCTTCGATTATGGTATATATAGTTCACTTCACTCTGATACGGAATATATATATACTATTTTTAGACTTATGTATTTTCCTCTGAATTAGATAATGGGAAGTATCTTATTACATAATTAAAGTCACTCTCCTACATGATAGTCAGTTCTACTAACTCTTAATTCAAATTAAAAACTGAATAATGGTTTGGTCCATGTTCTATTGATCTAAGAATTTTTATTTCAGGAGCCATTGACATTCGGGGATGTGGCTATTGATTTCTCTAAGGAGGAATGGGAATCCCTGGATCCTGCTCAGCAGAATTTATATAGAGAAGTGATGATGGAGAACTACAGCAACCTGGTCTTTGTGGGTGAGCATAACTTTCCTTCAAAATTCCTAATTATCACTATTTAGTTTTCTTCCCTTGAAGTATATCTTTTGGGAACTTCTCCACAAGAATGTGTTGCAGATTTATGCTTTCAATAAAAAAGATGGGGTAGTTCTTGGTTTTGACAAGAAAATGTTAATGATGTTTCTTTTCATCCTTAATGCTTTCCTTTGGTGGCATGATATATATGTTTCACTTGACATATGGTTGACTTAGAGGAATGCAGTGCTGTCAAATCCTGTGGCCCACATATAGTAGAGGACATAGTTGAGGTAGAGGAGGAAGTCTAAATTCAAAAAGGTTCATTGAGACATTATCCAGCAGAAAATATTTTTGAGAAGCTTTGAATTCTTTCTCTTGTTATCATAGAAAAACCTGTCCTGTGTTTTGTGCTTTAAAATTATGTAGTATCCTTCTTTTCTTCCAGTAATATCTCCATACATTCAAATTAACAACAAAACACTCCCCTTGCCTTGTGAGTGTCAATATTATCTGACAGCTCTTCTATAATTAAAAAAATATTTTTAGTTGTTAATGAATTTCCTATTTATCTATATATGGTGCTGAGAATTGAACCCAGGGCCTCACACATGCTAGACAAGCTGTCTAACACTACTCTACAACTCCAGCCCTTCTTCCATTATTTGCAGGAAAGTTTTGCACATTTCTGGAGACCTCTAGGTCCACCGATTGTAATACATTACTATCATAAGTCAGTTTCTCTAATCTTATTTGTACATTTTTTTTTCACTAAAATTTCCTTATCAGTGTTCTTTCTGATATGTCTAATGGATTTTCTGTGAAATTATCTGCCATGGAATGAATGTCAAGTTGAACAAAGAGTGCTGTTTTGAGAGATGGTGTAAGTTTTATTTGAGTTAGAGGATTTGTAAAATAATACATCTGTGGATATTTACAATTTGTGGTTTTTTTGTTTTTTAAATTGTGTACAGTAGGTTCCATGTTATAGACTGGGTTTCCTCATATCAGTTAATTGCTTCACAAACTAAGATATGTATGACTCTTGTTTGTATTGCCAAAAATATAATATGTGCTTTTGCTTGTATAAATATTAAGTGTCTTTTGTCCATGACTTTTGTATTTTATCTTGATTGGCTTTTCATTCTGCCCATGTACATAGAAATTGAAGTTTTCTATGTATAATTGTAATGGGGATTGATGGCAGTGATACTCTCATGCTGAACTATACCCCAAGCTCTTTTTCACTCATATTTGGAGAGAGGTTCTCACTAAGTTATTGAGGATGTCTTGAATTTGCAATTAACTTGCCTCAGACTTCCTAGTAGCTGAGAGTACATGCATGCCCATCATTTGTATATGGATGAGCTTGTTCTTATTTATAGGATAAAGACCACATTATTTGAAATATAGCTTTGAGAAATGTTGCAATTCTCTTTATCTTTTAATTTTAATTTTAATGAAAACCACAAAATAAAACTTACTGCCTCCAAAATTTTAAATATACAGTTCGGTATCATTAATTCAAATTGTTATGCAATATATCTCTACAAAGTTTATATCTCAAAAAAAAAAAAGAATGCCTAGAAAGCAAGGGCTCATTTCTGTGTCCCCATCACAAAACCATTCTCTTTTGTTCAGAAAGCTTCTTTTTTAGAGATGTCATATTCATAGAATTCTGTGATATTCTTTCTGTGACATATTTCAGTTAACCTAGTGTACATACATTTTGTAAAATATATAATTAGAATAAATTCTTTGACTTCAAAGTTCTATGCTTTCTATATTCCAAATTGTCTCATCCATTCTTTTCAAAGGATATTTGGTTTGCATCCCCCATGATAGCTCTGTTGAATAACAGGGTAAAAACACTGGTGTGCAATGTTTTAATTTTGCTATTGATGTGAGGGATTATTACCACACTCACTTAGAACTCTATGTACCTAACTCCATGTCTACATTTACAATTGAATGCTGTAACTATTAGTATATTTTTTAGCAGGGAAATATTCTTCTAATTTTATTTGTATTTTGTGGGATAATCCTAAAATTTAAAGGATAGATTTCTCTGCAAAAAAGAAAAAAATTAACAATGGGAGTTTGATGAATATTACCTGGAACCTGTTGTTAACTTTAATTTTAATAAGCATCTTTTAATTTTAACTTTCAATTTTTGAACAACAGCATGCCCAAGAGTGTTCAATCAACTGACACATATTTAAGGATTTTTGAACATCCCTTTTACTTTTCAATTCAAATTTTTATTCCATATTGGTTACAAAATAACTATCACTTCAATATTTATTTACCTTTGTATTAATACATAAAATTGGTCTATCCAACATAATATCCCACTTGTGATTAAGAACAGGGATTATATTAGTCTACAATAGTTTCAAAATATTTTCATATTCTTATGCTTTGCAATTACCATTTTGCTTCACTGTATTTCCCTTTTCAGTAAGTGGGGATTGATGTCTCCTAAGGTGACCGTGATTCTTTGTTTTTATTCAACTCTCTCAGTGTTTTCTTTGTGTGTTTGGCAAGTAGAATGTACATTGCAAATGTATTTACTCTTAATCCTAGGGAAAGGTTCCTTTTCTCTATTTTGCCTCTTTTCAAAATTTTTTAAAATTTAAAATGTCTTTTATGTCATGTAACTGTCTTAAACTATGTTTTGTGTAGTATGGTTTAGACAACCCAGTTTTATTCAGTCACTTTTGTATGTGACATTCTTATATCCTTTTTCTTTCAGTATGTGTGTGTCCTTAGACTTAGAGTATCCTGTGGAGTACCTACAGTTGTAATATTTAAAGTTAATTCAGATAGCCAAGGTTTATTTTGATCAGATATTCTAATCTTGCATTTGCCAACAAAAAAATCTAAAAATGAAGAATCTCTTACTCATACTTTGTATGAGTATCAACAACAAATTGAATATATTTGTGTGTCCTTTCAAAATTATATTATTGTTACAGGTATATATGCCTATTAACAGTTTTGTTTTTATGCTTTTGTCTTTCAAATTCTATTGCAAAACTACATGTTTTGAGGCCCATCATTACAATAAAATAGAATTATTTGTGCCAAGACATGTTTAGAATTTCATAGACTTTTGTTGCTGTGCACACTTACATTTTAGTATGAAGGATAACCTTTCATACATTGTGAAGAACATATCTAGTGTTGATGAGTAGTCTATGCAATTTTATATCTTTAAAGTCTTTATTTTCCTTCTCTTTTGAAAGATAGTAGCTGTGAATATAATGTCTTGGTTGATAATTTTATTCTTTCATCTCTTGAAAACAGCCCTGAATTCCTTCTGTGTTGTGAAGTTTTGACTAAAGATTTTACAATTATATAGTTACACATTTCTAGGTGACCTATCTTTTTCTCTTGGATGCTCTCAATATTCTGAGTTTTAAAACTTGGATTAAAACCCGCTTTGAGTCTTTACAACTTGGAGATAATTGAGCTTCTTGAATGTTTTATTTCTCATATTTTCTGAAGTGTGTTTATTAGTACTGGAAAGAGAACTTAAGGGCGATTCACCACTTTTCATTTTTTATGTTGGCTGGACTTGAAATTTTGATTCTTCTGGCTCAACCTCTTAGGGGTGGTTTTACACAGCAACATGACTCTTTCAGACATTTTCTAAAGTCTTTCAACACACATTTTTTGCTTATTACTTCTAACAATTCTGTACTAATTTTATTTTATTTTTTGAGTGTCGGTTTAGTTCAGTAAACTTCTTTTAAATGATAATTTATTATCCCCTTTGAGTAAATCATAACTTTTTTTTTACAGTTGATTTAGCCATATTTTTTTTGTTTGTTTTTTGATTGCTAAGCAGAAACCCCTTTGTGAACATTCCCCAAATATTCACATGTTTCATATTTTATTTTTTAATGAAACAGAAGAAAGTTGGTAGATTTCTTAAATCTATTGTGAAGAAGGAAAGGCTTTGTGTAACACAATGTATTTTTCTCTACTATATTACTCTCTCTAGTAATGTACTCATTTTGTATACCGTGAACACTAAGATGATTTGGAAAGTTCTCAAAGTGATTTTCCGAGTAGATTTTTGTTTAATCTATATATTTCTGCAGTAACGATGGACTTGGATTTAATAATTCACTGCCTGCTGGTGTTCCTTTATTGCTGTAATTTCTTATGTTTGCAAATTATATTCAGCCCAGTACAGTAAGTAAACATGATTGTTATTTTTATTTATTACAGCCATGACTTCTAATCATCCTCCAGAAATTTCACCAGAGCAAAGAATAAAAGAGAGATTGGGAAGATATGGAAAGAATGACCTTGCCTTTTTACAACTAAGAAAAAAATGGGAAAATATAGGTGAGAGTAAAGTTCAAAAATTCTATTAAAATAGACAAAACCAATTAGTAGTCCCTATTTATGATAAAAATTTTATGATCAAAAAACACCAAAATAATTATTATCTGAAAAAAGTTCAATGTATTCCACTTACTTTTGAGGCGCTGTATATGTCTTTAAGAATAAATTTACAGCCATTTTTAAAGAATATATTTCCTCTGGAGGGTTGCTGAAGGAGGAATTAGTCTCAATGTTTCCTGGGGAAACCACGTGGTCCAAAGGCCCATCCTGACTTTTGGACTGAAGAAACCATGCAGTTACTCATGAATTCCATGACGTTCATCACTGGGGAGACTAGAGTGACATCAAGTGTAGGAAAAACATCCCAATATAGGACCACCTCTTTAGTCTTGGATACTCAGTAAAAAAGTGTAACCAGAAACATGTAAAATGATGACTGTAAAAAGAAAAAGACATTATATAGGAGCGTTTATGCCCCCACATGTTTTTATTTCATTATATATTTTGATTTTATAGACCTTTTTCATTCTATTTAATAACTTACAATATAATGCTTGCTATACTTATTGGATTATATGATAGATAGCATGTGTCATGGTCTCCCAGATTCCTCTACAACCTAGTAATTATAAGATACTATAAACTAACCCTGTCCTTCCTCAGATCTTACAGCTCCAGGACCCCATGACACCACAGAGAAGAAACACAATTTTGATTGAAATAAACCTCTAGATTCTCATCTACAAGTCCTGTTCAAAAAGTAAAAACCCAATATTATCTTCATATGTGAGCCCTTAGGGTCAACAAAACACCACCCACAAACATGTCATTGAACTTCATTTGGGAAAATAAATATTGAAATATAATGATAAATTCTAGGAGAATAATATTCACACTATTTTTTACTCCAAAGGGTAAATCTCTAGGTTTCATGCTTCTCTCCACTCCATGTTGTTTTACACAGAAAACCTTCTTAATTTTACATATGAGAGTTTTAACTATTTATAAGGCCCTGAGGGAAGATTCGGTACTAGAAGTCTAAGGAAAATACTAAAGATCTTCCCTTTCCATGTGCCTGCATTATGTCTGCCTATCCTTGATTAAACAGCTAAAGAATACTGATTTCTCTATGAATCTGGCTCAGTGGCTCACTCGTTGGAACCCCAATTTAATTACTCATCTCAAGGCTATCACTCCCTCCTCTGGGATCTGACGTGTTCTTGGGAGGATGTAGTTTTCTTCATGGGACCACTAGGTCATGCAAGCTGTTAGAATGAAGCCTTCTTTGATCTAACTTGTATTGATTCAGCCACACTTTAAATACAAGTTAGAACAAGACTTCAGACTCTCACCTGTGGAGAGGAAGCTCTTCCCAGGGCTTTTCAGTAAGGTCCCTGAAAAGCTGTTTAGGACTCCCTTGTACATAGGTTTGGTTTTGGTGTTGTCCTAGTCTGGCAAGACAGTTGCCTGTGTCTATTACTTTTGCTTTCTCTCTTGCTTTCATAGTATTGCTCAAAGAAACACTGTCTGGTGTGAAGACAGTGTCTTACTTATCTATTGGACCTGACCTGCCAAAATGAGCAGCTGCCCACATGCTTAATGTCACAAACACATGTATGTGTTATCTAATCAGTAACTAGTGTGTCTTTCAAATTCATGATTTTTTATTGCATGGGGGAGGAAATTGAGAATGCTTTCTTTGAGTGAACACAGCATTCTTAATAGCATTCACAACACTGCTATGTAATGTTTCCTCTCTGCTCAACTTGTATTTCTCTTGTGCTGCTTTTTAAAACGAATAGAGAAGAGTTGTAAACCAAAAATTTTGTGATAATAGTTGCACAGACTGTCTTTGGCAACTCTATTTACCATTATTTATTATTTTGTAGGGACTCAAGGTAGTCTTTTATAATTTTATTTAACCTTAATGACATTAGCATTTATTGAGGAGTTTTTCACTCACAGACCTTCTCTATATACAAATTTTCCCTTATCATTTTTAAAATTTCTTACTTTTTGTTGGGACCTCTGCTGACCATGGAAGTGCAATCGCTGGGAAAAAAGAAATCCTCAGTCTTGTGATTCTCCATGTACATGACAGTTAGACCTTGAGAAATGGCTTCCATATACGTGCTGGAACGGACCCAAGATATGGCTTCTGCAAACACAAAGAATAACTCCCCATCAACGGGGCACACATACCAATTGGGGTATTGTTTCTGTAACTAGGGTAATGGGGCTCTGTTTCTGTAACTGGGGTGCCTAGGCTACCCTAACCTGGGGGACTCTCCAATCTCTGATTGGCCCCTGCCTTTGTACCCCCCCTTCTCCTCTCTCTATATTAGTCTTCTCCCTCCACAATAAAGTGAGTTGCTGCACCATCTTGGCTGAATCATCTCCCGACTCGGTGTGATTTTTGCCAGGCTTGGTGGCGGGCTGGATCTCGACAATTACCCTCTCGCTCAGCCCTGAGACACTCACTAGCTGTTCTAGTGATTCTCCTCAACCTCTGTCAGAAGGGCGGTTCTGACAACTTTTTTTAAGTATATATGACAGTAGAGCAAATTTTGACATATTATACACAGAGTAAAACTCATTTTAGTTAGCATTCCATTCTTTCGGTGTACATGATGTGAACCTTCACTTGTGGTGTATTTATATATGAACACTGAAATGTTGTGTCTGATTCATTCTACTGTCCTCTCTATTCCTATTTCCCTTTTCTTTCCTGCATTCCAGCTTTGTCTAATCCACTGAATTTCTATTCTCTCCCCCTCCCTTGTTGAGAGGTTTAGCATCCATATATATTATATATTATATATTATATATTATATATTATATGAAATGTCTGTTTCACTCTACTGTCATTCCTATCCACATATCCCCTCCCCTCCCTGCACTCCTCTCTACTTAATCTAAGGTAACTATTCTTCCCCACCCCTCATTGTGAATTAGCATCCACTTATCAGAGAGAATATTTGGCCTTTGTGTTTCTGTGTGTGTGTGTGCGTGTGTGTGTTTGTGTGTTGGCTTATTTCACTTAGCATGATATTCTCCAACTAAATTCCATTTACCACCAAATGCCATAGTTTCATTCATCTTTAAAGGTAAGTAATATTTCATTGGTGGGGGGGATATATTTAATCACATTTTATTTATTTGTTCATCTGTTGAAGGACACCTAGGTTGGTTTTATGGTTTAGCTGATGTGAATTGTGGTGCTGTAAACATTGGTGTGGCTGTGTCCCTGTACTATGCTGTTTTTAAGTCCTTTGGGTATAGTCCGAGGAGAGGGATAGCTGGGTCAAATGGTGGTTCCATTCTGGTTTTCCAAGGAGTCTCCATACTGCTTTCCATGGTTGTTGAACAAATTTGCAGTCAGTCCCATGAGCAATGTGTGAATGTTCCTTTTCCCCACATCCTCACCAAGATTTATTGTTACCTGTATTATTAATCATTGCCATTCTGACTGAAGTGAGATAAATAAATTAAATTAATTTTGACTAAGTATTCCTAATTGCTAGATGTGTTGAACGTTTTTTGACATGTATTTTGGTAATGGATTATATTTCTTCTGTGAAGTGTCTTTTCAGTTACTCAGCCCATTTGTTAATTGGGTTTTTCATTAATTTTTGAATTCTTTGTATACCCTAGAGATTAGTGCTTGATCTGAGGTACGTGTGGTAAAGACTTCATACAAATCTGTAGGTTCTCTCTTCACATTATTGTTTCTTTTGCTGAGAAATAGCCTTCTAGGTTGAATCTATCCTGTTTATCGATTCTTGATTTTTAATTCTTATGCTGTAGGGATCTTGTTATGGAAGTCAGATTCTGGACCCACATTCACCTCAGATTTTTAAATGGCATCCCAAATTCATGAATGTTTCACTTTTATTGTTTCTCTTACTATCTCCTCTTATAGATCTACATGTTCTAAAGAGTCATGAAATGATCTAGCTTCACATGCATGATTTTCTGATGACTGTTATTTTTCAATATGTAGCTGTAGATTATTCAAAATATATTTTTACTATTTTAGACACTTGAATTAAAGCACATACATGTGTTGTGTAGGAAATATTCCATCAGTATATCAACATCAAATGTATAATATATATAAAAGCCTGGATGGAAATGCATGCACATTCATTCCAGAGATTGGCCCATAACACTTATTCTACACTAATTCTACATTTTAGAACCTCCATGAAAGAATTACTCAGATATTCTTTTTGTGGGGGGAGGATGATGAAGATTTAACTCAGGGACACTCAGCCACTGAGCCACATCCTTAGCACTATTTTATGTAGAGACAGGACCACACTGAGCTGCCTAGTACATCTTTCACTGAGGATGGCTCTGAGTGCTCTACTGCTAAGCTACAGCCACAGCCCCAGAGATTTTAATCTGTTGTTGTTGAGACTATGCTATGGACTTTTAAATACTTTCTTCACATTATATATGCATTTTTAGGAAATAAAAGTATTAATGTGCTAACACTGTTCTGTATGGAATCATCATGTCAAATCATTCTACTTTATTAAATGTTCTTAGTAACAAGTAGTAAAAACACACTATTGGGTAAATAATGGCATAGCATCTCTATTAATTATTAATTATTCAATTTACTCAGAGAATAGTATTCCTATTAGTCATATCTTTGTTCATTTTTTTTTCCTTGTCATCATTAGAGAAATAAAGACAGGTGTAGATCAGGTATGGGGATATGAAAGTAAGCCCCAGATTTATGTATCTTGAGTAACAAATTTTTTAAATTTTTATCATGCAATTCTGGAGAGTCACACAACCTCCTAAACAGGGTAATTAGAAAGACCTCAAAGGCATAGAGCAGCTGGCACATATTCGGGGAAAAGGAGGATCATTGGAGAGAAATACTCCCAATATTTTCAAGAGAAATGTGGTTACATGTTGATCTTTCCTGGCTCTTGACGCTTTATGTGCAGAAACATTCTGAAAAAGTCAGGCAATCCCTAAAAGTAACCCCTGAGGATACTTGACTGACTTCAAAGAATGTAGGAAAATATTTTCCACCAATATTGACTTCCTATTTATTCTTGAAGCCCTACCATGGAAATATAACCAGTAATGGGTACAATAATGTGGATATAAAAGAGACATACACATGGAGCACTTAAACCTCCCACATAATTTAATAAGAGTCTCATGCTGTATCAAGTGAGCTAGCCGGGCACCTCATAATTTACTTAATTAAATATCTTTGTATTTTCCTACCTCTTTTATTGTACTTTATAATATATAATGATAATTATACACTTGGGATGGCAGGGTAGACAGTACATAGCATAGACTTCCCAAACTTCTCTATAATAGACTGTTTACAAGACAACATAAACTAAATCTGTCCCTTTTTTCATCTTTCTCCTCACACTGAGAAAAACAAAATTCTTATTCAGATAAGCCGCTAACAATGTACAAACCTGTTCAAAAGTTAAAGCACATGATTAGCCTATATTTTTTCATGTGTTAGTGCTTTGGCTCAAAAAAAAATTCTACACATGTTGATTTAAGTTGACTGGAATATGTAAATGTCACAATCTAATGATCAGTTTTAGGTATAAGAAAACCAAGGTAATGGTAATGATGTTTCTGTGATCCTTGATTTATGGTTTCAGATATGGACGTATCATGGTCATTCTCTTTTCTTCCAGGGGTCATGCCTCTACCTTTCCTCTTGTATTCATTCCATGTAATTTCACACATGATAAATTAGTTCTGAGGAGTAATTTTATTTTTTTTCTACAGAAAGTGTACATTGTAATTTGGGAGTCATTGGGAGCTCATGCATTTTAAAATTTTCAGCCTAACAATAAGGTATGTTGTGGGGAGCCACACTGAATGACCACATCTTCCAGTCCTGAAGCAGGTGGCTCTGACCAGTCACTACATTTATGGTGACTCATGGGCCATTACCCCCATACCATACGCCTAATTTTGGGATGAAACAATGTAAATAACAGAATTCAGGTATTGCCAGGAGTGTTTGATTGTTTCAAATTTTTGAGATAGTCTAAAATCACTGTGCAATTAGAACATGCCATCCGGCTCTCTAAGAGACTATCATGTCATTTGAGTGACTTAATCAAGGGTTTACTCCTAGGGAAATCGAGGGAGATTTACAGGAAGAGTACCTACCTGTAACCCAATCTCTCCAACAGAGATTAACTGATGCATCCAGCCCAAATTTTTGGAAAAGGCCCTGACCATAAAAAAACCAATTGGCTCACATAAGAGCCAATCTGGGTTTCTCAGTGACCCTTTACAGGGGAAAAGTTAAAATAGACCACATATTAGTTGAGGAACTACTTCAGGCTGGTCATTTAGAGCCCCTACACTTAGCCCTTGGAACACACCCATCTTTGTATTTAGGAAAATGTCTGGTGACTGGAGATTATTACATCACCTAAGATCTATTAATTGTGTTATAGAGCCTATGGGAGCATTACAATCTTGTCTTCCTTTTCCTGCCGCTATTCTTTTAGATTGTTATTTGATAATAATAGATCTGAAAGATTCCTTCTTCTCTATACCTTTGCACCCAGGTAACTGTAAAGAATTTGCTTTCAGTGTCCCAGCAATTAATTTTAAAGAACCAGTTAAAAGGTATTGCTAGACAGTGTTGCCTCAGGGAATGTGTAGCAGTCCTACTCTATGTCAAAGTTTTGTGACATGGGCTATCATGCCCGTGAGGGATAAATTCCCTGAAGTATATATTATTCATTTTATGAAAGACATACTTTTAGCTCATGGTTACCCAGATGTACTCTTAAAACTTTTAGCCAAATTAGAGACATCACTCACAGCAATGGGTTTGTGCATTGCACCTCAATTTTGCTAAAGACCTCTCCTTTTTAATATCTAGGTCATGTGATTAAAGGACATACAATCCGTCCTCAAAACTTACAAATGAGAAAGGTCGATCTATTGTAGAAAAAGCTCATTTATCTATTAAGCTACAATTACAAAAGCTAAAAGGGGGAGATCGGACTCGGACTCTCCAAAATAACCTCAATCATGCTCTGTTTCTTTAAAATTTTCTAAGTTGTGACTCAGAAGGTCATACTACAGCTGAGTGACACATCTTCCATAGCAACAGGCCCCTTAAGCCGAGTTTGGTGGAAAGGCTTGCACTGGCCAATGGAGAGGAACAAATCCAGTGATCATGTGGGGCAGAGGTCATGCTTCTATTTTCCCAGAATGTGCTTTTCATCCTATTTGGGTTCCTGAACCTGCCATCAGGCATGGAGGACCTATAATCAAGATTCAAACAACTGAAGAGTGACCCAGAGATGCCAGACCTAACCCTCTCCAACAAGAGGAACTCTCAAAAGAAGAGAGGAAGAAAGATGGCCCAGAGTGACCCAATGGTGAGGCCACCCTCATGGAAGGACATAAAGAATTTGACACTTTAGGCAAACAAATGATTAGACAGCAAGGAAAAGGTAAATCTCCAACTATGATGCTCACTGCAGTAATAGCTCTATTGAGCCATCAGGTAAAGGGGAATCAGGGAGATACTTACCGGACATATTTTTTAGATCCACCTCTAGTACACCCAGCAGTGTTGACTAGAGAATCCATCACAGTTTTGCTAATGACTCATTCATGATGGAGGATATACAGATACCCCTCTTACTCCCAACCATGTGACTGGATTTAATTATTCTGTGTATAGTGCCCAACTACGCTTGTGTTGGTCCCACAATAAATATGCTGGCTGTCAAAAAGTATATTTGGGGAAAAGACAGCAGTTGGGGGACCAACTAATTATACTGTTCCTGGAGACTAAAAGCCTAAGATAAGATCAGTTATTAAAATGTGACTTTCTCATAACCTGTCATCTCAGAAGAACATCCATGAATACATTCTTCTTCTAACAATTTGGCAATACAAAATGACACCTTTCCTAAGTGGATGGAATGTATAAATATTTTTCCAGTACAGCATAAGGTGTGTAGAAATGGTGGGTACATTTTGGACTGGTCTCCTAAAATTGACTATAGGCAGTTATGCAAGGGTAATGCCATGAATCCTGCCTCCAGGATTTGTTAGTAGCATCCTGACCTTCAGCGAGGATGGCATTCAGAAAGATGTTTGGCACTTAATTGCTGCCTCAGAATTCTTAGATTTTACTGACAAACCTTTACCAGACTTTGTAGGCAAGAACTGTAACAGAAAGGTTCTTGCTATGGCTTATGGGCCTGTGTTCAATTACAGGAAATGTAAAAGTTAAAAGGGAAGATGATAGATATCTTTTTACATGTCATAAATGTAACCAGAAATAATAATGAAAAAGGAACATTGACACTTCATCAACCCTCTTTTGTTCTTTTGTCTTAGTACCAGGAAATATTTCGGAGCCATGGTAGGCTGATGCTGGTTTTCAAGTCTAACAACAAATACACGGCCAGCTAGTGAGACCTAAATGCACTCTTGGACTCATAATAGTGGGGGTTGTTCCCTTGCTTTCTTTTATTGCTTCCATGGTCACGGTCACAGCTTTGGTGGCCATATCTCAAATATTTAACATGTGAATTTTCTTAATAATTTGGCTCAGAATAATTCCAAGGCTCTTCACAATCAAATAAATGTTGATAAAAGGATTGAGACAAAGCTAAATTCCTTAGAGGCTGCTGTCATGAATATAGATAATGAACTTTCCACTTTGAAATTCAAGGAAAGACTTAAATGTCATGCTAGCTATAAGTATGTGTGTGTTACTGCTGCCAAATGTAATGCTTCTTAATGGCATTAGGAGAAGGTTCAAAACCATTTGTTGGGTATTTGACAGAATAATGATGACAGCTTGGATCTTTTGAAGCTGCATCATCAGATTCAAGATACACCAAAAAGTAAGATTAATTTTTCAGATCCTACTTCTTTAGCTGATCAAATACTTAAAGAATTAAACAGCTTTAACCCTGGAAACATTCTTAATCACTCTGCATGGTATATCCTTGTATTGTTCTCATTGCTACTAATTCTCTAGTGTTATAATAGTAGGAATCTGTGCCCCAAGAAGTAGAAATCAGGGACTCTAAATAATGACCCATCACCTGATTTTTCAAAGAAAGAAGGATGGATATGTGGGAAGCCCCTCTTAATGACCCATGCCTTCCTGTCCTGAAGCAGGAGGCTCTGACCAGTCACTACATTTGTGGTGACTTGGGCATTGTCCCAGCTCAGATAGAGAGGCGGGTCTTCAGATGTAGGCATTACCCGTGAGGGTTGACTTACCCTCATGTGTCCCTTGTAACCCTGCCCCCTCTGACCTTTTTTGAATAGAACTTTCTAGGAACAAGAGTCCTCCAATAAAAGCTCTCTTCTGAATGTGGTCACTTTCTCACCAGCCTCTCGTTACTTTCTCTTGGCCTCTCTTTTAGGGAGCCTGAGGTCAAGAGTGGAGAAGCCATCCTGAAGTTTGTGTAAAGGTAAAGTGTGACTGTGTTTTATTTAGTGTCCCTGTAAATTCACATGAGTGACATTAAATTTAGCTGACTGTGCAGGTCAGGGGCAGCAATTTGCTGGTGTTCAGAGGGATCACACACACACACACACACACACACACACACAAACACACACACACACACACGACTTATATTTTTCAAGAGTAAAAGCTAAAGCAAAAATGGCCCTGGGATGACTAGATATCCACAAGAAGAAAAAAAAAGTATTTGCATACATACCTCACATAATATACAAAAGTAAAATTTTTAAAAAGAATCAAAGGCCTTTGTGTAATAGCTAGAAGCATAAAACTCACAAAAAACAGTTGAGCAAATTTTGGTTACTTTGGTTGTAGTAATGGATATTTAATATTTTGTATTTATTTTAATCATGGCACTCAATTATAATAATCCCTGTTTAAAAGTTGTATGATTTCATGTCAAAATAAACCTTAATGTTACGTGTAACTGAAATTCACTAATAAAAAATGAAATTTAAAAATGAACAAATGCACTGGAGATGTAGCTCAGAGGTAAAGCACCCCTGCATTCAATTTTCAGTACCAACAAATAATTATTAAAGGAACAAAGACATTTCTGAATGTAATAGGCTTAATCTTGTCTCTGTTTACACTTTTGTGAGTTTGGTGAAAATGAGAACCATTTTCATGATAATTCATAATTTGTTAAAAAATTTGCCTACCAAATTATAAGATTTCTCTTTTTTGGACTCAATAATACATTCATGACTACATGAAGAAGCCACAAGTATATAGCTGTTAGTTTGGGGTCAGAAGTTAATTAGTCAATATTATTTGCTTGACAGCCCTTCAGCTAATATGATTCCACACAATACTATGGATCATTTGGCTCCAGAGTATTAATCTTTACTCTTGAGAAATTTCAATTTTATTTAAGTCTATGGATTAAGACAAATGGATGTCCAGGTTTGACTTATACAAGGTAAATGTAGCTGGAGTTTTTCAGAGAGAAGTCCCCATTGGGACCAGTGAAATTTCAAATAGTATATACAGAAGCCTAGATGAAGTCTATAATTAAAAAAAAAAAACATAGTGACTAAATTATATTTTTCTTTACCCTTCACAAAATTTTTTATGCCACATCATAAACCTCATATCTAAAATCCTGTAGATACTTTCTAAATATATGGCATTATAAGCAGTATCTTTTGGCACATGCCTATAATCTCAGCAGTTTGGGAGGCTGAGGCAGGAGGATCACATGTTCAAAGCCAGACTTAGCAATTGGTCTCTAAGTCAAATTTTAAAAGGGCTGGGAGTGTTGCTCAGTGGTTAAGCTCCCCTGGGTTCAATCTCTTGTACCAAAAAGAAACAAGAAAATAGTCTTTTCTAAGAATCTATTGTCCAATACAGGGTCAAGCGGTTTACATGTTTTCTGCTAAGAATCTTATAGTTCCAATTCTCATATTTACACCTTTCTTTCATTAATTTTTTTTATTGTTGGTTGTTCAAAACATTACATAGTTCTTGATATATCATATTTCACACTTTGATTCAAGTGGGTTATGAACTCCCATTTTTACCCCATATACAGATTGCAGAATCACATCAGTTACACTTCCATTGATTTACATATTGCCATACTAGTGTCTGTTGTATTCTGCTGCCTTTCCTATCCTCTACTATCCCCCCTCCCCTCCCCTCCCCTCAACTCTTCTCTCTCTACCCCCTATACTGTAATTCATTTCTCCCCCTTGTATTATTTTTCCCTTTCCCCTCACTTCCTCTTGTATGTAATTTTGTATAACCCTGATGGTCTCCTTCTATTTCCATGCAATTTCCCTTCTCTCTTGCTTTCCCTCCCACCTTCATCCCTGTTTAATATTAATCTTCTTCTCATGCTCTTCATCCCTACTCTATTCTTAGTTAGTCTCCTTATATCAAAGAAGACATTTGGCATTTGTTTTTTAGGGATTGGCTGGCTTCACTTAGCATAATCTGCTCTAATGCCATCCATTTCCCTCCAAATTCTATGATTTTGTCATTTTTTAATGCAGAGTAATACTCCATTGTGTATAAATGCCACATTTTTTTTTCCATTCATCTATTGAAGGACATCCAGGTTGGTTTCACAGTCTTGCTATTGTGAATTGTGCTGCTATGATCATCGATGTAGCAGTGTCCCTGTAGCATGCTCTTTTTAGGTCTTTAGGGAATAGACCGAGAAGGGGAATAGCTGGGTCAAATGGTGGTTCCATTCCCAGCTTTCCAAGAAACCTCCATACTGCTTTCCAAATTGGCTGCACTATTTTGCAGTCCCACCAACAATGAACAAGTGTACCCATTTCCCCGCATCCTCGCCAGCACTTGTGGTTGTTGGACTTCTTAATGGCTGCCAATCTTACTGGAGTGAGATGGTATCTTAGGGTGGTTTTGATTTGCATTCTCTGACTGCTAGCGATGTTGAGCATTTTTTCATGTAGTTGTTGATTGATTGTATGTCCTGCTCTGAGAAGTGTCTGTTCAGGTCCTTGGCCCATTTGTTGATTGGGTAATTTGTTATCTTATTGTCTAATTTTTTGAGTTCTTTTTATACTCTGGATATTAGGGCTCTATCTGAAGTGTGAGGAGTAAAGATTTGTTCCTAGGCTGTAGGCTCCCTGTCTACCTCTCTTATTGTTTCTTTTGCTGAGAAAAAACTTTTTGGTTTGAGTAAGTCCCATTTGTTGATTTTTGTTATTAACTCTTGTGCTATGGGTGTTGTATTGAGGAATTTGGAGCCCGACCCCACAGTTTGTAGATCGTAGCCAACTTTTTCTTCTATCAGATGCTGTGTCTCTGATTTGATATCAAGCTCCTTGATCCATTTTGAGTTAACTTTTGTTCATGGTGAGAGAAAGGGATTCAGTTTCATTTTGATGCATATGGATTTCCAGTTTTCCCAGCACCATTTGTTGAAGATGCTATCCTTCCTCCATTGCATGCTTTTAGCCCCTTTATCAAATATAAGATAGTTGTAGTTTTGTGGATTGGTTTCTGTGTCCTCTATTCTTTACCATTGGTCCACCCGTCTGTTTTGGTACCAGTAGCATGCTGTTTTTGTTACTATTGCTCTGTAGTATAGTTTGAAGTCTGGTATCAGTATACCACCTGATTCACACTTCCTGCTTAGCATTGTTTTTGCTATTCTGGGTCTTTTATTTTTCCATATGAATTTCGTGATTGCTTTCCCTATTTCTACAAGAAATGCTGTTGGGATTTTGATTGGCATTGCATTAAACCTATAGAGAACTTTTGGAAATATCGCCATTTTGATGATGTTAGTTCTGCCTATCCATGAACAGGATATATTTTTCCATCTTCTCAGATCTTCTTCTCTTTCTCTCTTTAGGGTTCTGTAGTTTTCATTGTATAAGCCTTTCACCTCTTTTGTTAGGTTGATTCCAAAGTATTTTATTTTTTTTTGAGGATATTGTGAATGGAGTGTTTTTCCTCATTTCCATTTCAGAGGATTTGTCGCTGATATACAGGGATGCCTTTGATTTATGCTTGTTGATTTTATATCCTGCTACTTTGCTAAATTCATTTATTAGCTCTAATAGTTTCTTTGTAGACCCTTTTGGGTCTTCTAGGTATAGAATCATGGCATCTGCAAATAGTGATAATTTAAGTTCTTCTTTTCCTATTTTTATGCCTTTAATTTCTTTTGTCTAATTGCTCTGGCCAGTGTTTCGAGAACTATGTTGAACAGAAGTGTGAGAGAGAGCATCCCTGTCTTGTTCCAGATTTTAGAGGGAATGCCTTCAATTTTCCTCCATTCAGAATGATGCTAGCCTGAGGCTTAGCATAGTTTGCTTTTACAATGTTGAGGTATGTTCCTGTTATCCCTAGTTTTTCTAGAGTTTTAAACATAAAGGGATGCTGTACTTTGTTGAATGCTTTTTGTGCATCTTTCGAGATGATCATATAGTTCTTATTTTTAAGTCTATTGATGTGGTGAATAACATTTATTGATTTCCGTATATTGAACAAGCCTTGCATCCCAGGGATGAATCCTACTTGATCATGGTGCACAATTTTTTTGATATGTTTTTGAATCCGATTCGCCAGAATTTTATTGAGGATTTTTGCATCTAGGTTCATTAGAGATATTGGTCTGTAGTTTTCTTTCTTTGAAGTGTCTCTGTCTGGTTTAGGCATCAGGGTGATGTTGGCCTCGTAGAATGAATTTGGAAGTTCCTCTTTTTGTATTTCCTGAAATAGCTTAAAAAGTATTGGTATTAGTTCCTCTTTAAAGGTTTTGTAAAATTCTGCTGTATACCCATCCGGTCCTGGGCTTTTCTTAGTTGGTAGTCTTTTGATGGTTTCTTCTATTTTCTCAATTGATATTGGTCTGTTTAGGTTGTCTATATCCTCCTGACTCAATTTGGGCAGATCATATGACTTAAGAAAATTCTCGATGCCTTCACTATCTTCTCTTTTATTGGAGTATAATGATTCAAAATAATTTCTGATTATCTTCTGTATATCTGAAGTGTCTGTTGTGATGTTGCCTTTTTCATCCCGTATGCTAGTAATTTGAGTTCTCTCTCTTCTTCTTTTTGTTAGCATGGCTAAGGGTCTGTCGATTTTATTTATTTTTTCAAAGAACCAACTTTTAGTTTTGTCAATTTTTTCAATTGTTTCTTTTGTTTCGATTTCATTAATTTCAGCTCTGATTTTAATTATTTCTTGCCTTCTACTTCTTTTGCTGTTATTTTGCTCTTCTTTTTCTAGGATTTTGAGATGAAGTATGAGATCATTTATTTGTTGGTTTTTTTTTTATTTTTTTAAGGAATTAACTCCAAGCAATGAATTTTTCTCTTAGAACTGCTTTCAATGTGTCCCATAGATTCCGATATGTTGTGTCTGTGTTTTCATTTATCTCTAAGAATTTTTTAATTTCCTCCTTGATGTCTTCTATAACCCATTGATCATTCAGTAACCTATTGTTCATTCTCCAAATGATGCATGATTTTTCCTTCCTTCTTTTATTGTTGATTTTCAGTTTCATTCCATTATGATCAGATAAGATGCATGGTATTATCTCTACTCCTTTATATTGTCTAAGAGTTGCCCTGTGACATAATATATGATCTATTTTTGAGAAGGATCCATGTGCTGCTGAGAAAAAAAAGTGTAACTGCTTGATGTTGGGTGGTATATTCTATATATGTCAATTAAGTCTAGGTTATTAATTGTGTTATTGAGTTCTATAGTTTCCTTATTCAACTTTTGTTTGGAAGATCTGTCCAGTGGTGAGAGAGGTGTGTTGAAGTCTCCCATGTTTATTGTATGGTGGTCTATTAGACTCCTGAACTTGAGAAGAGTTTGCTTGATGAACATAGCTGCACTGTTGTTTGGGGCATATATATTTATGATTGTTATGGTCTTGTTGGTGTATGGTTCCCTTGAGCAGTATGTAGTGTCCCTCTTTATCCCTTTTGATTAACTTTGGCTTGAAATCTATTTTATTTGATATGAGTATGGACACTCCTGCTTGTTTCCGAAGTCCATATGATTGGTATGATTTTTCCCAACCTTTCACCTTCAGTCTATGTATATCTTTTCCTATCAAATGCATCTCCTGTAGGCAGCATATTGTTGGGTCTTATTTTGTAATACATTCTACTAGCCTGTGTCTCTTAATTGGTGAGTTTAAGCCATTAACATTTAGGGTTATTCTTGAGATACAGTTTGTTCTTCCAGCCATATTTGTTTATTTATGTTACTAAACATGGTTTGTTTTCCTCTTTGATTATTTCCCCCCCCTTTACTGTCCTACCTCCCACTGTTGGTTTTCATTGTTGTTTTCCATTTCCTCTTCCTGAAATGTTTTGCCAAGGATGTTTTGAAGAGATGGTTTTCTAGCTGCAAATTCTTTTAACTTTTGTTTATCGTGGAAGGTTTTAATTTCATCTTCCATCCTAAAGCTTGATTTCGCTGGGTACACGATTCTTGGTTGAAACCCATTTTCTTTCAGTGTTTGAAATATGTTATTCCAGAATCTTCTAGCTTTCAGAGTCTGTGTTGAAAGATCAGCTGTTATCCTGATTGGTTTACCCCTAAATGTAATCTGCTTCCTTTCTCTTGTAGCTTTTAAAATTCTCTCCTTATTCTGTATGCTGGGCATCTTCATTATAATGTGTCTAGGTGTGGATCTCTTATGATTTTGCACATTTGGCATCCTGTAGGATTCTAGGATTTGGGATTCTGTCTCATTCTTCAAGTCTGGGAAGTTTTCTAGTATTATTTCATTGAATAGATTGCTCATTCCTTTGGTTTGGACCTCTATACCTTCCTGTATCCCAATGACTCTTAAGTTTGGTATCTTTATGTTATCCCATATTTCTTGGATGTTCTGCTCATGGTTCCTTAACAGTCTTGCTGAGCTGTCTATGTTTTTTTCAAGTTGAAATACTTTGTCGTCATTGTCTGATCCTCTATCTTCTAAGTGTTCTACTCTGCTCTGCCCCTACTCCAATTGGGGTGACATGACTTCCACTCTGGCGGGTCGCTGGACCTGTTCCAGGCGTGGGCAATGGCTCTGCTCTACCCCTACTCCAATTGGTGTGACGTGACTACCACGCCGGCGGGCCGCTGGGTCTGTTCAGGGTGCGGGCGGCGGCTCTGCTCTGCCCCTACTCCAATTGGGGTTACGTGTCTACCACGCCCGCAGGCCGCTGGGCCTGTTCTGGGCGTGGATAGCAGCTCTGCTCTGCCCTTACTCCAATTGGGGTGACGTGACTACCACGCCGGCGGGCCTCTGGGCCTATCTCGGGCGCGATCGGCGGCTGTGCTCTGCCCCTACTATAAATTCTATAAATCTATAGTAGTTTCAAAATATTTTCAAAGACTTATGCTTTGCAATTACCATTTTGCTTCACTGTATTTCCCTTTTCAGTAAGTGGGGATTGATGTTTCTTAGTATCACAGTGATTCTTTGTTTTCATTCAACCCTCTCAGTGTTTTCTTTGTGTGTTTGGAAACTATGAAGTAAGTAGTGAATGTATTTACTCTTAATTCAGAACCTAGGGAAAGGGTCCTTTTCTCTCTTTTGCCTCTTTTCAATTTTTTTTTTTTTAATTTAAAACGTCTTCTATATCCTATGACTGTCTTAAACTATGTTTTGTGTAGTATAATTTAGACAGCCCAGGTTTTGTTCGATCACTTTTGTATGTGTCATTATTATATCCTTTTGCTTTCAGTATGTGTATTTTCTTAGATTTAGAGTATCCTGTAGACTACCTACAGTTGCAATATTTAGAGTTAATTCAGATATCCAAGTTTTGTTTTGATCAGAATTTTGTAATCTTGCATTTGCCAACAAAAAATCTCTAAAAATGAAGAATCCCCTACTCATACTTTGTATGAGTACCAACTTGACTTCACTTTATTAAAAAACTGAATATATTTATGTGTCCTTTTAAAATTATATTATTGTTACAGGTATATATGCCTATTGACAGTATTGTTGTTATGCTTTTTTCTTTCAAATTCTATTGCAAAATTACATGTTTGGAGACATGTCATTACAATAAAATAGAATTGTTTTTGCCAAGAAATATTTAAAATTTCATATGACTTATGATGTTGTGCACTTACATTTTGTTATGAAGGATCACCTTTAGTACTTTTTGGAGAACACATCCAGTGTTGATGAATAGTGTGTGTATTTTTATATGTTTAAAGTCTTCATTTTCCTTCTGTTTTGAAAGGTAGTAGCTGTGAATATAATGTCTTGGTTGATAATTTTATTCTTTCATCCCTTGAATATAGATAGACTCAAATTCCTTCCTGTGTTGTGAAGATTTGACTAAGGATTTCACAATTATATAGTTACACATTTCTAGATGATCCATCTTTTTCTCTTGGATGTTCTCAGTATTCTGAGTTTTTAAACTTGGATTGAAACCTACTTTGAGTCTTTACAACTTGGAGAAAACTGAGCTGCTTGGATGTTTCATTTTTCCTATTTTTCTCAGATGTGTTTATTAGTACTAAAAAGAGAACTTAAAGGCGATTTAGCACTTTGCATATTTTACTTTGTCTGGTCTTCACATTTTGATCCTCTAGCTCAACCTCCTATGTTGCTATGTACAACCACCCCTGACTCTTTCAGACATTTTCTAAAGAAAGTCTTTAAACATACATTTTCTGCTTATTACTAGTAACAATTCTTGACTAATTTTTATTCTGTTTTTTGTGTGTTGGTTTATTTCAGTAAACTTCTTTTAAATGATAATCTACTATTCCCTTTGAGTAATTCATAACTTTCCTTACAGTAGATTTAGCCATGTTTTTTTTTTTTTTCTGTTGGTAAGCAGGAACCCCTTTTTGAACAGTTCCTAAATATTCACATGTTTCATATTTTTATATTTTTAAAAAAAACAGAAGAAAGTTGGTAGATTTTGAAAATATATTCTGAAGGAGGAAACTCTTTGTGTAACACAATGTATTTTTCTCTACTATGTTACTCTCCATAGTAATGTACTCATCTTGGATACTGTGAACACAAAGATGATTAGGAAAATTTTCAAAGTAATTTTCTGTGTGTATTTTTATTTGATTTATATATTTCTACAGTAATGATAGATTTGGATTTAATAATTCACTCCCCTGCTGATGTTATTTTTTGGTGTAATTTCTTAGGTCTGCAAAACATACTCAGCCCAGTACAGTAAGTAAACATGTTTGTTATTTTTATTTATTACAGCCATGACTTCTCATCATCCTCAATAAATTTTACCAGAGCAGGGAATAAAAGAGAGAGAGGGAAGATAAGGAAAGTGTGACTCTGACTATTTACAACCAAGAAAACAATGGGAAAATATAGGTGAGAGTAAAGTTCAAAAATTGTATTATAATAGACAAAATCAATCAGTAGACCCTATTTATGATAAAAATTTTATGGTCAAAAGACATCAGAGAAAATTAATATCTGAAACAAAAATTCAATGTATTCCAATTATTTTGAGGAGTTTTATATGTATTTTAACAATAAATCGATAGCCATTTTTTAACTGAAAGGCAAAGTGGAAAATTTGAAATCTAGTCCATGCATCAGTTTTTAACTTGGCCAATTATAAAAGTAGCACTGAGTTAAAATTCCAGTCAAACATTGGCACAGAAAAGATATTTCTAAAAGTGAACCTTTTGGGAGTTTCTTTATAAAATGTCCATTTTTCTGAAACAAAAGATGAATTTCTCCCTGTGCCCAAATGGACAAAATATTAAAATTTGTAGAAATATTTCTACTTCCCCACTATTGCTCAATGACAATTCTGATACAGATTTCTGGAAAGTGCACTATATAGATAATGCTATAAGTAACACAATAACCCATGTCTCTACCCTGAGTAATGACCAGTATATTTACATTGGTGATAACAATTATGACTATAGAGAACTCCTAGTTCTTTTCTAAAGAAAATTTACCAAGATGAAAAATGTAGGAAAGTCCTGCTTCAGTGATCAAAAACTAGTATTCATTAAAATATTCATAGCCAAGACAAAACCTGCAAGTGTAAGATATGTGAAAGGGCTCTTAACCACAGTGCAGAGCTTTCTTAATACAAGAGAATTTATAGAGAAAGACAGCCCTATAAGTATAGAAGATATTGAGCAAGCAAATGCTTTGATATATTTTTTAAACACAGCAGATACTGTTACAGTGATAAATTCTACAAATTTAAAGAATGTTAAAAAACTTTTAGTGAAAAGTTACAACTTATTAAGTATCAGAGGATTTATACTGAAGGAGAGACCTGTAAATGTAAAAAGTGTGGGAAAGCCTTAAAAAGTTTTTCAACCCTTACTGAACACCAAAAAATTTATTCTGCAGAGAAGACCTACCAATGTGAAAAATGCAATGCACTCAAGAAGTTTACTCAACATCACAGTGTTCATACAGAAGATATGCCATGCAAATGCAAAGAATGTGACAAAAATTCTAATAAAAGCTAAAATCTTATTTGTCACCAGTGTACATACCCTGGAGTGATGCCCTACATATGTAAACAATTTTGCAAAGGTTTTAGTCAAAAACCAAGCCTTAAAAATTACCAGAGAATTCATATTGGAAAGAAGCCCTACAAATGTAAAGTGTGTGGCATAAGTTTTAATAGAATCTCAAATCTTGATCGCCACAACAGGATTCATACTGGAGAGACGCCCTACAAATGTAAAGTGTGTGGCAAGAGTTTTAGTCAAAAATCATCACTTACTGAGCACCAGCGAATCCACACTGGAGACAAGCCCTATAAATGTAAAGAGTGTGGCAAAGCTTTTAATAACATCTCACAGCTTAATTGTCACAAAAGGATTCATACTGGAGAGAAGCCCTACAAATGTAAAGTGTGTGGCAAGAGTTTTAATAAAAACTCACATCTCTATTGCCACAACAGGATTCATACTGGAGAGTAGCCCTACAAATGTACATTGTGTGGCAAGAGTTTCAGTCAAAAGTCATCACTTACTCAGCACCAGAGAATCCACACTGGAGAGAAGCCCTACAAATGTAGAGAATGCGGCAAATATTTTAATCAACAATCATCACTTACTCGACACCAGAGAACCCATACTAGAGAGAAGTCCTATAAATGTGAAGAATGACAAAGCTTTTAATATTGAAGATCACATCTTACTAGACATTATAGATTTTACACTGGAGAGAAGTTTTACAATGAAAACATTGCATCAGTGTCTTTAAGGATGAATCAACCCTTATTTCACAGTAGTTCAACACTATTTCACACCAGAGACATGATAGAACAGAAATTATATGAATGTAAAATAGGTGACAGAGTCTCCAATAGTTGTTCACACCCTACTTAGCACCTCAGAATTCATACGAGTGAGAGGACATGCAGAAAAATTTTTGCAAAGCTTTTGGCCATTGATCAAATATTTTTAAAACACTGGAGGATTTTTAGCATATAGAAACCCAAAGAATGTGTCCAAGACTGTATTCAAATTTCCAACATTTTTAAATTTTTGACCTCATATCTGTAGCAAATGTGGAGTAGCATTTGTACAAAGTGTGTACCTTAGATAACAGCAAAATATTTACAAAAACACCTTGACAAATATAAAGATTGTAGTAAGTCTCTTATGTATAGCCCATCCCTTGAAGTATTTGGGACCTAGGTGGAAAAAAATCATTTAAATGTAGAAAATGGGTAATTGCTTTTGACATTTGCTGAAAATTTTCTCAACATCTTTAGCTGATATTTTAGAAATAAGGATATACAAGTATAGAATTGTGCATCCCTAAAAGGATATAATTTTAGTATAAATCAACAATTACTAAAGAGTCTCATTTTTCACAACTGGAGAAATAATAATACTCAGAGTTGATTATTTCAGAAGTCTCTTAAGATTTATATGAAATTTAAAATTTAAATTTTTAAGAGCCCCTTAAACTTAGGGGCACTTAATCAGTAAATCTCATCCTCAGATGTTTTTTTTTTTCTTTTTTATTTAGAGATATGGTTTGCTAAGTTGCATAGTGCCTCACTAAGTTATGGAGACTGACTTTGAACTTCCAAAGCTTCTTACATCCCTAGGGTCACAGCATGGTCCACCATGCGTTTTTACTTATATATCACTTCAGATGCAATTTGTTGCAAAATAAAGTGTGAATTTCTTAATGTTAACCTTGTCATGCATTTAATGATGTCATTAGGTCACACATCTCCCACTATTCACTTTGCTAATGAATCGATGCAGTAGTAAAACATTCTATTGGGTAAATAATGCTATAATGTCTTAATTAATTATTTCATATGTTTAATCAAGTATTATTTGGAGAATATTATTTATGTAAATTATATACTCTCTGGTTTGTAATTATGGGAAAACTAAGAGAGTTATAGGAAGGACCTAGGGATACTAAGATAATGTCCAGATATCCGTAGTTTGAATTATGAGTTTAACATTTCACCTTATAGAGTAGCAGTACACCCTAAGGGATCTACAACTCCAGAGAGTTATACAAGCTCCCAATCAGGGAGACAAGAAAGACCCAAGAGATTAGGAGCCAACATGCAAATGCAATGATAGAAAATTAACTATTTGATTTTAGTAAATCAAGAAAATAAACATGCATTCTTTATATTCTCAGAAAAATATAATTCATGATTACCTAAAACTTATTCTCATTTTTTAATATCTTATTCTCATTTTTTTTCTAAATATCATTTGCTCATTTATTTTTCTGCTCTAAACATTTTTTGTCTTGAGGTTGGCTACTCTTTTAGTTTTGCTTCTTCTGATGAAGTTTACAGACAGTACCTGACTTTCCTTCACATCCTTTCATTCATTCAGCTGCACCAATTCTTTATATCTGCTATACACATCAGCAGGCCAAATATAGTTATAAAAAGAAAGATGTTTTAGAGGGTCAAAACCTAGGCTTATGGGCTAGGTAAGATTAGGAAACTATCTATGCCAGGTGTGGTGTCACACATTTCTAAACCCAGTGACTCAGGAGGCAAAGGCACAAGAATCACAAAATTGAGGCCAGCCTCTGCAACTAAGTAAGACTCTTTCTCAAAATAAAAAAAAAAAAAATCAGGGATATAGATATAGAATTCCCTGGGTTCAATTTCAGTACCATGAGAGGTGAGTGAGGCAAACAAACAAAAACTAGAAAACACTTACAGATTGAAGCAGAGTTATTCCAATATAAAATAACCAGAATATTTAAAAAGAATAAAAGATTCTTCTCTTACCTCAGAGTTTTAATGAAAATCATAATCTTAGGACAGTAATGTTGTAAGAGCCCAAGAAAGCAAATGAGAACAGCTATAAGGTGTGTATGAGGATTCAGTTACTACCTCTCCTACATGAACTACATAAGAAATGCTAAGCCTTTCCCTTTCTATAGGGAGAAGAGGAACCTTGAGAGAATTAGACCTCTCCCTCTTTGTGTATACATAACATACATTGAAATGTGACTCTCAGGGCTAAATCCTTTGATCAAGATGTTAAGACTAATAGATTCCAGCATTTGAGTGTGTGTTTGATATAGGGTAAGACATACTAAATCTTGCCTCACTAACTTGAAGACTCCATTTTTTTTATTATTCCTTCTTTCCATCCTTGTCATTTTATCACTGCTTCTTCAACTTTAATTCCCCTGTTCCATGTAACCTAACATGTTCACAATTTTCAGACATTAGGCACTTATGTTTTTGGGAAACCATTTCAATGTTTACTCGCTCACTTAACAAAAGAGCAACCTTTACAACTGCTGAGTCCTCTTCTGTTGTTCAGTTACACAACTCCCTATATACTCCAAAAAATTATTTTTACAAAATATAACCAAACCCAACACTGTGACTCCTAGATAAGAGCATGCCTGATGCAATGGGAGTCCCTGAGCTGGACCTATTGCCTCACATGTTTTAAAGGTTTGTAAAAAAACTTTAAATTTTATTAACAAGACAAAATTAACCTAGATACCTTTGCTTACTTTGGATTCAATACATACAATTCTCTAAACATTCACTAAGCAATATATAATTAAATTTCAAATGTCCAAAATAAACTGCATACACAACCATCAACACACACACACACACACACACACACACATACACACACAAACTTGCATCTCAAAATAAGTAAGTAAGTAAATAAATAAATAAATATAAAAAGGGTCTCATCATTTCAGGAAAAGATTTATCCTATTGGTTGATCAGGCCAGAAATCCTAAGTGTTATCCATGGCTGCTTGCCATTACCGTATCAAAAAATATTATTGATTCTAGTTTTGAATTATAGCAATAATTGACACTGCTACACAAACTGAGGTTAGTCTAAATATAACCTACATAAGAAGCATAAAAATGTTTTATTTTGCACAATGAACTTTTGGTCAAATGTTTCAGATTTTTTAAAGAAACATCTGGTGGTGCAGAACACAGCTGAAGCCACCTGATTTTTGCCTGCAAACCATTTGGGCAGCAGTAAAAGTAAAATGCCTTTCCATCTTTAGCCAAAACTGGAAATTATTTTTTTCAAATTCAAAGCCAATATTCTACACAAAAGAATAAAAAGAAAACAATATGAGAAAAAAATTATCAAGAGCATGAAAAAAGTTTAGCGAGTAAATTGTAAAGAATAATTAGGCTGATGCAGAAGAGAGCATGGTGTGTAGACCAGGGTTGGAATCCTAGCTCATCATTTGTGCCCTTGGGTAAGTTATCAGCTCTAATCTGCAGTTGTGAGGATTGTAAGGGAAACTAATTATACTTGCCTCAGAATCCAATTGGAGGAATTAAAAAAGATATCTTTCAAGAGGTCCTCAATGTATAATAGCCACTAAAACTATTAGTAGGCTATTTAAGTAATTTTTCAAGTTGGAAAATAAGACTTACTGTTTCTCTTCAAACTGAAAAAAAAATTACCTGTAAGCATAAAAGCTCAACATGAGATAACATTAACAAGTAGTAAGAGTGGAGAAGAGGTTCCTCTCCCTCGATAAAAATCTCTCACTCCTGTTGTGTCTGTGAACTGACTGAGGAAATTTAAAGCTGATGCAATGTTTCAATGTTTAGGAGGCTTCCAGACAAATATTCCTATTGCCATCCAATGGAGCTGGTTGACGTATGCTGTGTTCACAACTCCGACTATTTCAAAAAGTAAGAAAATGGTAAAAGAAGCACATAAGACAAAAAAGTGCCATTATACACTTTGGGATGGCTCTCCAACTTTTAGTTTCCATGGAAAGAGTGAGAGCCACTGGAATTTTTTATTCTTATATAGCAGACACATGAGGGGAAGTTCCATGGAACATTTTATCCCAAAAAGTGAAAAGGGATAGGATTCCTAAGGAACAGGAGTGTGTAACTCAACCTCACTGAGTGATTCCCAAAATTGGAACCACACCTCATTATTTGAGTGAGTGTAAAAGTCAAATATATTGTGGGGTGCAATAACCATTCAGTACCCCTTACTCAGATCTTAAATTTTTGTACTGTCCAGAGTGGTTACCAACATCTTTCAGGCTAAAAAGAACCTCTGATGGTACAGAACACATCTGATGACATATGATTTTTCCTGTCAACAATATGGGCAGGAGCAATGCAGGACTGTCTTTCTATCTTCAATTAAAAGTAGAATTTCATTAGAAAAAAAAAAGCTATACATCTTTGAGTAACACATAAACTTGTAAAAAAAATGTCATGCATATACTGATTTATAATATCTTACACAGCTAGCCATGGTGGAACATGCCTTTAATCCCAGTGGTTCAGGAGAGTGAGATAGGAGGATCACAATTTCAATGTCAGCCTCAGGAATTACAAGGCACTGAGCAACTCAGTGAGACCCTATCTCTATATAAAATATAAAAATGGGGTTGGTTGTAGCTCAGTGATTAAGTGCCCCTGATTTCAATCTCCAGTAACTCTGAGTAGTATTTGCCAGAACATTTCTATAAAACTCTGCACTGACATTTGCTCAGCCTAAGAATTTTCTAAGGCAATGAGATATTGAGTCTTTCTTTCTTTCTTTTTTGTTTCACCCAAACAAAAAAGGCATCTCTTATGATTGAATTTGATATAAAGTGTATATCTAAAATACTTTTCATAAAAAATAAAAAGTGATAGCACTTATCACACTTTCTAAGGTAAATAGTACTTTTAAAATTTTTAAATATGATTTTTACATATATTTCAGGCTTGTTTTCCTGTTTCAATAACCAAAATGGAAATATTTGCTAAATATGCTTAAAAATACTCTAGATTCAAACAGTATTTGAAGGCCAAGTTGGACAAATGACCAAACTGGGCATAAAGAGGAGATTCCATTGGTGATCCGTTAGGGGAGAAAAAAAGTTGATGCCACAGTTACTTTCATAATTTTAATAAAATCTATTCAGAAAATTGTCTTAGGAATATCTGCTTTCAACAACAAAACAAAACACAATCTTCTTACATAAAAATTCTTCACCTAAGTGAAGCCACTTGGCTGCATAAATATATTTTAATCCAAGCTTTCATGATTCTTTGGAAAATTATTATTTTTAAAACCTTTATATTCAGAATATTGTCTTTAGATTAAAAATACAATCTTTTAAAATGTATACCAAATATTGTTGTTAACAACTTAAATCTCGAATTAAAGAAAACCTGTCTGGCATTATAAAAATATCTTGAATAAAAGATAGACAAGAAAACCTTGAAATAATGCTTAACCAATCACAAAGTGACTATTCTGTAATAGATTACCTCTAATTAGACAAAAATAAATAAAATTTATAAAAGAATAAAGAAAAATAAGCAGTGATTACTGATTTATCATTAGAGAAAGTAATATCAAACCCAACTCAAAAAAAAAAAAAAAAACGAGGGAAAGCCCACAGCTGTAGTAGTAAACAACAGGCCTGGCCAAATTAATACTAGTAGCTAGACACAATTCAGGGGTAAGAATGACACCTAAACATCTATTGAAGAATGGAACTATGACCTGCAAAGAATAATGTTACATGGGCGCTGGCTGAAAAATAACCAAGCTATTCTCAAATTAGCTCTTCATTAAAGACTCAGTTAGGACTCTTAAATGAGGATATTCTTTTAAATTATTGGTAATTTTAATTGGTTCACTTACTATGCAAATAGTGCCAGGAGGTATAATCAATTGTATTTGAAGCTTTAATGTTTAGAGCAACCTACTTTCTAAGGACACAGAGAAGCCCAGAAAAATGTCTTGCAAACATGGAGATAGAAGATAGCAATCTACATCTCAAAGAGTGGGTCTCCAAGGAAGTCATTCCAGCAAGTATCTTGATGTAAAAATTCAAGAATTAGGACAAATAAATACCTGTGTAACTCAGTCTATTCATTGTCTTATGAGATCCCTGTGACACTGATGCAGCCCATTAGGATACACATACACTGTCCCTGCCCCTTGGTTGAATGAATGTACAATTGGATCAAATCACATTCCAACAGCATTGAAAGGCTAACCTGCTGCAACAATAAATAAATAAATAAATAAATAAATACATAAATTTCTTACTAGAATATTCTAAAGGCATTCAAGGACATAGCTTCTTACCAGATGGGGCTATAGAGACTTGTTTTCTGGTATGGCACGTCCATAAAACAATATAGGCTACATTTACCTCCTTTGTTTATGTAACTCCCACTTCTCTTTGTGTCAAAATTTCTTAGTAAGGATATTCATATATAAGTCTCATAAAGGACTAGAAGGCCAGTGGAGTTGACTGGTACATGGGCTACCTGGGTCAGGTAGTTAAAACAAAAACAGTAGCAACAGAAAAGAAATATAAGGTGAGAGGCTTGTGGGAAGCCGGTGGTGGCAGTTGGGCTCTGAGGGTTTTTTCCTGAGGAGCTGTTTTGTTTGGCATTTGTAGTTCTAAAAATAAAGTTAGTTGCTTTTGACAAGTGGCTCCTGAATTGTGCCCAGCCAGACTGCGGCATTTGGTGGCTCGCACAGGGAGCGACTGAGGCCCAGAGTAATCCTCGCTGCCCTGCTGGGCGGCTGGAGGCGGGAACCAGGGAGGTGAGCCGTCTCAGACCTAGCAATATAAATAAGTTCTCGGCGGACACAACATCTTTGTTGGTATGTGGTGCTGAGGATTGAACCCGGGCCGCACTCATGCCAGGAGGGAACATGGCTGCCGACGAGGAAGCAGTGACTCTAATGTCTCCATATTAACGAGATCAAAAAGACCCTTTGGAACAGCGGCAGTCTTCACACTGAGGAACTCCTAGCAAAATTCCATGAAGAGGGGTCCTGCCGGGATCTGCATCAAATAAATTTATAGGAATAAACAGTAACTCAGCAGTCAATCAGAACAAGAAGCAACATGAGCAGCTTCAAAAAACAAGGAAGAAAAGGAGTACAAACAATGCAGGATAGCCTAAATATTCAGGAGGACCTAGAGTCATCAGAAAAATGGTCATATAAAGACCTCAAGGAACACCTTAGACAGATGGAATGGAACATCAAAGAGGATACAAGACAGCAAATTCAAGCAGTGAAGAACACATTGAGAATGAGTTACATAAACACCTAAAAGAAGAAGTTAAGCATCTTTATCAGGAGATAGAGATTATAAAGAATAATCAAACAATAATTCTAGAAATGAAGGAAACGATAAACCAGATTAAAAACTCAATTGAGAGTATCACTAACAGAGTGGAACAAGTAGAAACCAGAACGTCAGATAATGAAGACAAAATATACCATCTTGAAAAGAGTCTAGCCAACTCAGAAAGGCTGGTAAAAAATCACAAGAAAAACATCCAAGAGATTTGGGATAACATGAAGAAACCAAACATACGAGTCATCGGGATAGAAGAAGGTACAGAGATTCACACCAAGGGAATGAGAAAACTGCTGAATGAAATATTTACAGAAAACTTTCCAGAAATAAAAAAGGAAACAGATATGCAAATTGAAGATGCATACAGGACACCGAGCACACAAAATCACAGTAGACCAACGCCAAGACACATTGTTATGAAGATATCCAATATACAGAACAAAGAGAAAATATTAAAAGCTACAAGACAAAGGAGACAGATTACATTTAGGGGTAAACCAATACGGTTAACAACGGACTTTTCATCACAGACACTGAAAGCAAGAAGGTCATGGAACAATGTATTTCAAACACTGAAAGACAATGGATGCCAACCAAAATTCTGTATCCAGCAAAATTAAGCTTCAGGTATGACAACAAAATAAAGATCTTTCATGATAAACAAAAGTTAAAAGAATTTGCAGCCAGAAAACCTGCATTGCAAAGCATTTTGAGCAAAACACTACACGAGGAAGAAATGAAAAACAATAACCAAAACCATCAGTGGGAAGTGCCTCAGTAAAGACAGAGGGCGAGGGGAAAGATAATCACGGAGAAACAAACTAAATATTTAAAAAAAAAAAAAAGATAAACAATCAAACATGGATGGAAGTTCAAACCATATATCAATAGTAACTCTGAATGTTAATGGCCTAAACTCTCCAATAAAGCGACATAGGCTGGTATCATGGATTAAAAAAACAAATCCAACAATATGCTGCCTCCAGGAGACACATCTGATTGGAAAAGACATACACAGGCTGAAGGTGAAAGGATGGGAAAAAATATACCACGCACAAAGTTCTCGTAAGCAAGCAGGAGTGGCCATCCTCATATCGAATAAAATCGACTTCAAGACTAAGTTAATCAAAAGGGATAAACAAGGGCATTATATACTGTTAAAGGGAACCATTCACCAACAAGACATAACAATTATCAATATTTATGCACCAAACAATGGTGCTGCGACATTTATAAAACAAATTCTCCTCAAGTTCAAGAATCAAATAGACCACAACACAATAATTATGGGTGACTTCAACACACCTCTCTCACCATTGGACAGATACTCCAAACAAAAATTGAATAAAGAAACTATAGAACTCAATATCACAATCAACAACCTAGACTTAACTGACATATATAGAATATATCAACCATCATCAAATGGATATACTTTTTTCTCAGCAGCACATGGATCCTTCTCAAAAATAGACCATATATTATGCCATAGGGCAACCCTCAGTAAATATAAAGTGGTGGAGATAATACCATGCATTTTATCTGATCATAATGGAATGAAATTGGAAATCAATGATAAAAGAAGGAAGGAAAAATCCTACATCACATGGAAAATGAACAATATGTTACTGAATGATCAATGGGTTACAGAAGACATAAAGGAGGAAATTAAAAAATTCTTAGAGATAAATGAAAATACAGACACAACATATCGGAATCTATGGGACACAATGAAAGCAGTTTTAAGAGAAAAATTCATCGCCTGGTGGTCATTCCTCAAAAAAAGAAAAAAACCAACAAATAAATGAGCTCACACTTCATCTCAAAGCCCTAGAAAAGGAAGAGCAAAACAACAGCAAATGTAGCAGAAGGCTAGAAATAATTAAAATTAGAGCGGAAATCAATGAAATTGAAACAAAAGAAACTATTGAAAAAATTAACAAAACTAAAAGTTGGTTTTTCGAAAAAATAAATAAGATCAACAGACCTTTAGCCATGCTAACGAAGAGAAGAAGAGAGAGAACTCAAATTAGTAACATACGGGATGAAAAAGGCAATATCACAACAGATGCTACAGAAATACAGAAGACAATAAGAAATTATTTTGAAAACCTATATTCCAACAAAATAGAAGATAGTGAAGACATCAATAAATTTCTTAAGTCATATGATATTCCCAGACTGAGTCAGGAGGATACACACAATTTTAACAGACCAATATCAATGGATGAAATTGAAGAAGCCATCAAAAGACTACCAACAAAGAAAAGCCCAAAACCGGATGGGTATACAGCGGAGTTTTACAAAACCTTTAAAGAAGAATTAAAACCAATACTTTTCAAGTTATTTCAGGAAATAGAAAAAGAGGGAGCTCTTCCAAATTCATTCTATGAGGCCAAAATCACCCTGATTCTGAAACCAGACAAAGACACCTCAAAGAAAGAAAACTACAGACCAATATCTCTAATGAACCTAGATGCAAAAACCCTCAATAAAATTCTGGCGAATCGAATACAAAAACACATCAAAAAAATTGTGCACCATGACCAAGTAGGATTCATCCCTGGGATGCAAGGATGGTTCAACATATGGAAATCAATAAATGTTATTCACCACATCAATAGACTTAAAGATAAGAACCATATGATCATCTTGATAGATGCAGAGAAAGCATTTGACAAAGCACAGCATCCCTTTATGTTCAAAACATTAGAAAAATTAGGGATAACAGGAACTTACCTTGACATTGTAAAAGCTATCTATGCTAAGCCGCAGGCTAGCATCATTCTGAATGGACAAAAGTTGAAGGCATTCCCTCTAAAATCTGGAACAAGACAGGGATGCCCTCTATCTCCACTTCTATTCAATATAGTTCTCGAAACACTGGCCAGAGCAATTAGACAGACGAAAGAAATTAAAGGCATAAAAATTGGAAAAGAAGAACTTAAATTATCACTATTTGCAGATGACATGATTCTATACCTAGAAGACCCAAAAGGGTCTACAAAGAAACTACTAGAACTAATAAATGAATTCAGCAAAGTGGCAGGATATAAAAACAACACGCATAAATCAAAGGCATTTCTGTATATCAGCGACAAAACTTCTGAAACGGAAATGAGAAAAAACACTCCATTCACGATATCCTCAAAAAAAAAATAAAATACTTGGGAATTAACCTAACAAAAGAGGGCTGGGGATGTGGCTCAAGTGGTAGCGCGCTCGCCTGGCATGCGTGCGGCCCGGGTTCGATCCTCAGCACCACATACCAACAAAGATGTTGTGTCCGCCGAGAACTAAAAAATAAATATTAAAATTCTCTCTCTCTCACTCTCTCCTCTCTCACTCTCTCTTTAAAAAAAAAAAAAAAAAAAAAAAAAAAAAAAAAAAAAACCTAACAAAAGAGGTGAAAGATTTATATAATGAAAACTACACAACCCTAAAGAGAAGTTGATGAAGATTTTAGAAGATGGAAAAACATACCCTGTTCATGGATAGGCAGAACTAACATCATCAAAATGGCGATATTACCAAAAGTTCTCTATAGGTTTAATGCAATGCCAATCAAAATCCCAACGGCATATATTGTAGAAATTGACAAAGCAATCATGAAATTCATATGGAAAAATAAAAGACCCAGAATAGCAAAAGCAATTCTAAACAGGAAGTGTGAATCAGGTGGTATAGCGGTACCAGATTTCAAACTATATTACAGAGCAATAGTGACAAAAACAGCATGGTACTGGTACCAAAACAGGCGGGTGGACCAATGGTATAGAATAGAGGACACAGAGACTAATCCACAAAGTTACAACTATCTTATATTTGATAAAGGGGCTAAAAGCATGCAATGGAGGAAGGATAGCATCTTCAACAAATGGTGTTGGGAAAACTGGAAATCCATATGCAACAAAATGAAACTGAATCCCTTTCTCTCGCCATGCACAAAAGTTAACTCAAAATGGATCAGGGAACTTGATATCAAACCAGAGACTCTGCGTCTGATAGAAGAAAAAGTTGGATCCGATCTACAGATTGTGGGGTCGGGCTCCAAATTCCTTAATAGGACACCCATAGCATAAGAGTTAACAACAAGAATCAACAAATGGGACTTAATTAAACTTAAAAGTTTTTTCTCAGCAAGAGAAACAATAAGAGAGGTAAACAGGGAGCCTACATCCTGGGAACAAATCTTTACTCCTCACACTTCAGATAGAGCCCTAATATCCAGAGTATACAAAGAACTCAAAAAATTAGACAATAAGATAACAAATAACCCAATCAACAAATGGGCAAAGGACCTGAACAGACACCTCTCAGAGGAGGATATACAATCAATCAATAAGTACATGAAAAAATGCTCACCATCTCTAGCAGTCAGAGAAATGCAAATCAAAACCACCCTAAGATACCATTTCACTCCAGTAAGATTGGCAGCCACTATGAAGTCAAACAACAACAAGTGCTGGAGAGGTTGTGGAGAAAAGGGTACACTTGTACATTGCTGGTGGGACTGCAAATTGGTGCGGCCAATTTGGAAAGCAGTTTGGAGATTCCTGGGAAAGATGGGAATGGAACCACCATTTGACCCTGCTATTGCCCTTCTTGGACTATTCCCTGAAGACCTTAAAAGAGCATGCTACAGGGATACTGCCACATCGATGTTCATAGCAGCACAATTCACAATTGCTAGACTGTGGAACCAGCCCAGATGCCCCTCAGTAGATGAATGGATAAAAAAAATGTGGCATCTATACACAATGGAGTGCTATGCAGCAATAAAAAATGACAAAATCATAGAATTTGCAGGGAAATGGACAGCACTAGAGCAGATTATGCTTAGTGAAGCTAGCCAGTCCCTAAAAAACAAGTGCCAAATGTCTTCTTTGATATAATGAGAGCAAATATGAACAGAGCAGGGAGGAAGAGTAGGAAGAAAAGAGTAACATTAATCAGTGACATGAGATGGGAGGGAAAGGGAGAGATGAGGAAAATTGCATGGAAATGAAGGGAGACCCTCATTGCTATAAAAAAAATTACATATAAGAGGCTGGGTGGGGAATGGGAAAATAAATAAGGAGGGAGATGGATTACAGTAGATGGGGTAGAGAGAGTAAAAGGAGGGGAGGGGAGGGGGGATAGTGGGGGATAGGAAAGGGAGCAGTGTACAACAATTACCAATAGGGCATTATGTAAAATTGTGGATGTGTAACCGATGTGACTCTGCAATCTGCACTTGGGGTAAAATTGGGAGTTCATAACCCACTTCAGTCTAATGTATGAAGTATGATATGTCAAGAGCTTTGTAACGTTGTGAACAACCAATAAAAAAAAAAAGAAAAGAAATATAAGTGCCCAATAAACACTGACAACAAAGTGAAAATGATTTCTCTGTTATTTCTCCATGTATATAATCTGAAGATTTACATGTATTATGTTGTCAGGGAGAATAATACAATCTAGAATTCTTTTGGAATGGCCATGTAGATGATTCAAGTGGTGAAATTCTTAGAAATTAGGAGATTCCTCATCTTGGGTATTTGTTCTGCATATTCTGGACATCTCCAGCTTTTTTTTTCTCTTGAAGAGACAATTTTCCAGAAGGCTTAGCTAACCTTACAACACAGATATCACTGTGAGTTTTCTGGTGCACTTCATCTTTCCCCAGGAGACAGAATTAACAAGTAGCTTTACTATGGTTTACAAGGAGCTTGGCAAAAAATTTTGATTTACTTGTAGGACAATAATTAATACTGGCTGTTTCCAATGATAACATTCCCACTGAAAAATTTTATACACAGATTAAAAATAGATGAAATATATGCATAGACCTCCACACATTGGACTACAGAATAAGATCTTTGGATAGTAATTTTAGTAAAAAAACTAGAATCCAATATTTAAATATCCACTTTACCACCCATGTCCTGATATGACCTAATTGTGCCATTGAAGGTGCCCCTCAATTACTTTCCTCCCCCCGCCACACACAGAAGGGGAATGTCAAAAAACATTCCAGCTCTGATACCAGATGAAAACTTGCCTGGATTGGTCTTCTCTAAACTGCTCTTTTACCCATAATTGCCTTCTGATAAATAGTCATAGGTCCTGGTGTGAAGGCTGAGCCAACATGCAAATGAGCTCTGGACATATTTGTGCCTAGAACCCTGGGAGGTTTGAATACACCATGAAAACATCTCTTTATTGTGTGCATCTCCCTTTAAATGAGATGAATAATGCACCCTCTATGGAATGTGTATGCCTGGTTACCAGAGTTCTAAGTTCTATTTGGTTCTAATGCTAAAAAAATGAGGTTGATTTCAAAGCTTCATTACCTGGGCCACTTCCTATAATAAGACTATCACAAAGCATTCTTTGGAGTGCTGACTTTTTATCTTTTATATATTTAAACATATGCAAATGAATATGGCCTTTCAGTTTGTTGGAAAGTTGTCAATTCATCTTGTAAATGTACTGGACGTCCAGTAGAGTTGACTGATACATGGGCTACCTGGGGCAGGTAGCTAAAACAAAAACAGTAGAAACAGAAAAGAAATATTCAGTGCCAAATAAACACATTGCCTTTTCCCCACATTGGTGAGTGCTTCCAGCAGGCTTGACAGGTGCCCTGTAGTAGACTTGGATGTGGATGTCCGCATTAGCGCCTGATTTTTCTCTAAGTAGTTTAATCTGGAGGCAGAATAAGAAGATTAGCACAGAAGAGACATCAGAGAGCACAGACATGTGTAAAATCCAGCTGTCACTGGGCTCCCTTGCTCACTGGTGAGACATTTTTTGAAAGAAATACCTATGGTGGCCACATGATGGCAGCTTTCCACAGAACAAGGCAAACCTGGGTAATCTTTCTGGCTCCGGCCACTCACCTGGATCCTGGGACCTGGGTGCTCACTTGCCTTCCTACAACAGTCAAAAAAGCCCTGCCAAGGGGTGCATCGTTAATTGCAGATGGACACTCGGTACTTTACAAAGAAAAAAAAAAACGGCATTACTTACTTCTCACCTCTGCCTGCTTGTTTTGATATGATTCAAGAGAGAGCTCTGTATCTTGCTCCCCAAATATCAGGGGTGCAAAAAGTCATATAATACAGAGGAGACTTACTATTAAAAGAGGGTCAAGGATTTCTTTCTTCAAGGAAAAAACATTTGGCTTTCATTGTAAATCCAGGAAACTAATTCCAGATTTTTATAATTCTATATATATATATATCTCCATGTATATGCCAATAAATAAATATATAAACAAGCACCTTGCTCCTCTCTGCCCTAGTTAAACATGGGGGACCTTGAGATTATCTTCTCATTTGGATCCCTTCACCTGTATATCAATGCAGAAGGGGTGCAGTCCCTCCTTCTTCTCTTTTCAGGCCTGAATACCTTTGGCAGACTCCACATAGGGAGAGATTCAAAAAATTTTGAAATGAACCTAAAGACATTTAATCATCAGACTTTTATTCTATAAATTTTGTTTCATGTTCCTATTCCATGTTTTTTAATTTATTTTAGTTGTTATTCTTAAGTTTAATGGCATAGAATCCATTTTGATAAAATTATACAAGCATAGAAACTCTTATTTATAATTCATAATTATTTTGAGCTGAGAATATAGTACATTGGTAAAGTGCTTGCCTCACATGTAAAGATCTGGTTCAATCCTCAGCACAAGAAAAATAAATAATGATATTTTGTCCAGTTAAAACAATAATTCATAATTATTCTAATTACTCATTCTAATGTCTTTCCTATTCTTATCTATTCTACCTTTCTTGAAGGTTTCTTTGGATAATCTACTGAACTTCTCCCCTTTTCCTCTCTCATTTTTTTGTGGTTTAGCATCCACATATCAGCAAAAACATTCCACCTATGTTTTTATTTCTTGTTTCACTCACAATGAGAGTCTCCATATCCATTTAATTACTGGGATATGTAATAGAGTCATTCTTCTTTATGGGTGAGTAATATTTTATTGTTTATATATACAACAATTTCTCTATTCATTTATCAGTTGATGAGCATCTAGCTTTGTCCCATAGCTCAACTCTTGTGAAATGTTTTGCTATAAACATTGATGTGACTTTGTCACACTGTATTTTGCTCATACCAAGTCATGTATGTATGTATGTGTGTGTATATATATATATACACACACACACACACACACACACACACACACACACATATATGTTCTCTCAGAATATATATATATATATATATATATATATATATATATATATATATATATAATATTGAAGAATGTGATAATTGGTTCAAAGTGGGGGGGGGGCATTAAATACTAGATTTTTCTTTTATTGAATCTCCAAAATGCATTCCAGAGAGTTTACACAAATTTGCAGTCTCACCACAATGTTTGAGTGTTTCCTTTATTCCCATTCCCACATCCTCATTAAAATTTGCTTTTACTTATATTCCTGATAATTGGCATTATAATTGGAATGAGATGGTAGCTCAGTGTAGTTTTAATTTGCATTTCTCTAATTGCTAGAGGTGCTGCCTTCTCAGTGTTTTTGACTTTTGCTTCTTGGTAGCAGCATCTATGGCATGATGGGAACCAGTTTTGCTTTATTTATAAAGTGTGGACAAGATTTCACCTGAAGGAATGACTTGAAGCTTAATACACATGACCATGAGTCCATGGATAACTTTAACAGTGTTGTCACGACCATGATTATGGAAAAATGAATATAGGGTGAGAAGAGGGAAAACAAATAGGGAGCAAGAAAGAAATGAAACATATTGGGGACAAAAAATACACCTTCCTCAATTAAGTGTAAGTGAATCCAAACCAGTCCTGGTCCTCAGATGTTTAGGGGAGGGATGGGCCATTTCTCCAAAGACCAGTTCCTTAGCTAAGCCAAGCTGAGACTGGTAGCAATGTGCCCAAGATGCTCCCAGCTATGGTGTGCAAGGTATCTCTGGAAGTCACAACTTGAGGTAAGTATCCTCTTGAATTTTCAAGGTTTAATTAATGCACACACCCCTTTTGGGCACATTGGTCCAAGAGCTGAGATTAATGCTGGCACAGACTCTTGGTAATGGCAGACATGACCCACACTCCCCTTGTATTTTCTAACCAGTAGAGGTAGCAGCCCCAACAATGAAGCTATAGTTTCATCCCAGTGTTAACAAGAAGCATGCCAAATATGGCTTTACATAGTGCTGATGAAGGAACTCCCTGTGGGATCCTGCTGAAAAAAAATGGGCAGCAAGAAGAGAGAGAGAAAAACAGACCCAGAGAACTGTGGTCATGGTACTTGACAGGTACTAGTGACCTTGAGTTCTCTTACAATACTGGAGAAGGAGCAAGACCTGTGAATAGTCATCCTGAATTGTAAACCCCCTGAGGTTAGGGTCAGGGCTCAACCCTCAAGCAACACTGACACATTCATTCTCATAGGAATGTCCATTTCAAGCCTTAAAATTTTAAAAACTTTTCCTCAAGACCACATGCACTCTGAAAAATACAGTGTCATTCTTCTTGGTGTGGCACCTCCTATGAAGCAGGACAGGTTTGGTACCTGGATGAGCTTCCTAGCATAAATTCTTAGGGACAGCTGTACAGGGCATGCAGGCCAGAGTTGGGTATCCCAGGCCACACTGAGGCACTGAGTGGAAACAGGGATTATACTTCAGTCATGTATTTCTATATTTGTATGCACTAGCAAGAAGTTCACTAGGACCACTATAGTTGTATATGGGTTGAAACATTTTCCTCAAGAAATTCAGCATCAACTAGCACAGTAGTAATCTCATCACACATGCAATTAACAATTTGTATTTATATATGAACATTATCTGAAATAAACCATTCATACTTTTAAACTATCATTCTTAGGTCTGCATAAGAGCTTGTAGAATAGTTGCACCATAGATACCCAGCCATATTGCTATATTGGGTGATTGGGTTTCTTATAGTTTTTAGCCATTCTAAAAATAATCATAATAAACATCTTACAGTAAATAATAAAACAAGAAGTGAGTGTAGAGGAAGTATTCTTGATTGACGAATGATTTCTTTCCTCTCCCTTCCCTTTTCATAGGACCACACTTTCTTGGAAGTCTAGGCTTTGGGGATAATATCTGTCCTTAAATTGTTGGGACCTCAACTCATAGACTCTTTGTGTCTCTCACCCATACTCAGCTATCTTTCTGGTGTAGTTGTACAGATTTTGAGCAGGTGGGGTGCATTGACCTCCTAAGGATAACCCTTACCAGCACTGAGAGGGGAGCCAGACTGAAACCCGGTTGTGAAATAGGGCTGAGCAGAAGGGAGCTGAGTGGCCAACTATGAGAGAAAAGAGTTCAAGCCACAACGACTTCATATTGCTATCTGAGAGGAAATGTACTTTATGTGCAGCCTTCTGGTTTATGCAATCACATGAAGACTTCTCCATCCACAGGATGAAATTTCTTGGAGTCTTCAGGATGAGGGCAAGGTGTGGTGGGGCTCTCTATATCCGTTTGTTTTTCCAAGTTTTTTTTTTTTTAATTTCTATTTCTATAGGATCATTAACTTCTAGGAGGTCACGTGGTTCATCTCCTAGGTGAGAGAAAGTCATTATGACTACATGGCCGTTCCACAGACTAGACAATTTTAGAATGAGAAGTTTGCACACTCTGTCCTTAGAGAAAGGAGATCAATGTCATTTGTGATAGAAATAATCTCAGTTGAATAAAAGAAAACTTTGTGCAAGGAATCAGGAAATATTGATCAAATACAGCTCTGTCCTAGCTGTTTGTGCAAGATAGTTAGACCAGGTCCCTGAGGACTGACCTTTTTTCTCTTCACAGTGACTGGTATTTGTTCTTACTCTCAAAGGCCCTTTTTTATTCTGGGGTTGGTATCCTCTGTGTCTTCCCCCTGAAAATTGGTCTAAGTCAGACATCTGTGCAGCAGATATGCAGAAGAAAAGTGGGAAAAGATATGCAAGGCCTAGCACTGCCTGGCTCCCTGGATACACAATGCAATCCTGTTGACTTCTTCCAATGGCACTTAAAGCAATAATCACACTAAAGGTAAAATCGGAGTTACAACATGATACAGTGTTCACACAAAATAGTGCTGGAAGAAACCAAGGACCCAGAATAAATTTATACACCTATAAAAGTATGTGTTCAGAAACTAGGGGGTGCAGTGGCCAGGATCTAATGCCTGAGGAAAGGTGTGGAGACTTGGCCACATTTGGGGTAGGATAACCTGGAATCCTGGTTAGAGGACCTGGTACATCCTTTGACTTGCTCTTAGAGTGCAGAGGAAATTACAAGAATGGAAAACTGCATGTGGAGAAGAAGCATAGTGGTCATTTGTATTCTTCTGTGACCTGGTAGCTCTAATTATTCAAATTGATTCAGAAGACCCTACCTCAGTTGTGGGATGATATTAAATGGTGAACAGATGGCTAGCCTTTTATTAAATTCTTTCATGGAATTTTTTTGTTTTGTTTTGTTTTCATTTCTTTTTTTTTAATTTTATTGTTGGTTGTTCAAAATATTACATAGTTCTTAATATACCATATTTCACAGATTGATTCAAGTGGGTTATGAACTCCCATTTTTACCCCGTATACAGATTGCTGTGTCACATCAGTTACGTTTCCATTGATTTACAAATTGCCTTTCTAGTGACTGATGTATTCTGCTGTCTATCCCATTCTCCACTGTCCCCTCACCCCTTCCCTCCCCTCCCCTCCCCTTCTCTCTCTCCATCCCCTCTACTATAAATCGTTTCTTCCACTTATATAATTTTTCTCCTACTCCTCCTTTCCTCTTTTATGTAATTGTGTATAACCCTGAGGCTCACTTTCCAATTCCATGCAATTTCCCTTAACTCTCACTTTCCCTCCCGCCTATCATCCCTGTTTAATGTTATTCTTCTTCTCCAGCTCTTCGTCTCTACCCTGTCTTTGGTTACTCCCCTTATATCAAAGAAGACATTTGACATTTGTTTTTTAAGGATTGGCTAGCTTCACTTAGCATAATGTGCTCTAATGCCATCCATTTCCCTCCAAATTCTGATTTTGTCATTTCTTATTGCAGAGTAATACTCCATTGTGTATAAATGCCATATTTTTTTTAATTCATTCATCTATTGAAGGGCTTCTAGGTTGGTTCCACAATCTTGCTATCATGAATTGTGCTGCTATGAACATCGATATAGCAGTGTCCCTGTAGCATGCTCTTGTTAGGTCTTTAGGGAATAGACCGAGAAGGGGAATAGCTGGGTCAAATGGGGGTTCCATTCCCAGCTTTCCAAGGAATCTCCATACTGCTTTCCAAATTGGCTGCACTATTTTGCAGTCCCACCAACAATGAACAAGTGTACCCATTTCCCCGCATCCTCGCCAGCACTTGTGGTTGTTGGACTTCTTAATGGCTGCCAATCTTACTGGAGTGAGATGGTATCTTAGGGTGGTTTTGATTTGCATTTCTCTGACTGCTAGCAATGTTGAGCATTTTTTCATGTACTTGTTGATTGATTGTATGTCCTCCTATGAGAAGTGTCTGTTCAGGTCCTTGGCCCATTTGTTGATTGGGTTATTTGTTATCTTATTATATAATGTTTTGAGTTCTTTGTATACTCTGGATATTAGGGCTCTATCTGAAGTGTGTCGGGTAAACATTTGTTCCCAGGATGTAGGCTCCCTGTTTATCTCTCTTATTGTTTCTTTTGTTGAGAGAAAACTTTTTAGTTTGAGTAAGTCCCATTTGTTGATTCTGGTTGTTAACTCTTGCGCTATGGGTGTCCTATTGAGGAATTTGGGGCCAGACCCCACAGTATGTAGATCATAGCCGACTTTTTCTTCTATCAGACGCCGTGTCTCTGATTTAATATCGAGCTCCTTGATCCATTTTGAGTTAACTTTTGTGCATGGCAAGAGAAAGGGATTCAGTTTCATTTTGATGCAAATGGATTTCCAGTTTTCACAGTACCATTTGTTGAAGATGCTATCCTTCCTCCATTGCATGCTTTTAGCCCCTTTATCAAATATAAGATAGTTGTAGTTTTGCGGATTGGTTACTGTGTCTTCTATTCTGTACCATTGGTCCACTCGCCTGTTTTGGTACCAGTACCATGCTGTTTTTGTTACTATTGCTCTGTAGTATAGTTTGAAGTCTGGTATCGCTATACCGCCTGATTCACACTTCCTGCTTAGCATTGTTTTTGCTATTCTGGGTCTTTTATTATTCCATATGAATTTCCTGATTGTTTTATCTATTTCTACTAGAAATGCTGTTGGGATTTTGATTGGGATAGCATTGAACTTATAGAGAACTTTTGGTAATATCGCCATTTTGATGATGTTAGTTCTGCCTATCCATGAGCAGGGTATATTTTTCCATCTTCTGAGGTCTTCTTCTATGTCTCTTTTTAGGGTTCTGTAGTTTTCATTGTATAGGTCTTTCACCTCTTTTGTTAGGTTGATTCCCAGGTATTTTATTTTTTGGGGGGATATTGTGAATGGAGTAGTTGTCCTCATTTCCGTTTCAGAGGATTTGTCGCTGATATACAGGAATGCCTTTGATTTATGCGTGTTGATTTTATATCCCGCCACTTTGCTGAATTAATTTATTAACTCTAATAGTTTCTTTGTAGACCCTTTTGGGTCTGTTAGGTATAGAATCATATCATCTGCAAATAGTGATAATTTAAGTTCTTCTTTTCCTATTTTTATGCCTTTAATTTCTTTCGTCTGTCTAATTGCTCTGGCCAGTGTTTCTAGGACTATGTTGAACAGAAGTGGTGAGAGAGGGCATCCCTGTCTTGTACCAGATCTTAGAGGGAATGCCTTCAATTTTTCTCCATTCAGAATGATGCTGGCCTGTGGCTTATCATAGATTGCTTTAACAATGTTGAGGTATGATCCTGTTATCCCTAATTTTTCTAGAGTTTTGAACATAAAGGGATGCTGTACTTTGTCGAATGCCTTTTCTGCATCTATCGAGATGATCATATGGTTCTTATTTTTAAGTCTATTGATGTGGTGAATAACATTTATTGATTTCCGTATATTGAACCAGCCTTGCATCCCAGGGATGAATCCTACTTGATCATGGTGTATAATTTTTTTGATATGTTTTTGAATCCGATTCGCCAGAATTTTATTGAGGATTTTTGCATCTAGGTTCATTAGAGATATTGGTCTGTAGTTTTCTTTCTTTGAAGTGTCTCTGTCTGGTTTAGGAATCAGGGTGATGTTGGCCTCATAGAATGTATTTGGAAGTTCTCCCTCTTTTTCTATTTCCTGAAATAACTTGAAAAGTATTGGTGTTAGTTCCTCTTTAAAGGTTTTGTAAAATTCTGCTGTATACCCATCCGGTCCTGGGCTTTTCTTAGTTGGTAGTCTTTTGATGGTTTCTTCTATTTCCTCTATTGTTATTGGTCTGTTTAGGTTGTCTATATCTTCCTGACTCAATCTGGGCAGATCATATGACTTAAGAAATTTATCAATGCCTTCACTATCTTCTATTTTATTGGAGTATAAGGATTCAAAGTAATTTCTGATTATCTTCTGTATTTCTGAAGTGTCTGTTGTGATATTGCCTTTTTCATCCCGTATGCTAGTAATTTGGGTTCTCTCTCTTCTTCTCTTCGTTAGCATGGCTAAGGGTCTGTCAATTTTATTTATTTTTTTAAAGAACCAACTTTTGGTTTTGTCAATTTTTTCAATTATTTCTTTTGTTTCAATTTCATTAATTTCAGCTCTGATTTTAATTATTTCTTGCCTTCTACTTCTTTTGCTGTTATTTTGCTCTTATTTTTCTAGGATTTTGAGATGATATATGAAATCGTTTATTTGTTGGTTTTTTCTTTTTTTAAGGAATGCACTCCAAGCAATGACTTTTCCTCTTAAAACTGCTTTCTATGTGTCCCATAGATTCCAATATGTTGTGTCAGTGTTTTCATTTATCTCTAAGAATTTTTTAATTTCCTCCTTGATGTCTTCTATGACCCATTGATCATTCAGTAACCTATTGTTCATTCTCCACGTGATGCATGACTTTTCCTTCCTTCTTTTATCATTGATTTTCAGTTTCATTCCATTATTATCAGATAGGATGCATGATATTATTTCTACTCCTTTATATTGTCTAAGAGTTGTCCTGTGACATAATATATGATCTATTTTTGTGAAGGATCCATGTGCTGCTGAGAAAAATGTGTAACTACTTGATGTTGGGTGGTATATTCTATATATGTCAATTAAGTCTAGGTTGTTAATTGTGTTGTTGAGTTCTATAGTTTCCTTATTTAACTTTTGTTTGGAAGATCTGTCCAGTGGTGAGAGAGGTGTGTTGAAGTCTCCCATGATTATTGTATGGTGGTCTATTAGACTCTTGTACTTGAGAAGAGTTTGCTTGATGAACGTAGCTGCACCATTGTTTGGGGCATATATATTTATGATTGTTATGTCTTGTTGGTGTATGGTTCCCTTGAGCAGTATGCAGTGTCCCTCTTTATCCTTTTTGATTAACTTTGGCTTGAAATCTATTTTGTTTGATATGAGTATGGACACTCCTGCTTGTTTCCGCAGTCCATATGAGTGGAATGATTTTTCCCAGCCTTTCACCTTCAGTCTATGTATATCTTTTCCTATCAAATGCGTCTCCTGTAGGCAACATATTGTTGGATCTTGTTTTGTGATCCATTCGACTAGCCTGTGTCTCTTAATTGGTGAGTTTAAGCCATTAACATTTAGGGTTATTATTGAGATTTGGTTTGTTCCTCCAGTCATATTTGTTTATTTATGTTACTAAACCTGATTAGTTTTCCTCTTTGGTTACTTTCCCCCCTTTGGTTACTTTCCCCCCTTTACTGTCCTACCTCCCACTGATGGTTTTCAATGTTATTTTCAGTTTCCTCTTCCTGTAATGTTTTGCCAAGAATTTTTTGAAGAGATGATTTTCTAGCTGCAAATTCTTTTAACTTTTGTTTATCGTGAAAGGTTTTAATTTCATCTTCCATCCTGAAGCTTAGTTGCACTGGATACACGATTCTTGGTTGGAGCCCATTTTCTTTCAGTGTTTGAAAAATGTTATTCCAGGATCTTCTAGCTTTCAGAGTCTGTGTTGAGAGATCAGCTGTTATCCTGATTGGTTTGCCCCTAAATGTAATCTGCTTTCTTTCTCTTGTAGCTTGTAAAATTCTCTCTTTATTCTGTATGTTGGGCATCTTCATTATAATGTGTCTAGGTGTGGATCTCTTATGATTTTGCACTTTTGGCGTCCTGTAGGCTTCTAGGATATGGGATTCTGTTTCATTCTTCAAGTCTGGGAAGTTTTCTCATATTATTTCATTGAATAGATTGTTCATTCCTCTGGTTTGGAGCTCTGTGCCCTCCTGTATCCCAATGACTCTTAAGTTTGGTCTTTTAATGTTATCCCATATCTCTTGGATGTTCTGCTCATGGTTTCTTAGCAGTCTTGCTGAACTGTCTATGTTCTTCTCAAGTTGAAATACTTTGTCTTCATTGTCTGATGTTCTATCTTCTAAGTGATCTATTCTGCTGGTAGTATTGTCAATTGAGGTTTTAAGTTGGTTTATTGCTTCCTGCATTTCTAGGATTTCTATTTGTTTGTTTTTTATTACTTCTAACTCCCTGTGAAATTGATCTTTTACTTCCTGGATTTGTTTCTGTAGTTCCTTGTCAATGTGATCTTTCATTGTCTGATTTTGCTGTCTCATGTCTTCCTTGAGACTCCAGATCATCTGAAGCATGTATATCCTGAACTCTTTATCTGACATTCCATCTGTTGCAGCTATTACCTCTTCTAGAGTTGAGTTGACCTGCATTGCTTGTGGTCCTTTCTTTCCTTGTCTTTTCATGTTGCTTGCGTTTCTTTCTGCTTTGTGAAACTGTTGTGTTTTTGAAAATTTTCCCCCTGTTTATTTATGTTTCTCTTGTATATTTGGGATATCTCTCTTGTAGGGCAGGTAGTGGCTGTGATCCTCCTCTAATCACGGTGATCTATCCACTACGCTGGTTGGTCGTAGGTCTGCCCACCCTGCAGGCACGGGTGGCTGCTCTACTCTGCCCCCACTCCAATTGCAGTGACATTCCTACCACATCCTCGGATTGTTGGTCCTGATCCGGACGTGGGCAGCAGCTCTTCTCCACCCCTACTCCAATTGATGTGATGTGTCTACCATGCTGGTCGGCCTCCAAGTCTGTTCCACCGGTGGGTCTCAGATCTGCCCACCCTGCGGGCCTGGGCGACAGTTCTGCTCAACCCCCACTCCCAGTGGGGGTACCTAACTGCCTCTCCAACAGGTCTCTGGGCTCCTTCCGGACACTGGCGGTGGCTCTGTTCAACCCCCACTCCAACCAGTGTGACGTGACTGCCTCGATGCTACACGTCCACCACACTGGCCGGCTGCCGAGCCTGTCCTGCCAGTGGGACGCAGGACTGCCTACCTTACAGGGTCAGACGGCAGCTCTTCACGGCCTCCACTCCAAGTGGGTTGACTTGGCTACCCTGCCGTCGGGTCACTGGTCCTGTTCCAGACATGGGCGGCTACTCTCCTCGGCCCCAGCTGCAGTTGGGGTGTCACGATACCACACTGGCGGGACCCTTAGCCTGCTCTGGGCACAGGAGGCAGCTCCACTCTGCCCTCCAGGCCCCCGCAGCACCCAGCAGGACCCAGACCAAGAAGCAGTCCCTGTAGGATCCCCAACCCTGAGCCAGTGCCGCTTCGGGAGCCAGGAGCCGGTCTATCCGATCCCCGCCACTTTCTGCTAGGAGCAGTCTCCTCAGGGCTACCGCCGTGGGTTCCCCAATCCCAGGCCAAAGCCGCCCTGGGAGCCCAAGCCTGGCCGCACCAGACTCTCCCTGCTCGGTGCCCAAGCCTGGCCGCACCAAACTCTCCCTGCTCGGTGCACGCTCCCCTGGGAGCAGCGTCTAAGACGCACTTCCCGCGGGCTCCCCAGCTCTGGGTCAAAACTGTTCCAGGAGACAGAGTCCCGCTGCCCCTCGTCACAAGTTTCACTTGTGGCTGGCCTCAGCTGGCGATCCCCGCAGGCTCCGCGGCCCTGGGCTCAAGCAGCCACGAGAGCCAGAACCCAGCCTCTCCGATCCCTGCCACACTCTGCTAGGAGCAGGCTCCACAGAGGTACCCCAGCCTCAGGCCCAGGCAGCCCCGGGAGCCCGAGCCTGGCAGCTCCGACCTCTCCCAGCTCAGTGTACACTCAGACAGGGGCAGGGTCAAAGACACAGTCGCCGCGGGTTCCCTAGCCCCGGGCCAAGAAGGATCTCCTGCCCTGGGCCAAAGCAACCCGGGGAACTAGAATCTGGCTGCTCAAAGCCCGGTGCCCGCCTTGCCAGGGGTGAGGCCTGAAGAGTATTCTCCTCAGAGTTTCCAATCCCGAGCCTGAGCGATCTGTCTGCGCGACGCAGGCAAATACCAGCCTGGAATCACCTGTTCTGTAGTTGAATGAGCTGAGATCAGTAGAAAACAGGGATGATTGCATCAGCTCTCCATGATGGCGGCTGCAGTCCTCCTCCATGTTCCGACCGGTGTCAGGAATCGAACTGGACCGATTCTCTCCTCTATTTCAAAACTGGAATTCAGCACTCAGCGTGGCCAGTGTGCCACTGGCAGGAGCCTGCAGAATCCGCTTCGCTGTAATCCCTCTCTGGTACCTCGCAGCTAATTAACTCGGGCGCGTCCCAGACTCCATCCACGGGGCGGTCCGCCGACCAGGTACTGCTTCCCTCCGTGCGGAGAAATCGCCCGCAACCAAGCCCCTGCAGCCGAATCCCACGCGCTGGAATTCTGACCTCTAGATTCTGGAGCACCTCAATTTCACTGGGGATTCCCACCAAGGTAGCCTTCAGCCATTTCACCTCGTGTTTCTCCCGCACAGTGGCGCAGCGTACTGGTGTGCTGCACTCCCTTGGCCGCCATCTTCGTTCCTCTTTCATGGAATTTTAATGTAATTTTTATTTGAGGCAAGCATTACTCATTTGGGTTTAAAACTGCCACAAACACTTAAGATTTTGAGGACATTTCTGTAAGTATACAAGGGAAGTTGACTTAAGAAAAATAAGTGAACAAAAAAAACAATATGAATGCCAAAATTAGAAAGGTGATGTGGAAATATATATGTTTATCAACCACTAGAAGATATTAGTAGGCAGGAAACCTCCCAAACTCAGGAACAAACTTACCAGTACAGGGTCTATGTGAAGTTCTATCAGGGGATCTTTATCTTTCCTGCCTCCCCTCTTCCTCCTCTATGTCAATGATAATCTTCTTGTACTTGATGGAGAGTAGCCTTGAGCTGGGAGGTCAACACTGATTCAAAACAGTCTGGATGTGTCTTCATATTCAGGTCTACCACTTTCAAGGCCAATGGCTTTTGACAGGAAGTTTAAACTCCCTGTGAGCTCTAGTCTCCTCATCTATAAAGTGGAGATGTTCTGAGCCCTGAGTGCTTGGACAGTGTCATGAACTAACATAGATTCTCAGCTTTACAGTATAGAGAATGGCTTCCCTGGATATCAGAAGGGAGTCTGATGTGTTATTTATCACCAGTATCTCTTTTCTCTTCTTCCAGAAGTTGCTTGTGTTTTTTTTATTCCCCTGGGAATCCCCTTCTGCTTTCCTCTCCATGTGGGGTGAGTCAGACAGGTTACCCAGACCAGGAATTCATAGCATGAAGCCCCCTGAACAAGAGGCTAATAACCTGCAAAGTGGGTTTGAGCTGGTCTGAACATACTCTTCCAGAGGGCCACCAATAAAAATAGAAACTGAGCATGAAAAGTTTATTGCCAACTATGACTAAAGGGGAGGCCAGAAAATAAAATGGAAAGTGAGAGATGAAAAGACAATGATTCCTGAAGTCAGATGTGCCTCAGTCACAATGATCCACAGATATTTTACATGTAAAAGAAAACAAATTTGGGGCCAGGTGCAGTAGCACATGCCTGTAATCCGAGTGGCTCTGGAGGCTGAGAAAGGAGCATCCTGAGTCCAATGCCAGCCTCAGCAATAACAAGGTATTAAGCAACTCTGTCTCTAAATAAAATACAAAATGGGGCTGGGGATGTTGCTAAGTGGATAAACTAACTCTGAAAGTGTTGTTTTTTATTTGTTTGTTTTACTGTTATATATTTATAACCAATAATTTGTTCCTAGTTTCAAGCACATTATTTTTTTTTTTTACTAGTTCTGCAATGCATTCTAAAACCCATATCAACTGAAATACTTTTCTTGAGTGAGTAGAATAGGTAAAGCCAGGTTATGGATTCCAGTTTCTTGAGTGTCCCTTGAGCAGGGATAACTTGATTGGCTACATGTACTAGTGGTTTGAATAGGCTGAACAGAATTTGTGGGTGGAGATCAGATTATTGCTTATTTCTAAACTAAGAGTGGTTTATTGAGCCAAGCATTTATCAGAACCCCCTTATGCTGGAGATACAGGATGGAACTGATCCTCTGATGAAATTCTTCTGGTTGTCCAGTGCACAGGCTTACCATTTGTTTTGGTGAGTTTCTAACATAAAACACCTCACATGCAAATCTTTATTTGAAAGTGATTAAAATGCACATGTATCTTGTGAAAACATCTCATATCTGGCCTCCCATAGTGTGGATGATGACCATTCTAACCTCATTGGTAATTTGGATGCAGAAGTGTGAAACAAAGGTCTTTGCTGCACAGGAACTGGGCTCAACCTTATCTCCTGGTGGTCCTAAGCAGAGTATGAGGAAAAAGACAGTCACACCATTTAGCTTTATCTTAGCTGATCTTAGCTCTATCTTTTGGCTTTTCCTGAAAGAGCTGGAAACTACAACTTTGTAAATCTTGAAAGTGTAGCTGGAGCAAGCTTAATGTAGATCATGAGAACTTTGTAAATGTTTAATGATACAAGGTTGGTGACTTCATATAAACTGAGAGAGTAAGAAGGCCCCCTTTCAAACTCTAATTCTTATAACTAAGTCAGAAAGATTTCAGACATTTCACTCAGAATAACAGGCATGAATTTATTGAATAGATAAACAAGGAAAGATGACACTCTCATAGTAGATAATGGGTCCTCTGAGAGGGGAGAAAGACAGTGTGCCTTTCATACAATCCACTTTTGTTGGTTATCCCAGAGAAGTTTCCAAAGAGTCCCACACAGGCCTACTACATAACTTTCAACTGACTGCTGGATGGCATCCCACTGTCAAGTCCCCACTGCTATGATAACTTTAGTTCACCTTGGCCAATGCAACTGATTCTAATTGGATTCTTAACCATAAATTCTTGTAGATTTTAGAGCTAGGAAAAATATTTTTATCTCTCTGGGTTTCAGAATCTGGTATGTGGAAAGAGTCACAAATGTTCCCTTCTTAGGGTAACATGGCTTCCTCTTATGGACATTTATTTTATACCTGACTTTCTCCTGAAGATAACAGTTTACTGATAAATGTGATCTACCACGTCCACTTAAGGCAGGCAGGGTAGCAGGTTAATTTCTTCATGAAAAGAAAAGCATTTTGGGGTCAGCACCGTGACCCCCGCTTTATAGAACTATTCCCTGAACCTCATGTTCTCACCACTCACATCTGTCCCCTGTCATTTAGCAAGAAGTAGTTTAGCCTAAATCATACCGTTGTTGATCCTATGTCCCAAAGAGTGAGCCCCAGACAAACATCAGTTTTACCAGAGAACTGGATAGAAATGTGGGTTCTCAGGTTGTAGCTCAGCTTTATTATATGAGACTCAGAGTGGCTCACAAATCTTAATATTTATGATCCATTCAGTTGCATGGTTGGGGCTTACAATCTGTGCCCTGATTTGGTCTCTCCTCCAAGAACAATTTTTTTGACCACTTTACCAAAAAGAGTTATTATGACCTCACTAACTTACACCGTAATGACCTTCATCCAAAATTTTCTAGTTTCAGCCCTGGCTGACAGACCCTGAGATCCAAGGGGCTGGGTGCATGGATCTCTACTGCTGAGATGTTCATGGAATACTGTTGCAATGACCTGATTAAGACCTTCAAACACAACACCCACAGCTAAGAGTCAATCCCTGTAAATATTTTAACCTTTACTTCGCTTCCAGAGATAAAAGTGATACCTAATCTCTTGTTTAAAAATTCTAATGGGGGCTGAATTTGTGACTCAGTGGAAGAGTGTTCTCATAGCATGCATGAAGCACTTGATTTGATCCTCAGCACCACATAAAAATAAAATTTTAAAAAAAGTACATCCACCTCAAACTAAAAACAAAATATTAAAAAAAAAATAAAAAATCTCTAAAGGCCATGTTATTGCACTGTAACCATGATTGGATGGGCCATGGTTTTCTTAAATAAAGTTTCTGGATCATGATGTGCAGAACCCCACAGTTGCCTGATAAGACCACTAGATGGCGAACTTTTTTTTTTTTTTTTTTTTTTTTTTTTTTTTGCCAGTGGAGGCGCTCTGCATGTGGCTGGGGGCTCTGCATGTGGCCTAAAGTGTCCCTAAGCTGAGGCAGGTTTTACTGCAGATTCCAGGAAGTGATATGAAGCCAGGGTCTTTGACTACAGTACTACTATAGTACTGTAGCAGGAAATTAATTTAAAATGGTGCAGGTCCTCCTCTTCATACAGGAAAGGCTGACTATTTGCCCCCAGCCTGAAGTCCTGATAGTGGCGGAGATATGGTCATAGGCCCTAATAATACCAATTTGGATGAGAAAAGTAGAGACAATATTTTTTCTCCTGAAAGGTATACTCTGTTTATGAACACCCAGAACATATGGCTTGCTTTTTTTGATGCTTTAAAGTGTTTATAAGGAAGGTAACTGAGAAGGTGGGAAGGTATCTCGAATTTGAATCTAAGCCTAGCTCTACTCCAGACTATTGTGGACATTATCTGCTAATGTACGTCTTCTGCAACCCACGTTTACAACAATGCTGGAAGAGACTGTATGCAACAGGAACAGTGCCTGCACAATTCCCACATTCCAGGTGCAGAGCCCTTCCTTTCCTCCCACCTCTGGAAGCATTTTGTGTTCCCCAGTAATAAGATGGGGAAGGCCTAACAGAAAGCAGGGGCTTCGGTGCCTCCCTATGACCAAGTCTAAGTGGTACAGGTTACAGATGCAGTTGTTCTGGCCCTTTTGAGGAGATTTATAGATTTGCCATTGTCGTAAGAGTCCTTAGGGTTTGTTTTAATCATATATAGGAGATGCACATGCACTATCACAGAGAGCTACAGCTTTCTATAAGCAGTAGTGAAGAGCCATTTGGGAAGCTCCAGGGTTGGTCAGGAGATAGGGGTGTGGGAGGTGATGGAGAACATGTAAAAGAGACTTTCTTCTATTTGCACAGGAAGAAAAGATGATACAGCATAAGTGGATTTAGGGTTATTATGTTATTATATTTTCAGTGAGCTTTAGGGGGCATGAGCCATCTCTGTTATTCTGGTAACTGGACATGCCATTATTATATCACACAAAGACTGACTTTGGATGCTGGGAGCAAAAGTAGAAGGATGTTGGTAGTATGATAATTATATTAGTTAATTTTGACATGAACAACTTGGGAAAACGGCTGACTATCTGTAAAAACTAGCTCTCTCCAGAAGGTCATGACTGGGTGAAATGATGCATGACTGGGTGAGGTGGTCCATGCCTATAAATCAAGTGATTCAAGGGACTGAAGCTGGTGGATTGTAAGTTCAAGGTCAGCCTGAACAATTTAGTGAGATCCAGGCTCACAGTAAAATTTTGAAAACACATCTAGGGATCTTCTTCAGGTATAGTAGAACAGCTGTAAAATGCTCTTGAGTGAAATTCACAGTAACTTCCTCTGCCCCCCAAATACACACACCCACCCACCCACACACACATACACAGTTTAAGAATTTATCCCCTTGATGGTAAGCAAAGCCCCATTGTCAAAGAAGAGAGTCACAGCTGTAAAAGGGCTTGGTAACACAAGTACTTTTTATTTCCAGAAAAAAAAAAAAAAAAGAAAATGACTCTGTAGGTTCTTCTAGAGGCTTGCTCTCTGCTCCCTCAGGCAAGGAACGGTGTTTGTGATCTTTTTTTTTTTTTTTTTTTTTGCTTAATGGACCCTATTCACCCTTATGAGTGACTGCAGAGCAACAGGACTCTTTGTTTTAATAGAGTGTCTTCCAGTGAGCCATAAATCTTGGCCAGCAGAGCAGAGAATTCTGATGCCTTTCAACAATCTCTCCCCTGTCCTTTTATCCTCAATTTGACACCAGGTGATAACTGCCTGGCACAAACTCAGGATGTATGGGACAAGGAAAGACTACTCAGATACAGAGAAGATGGCAGTGAAAAGGCTTTGAATCTCACTGTAGCTTTTTTTCTCTCAGATGGCATTGTGGAAAGGGAAAGTGAAACACTGCACAGAAAATTCTGGAATGTGCAGGATCAGAAGTCAAAGGTTTTTCTTGGAGATGGCAACATAATGTCCCAGGTCACCAGCTCCAGCATGGGGTTGCAGATTCTGATGGCCTGAATATTAATTTGTGTGTGTGTGTGTGCGCGCATGTGTGCATGTGCACAAGAATGCAGGTGAAGTCCTCAATGACTCACTATTCATTCTTGGAAAAGAAGAGGTGAAAAGACTGCTTACTCAATGGGGTTTCTGCTAAGGAAGAATCTTGCCTGTTGTTCAAGTAGGGGCATCTGGCTTGATACTGACAAGTGACCCAAGACTGGTAAGTTTGGGAAGATTGGTAGAACTCTTTGACAGAGTGTTAGTAGCACCACAATCAGGCCCAAATTAATAATTCTCCTGCCTGAAGGCTTTAGGTTTCTTCTGATAATATGCTGTGTGTCTCCTTCTGCTCCTTCTCTTGTTTCTTTCCTCCCTTCCTCACTACTGGGAGACAATCATTGTGCTTAAAGCACTGGGAGAAAAAAATAAATTAGAAAAATACCAGTTTTTTTTCAGCATGTATGATCTACCCTGAGCCTCAGCATGGTAAACTTAGAGACCAAAGGCTTGTTTTTGGTAAGAGGATTGCCAATCATGATGATGTTTAGTAATCCTACTCCCTACTTGAAAATAAAATTGCCTCTAGAATGCCCAATGTCCACTGGGTGTAACCACTGCCAGTATGAGTTCTCTGGTATTGAATAAGGCATAATCTTTTCTTAAAAGCTTTGCCACCTTCTTTACATTTGTATGGGTTTTCTCTAGTATAAATTCTCTGGTGTTGAGTAAGGCATGATTTTTGAGTCTGAATTACTGAAACTTTCAGGGGTTAAGTGCACACCTGTTGTGAGAGAGTAATTGAACAGAGGCTACCAAATGAATCCCTCCATCAACAGAGGCATCATCTTAATATTGTGGGATTATTATGGAGCTATTTCTGTGACAGTAAAAGTTAGTGGAGGTATCTGTGCTTTATAGCACTATGGTGATCACTAAGTAACTATAGATAGTATAATTTAAAAAAAAATTTAAATAATGCAATTTTTCAGACTTATGTACAGCATAAACTGAGTCTGATGACCACAAACCTGAGTCTCTTTTTTTTTTTTTTTTTTTTTTTTGTACTAGGGATCAAATCAAAGTGCTCTCTACCACTAAGCCACATCCCCAAATCTTTTTATTTAGAGTAAGGATCTTTCTAAGTTGCTTAGATTCATGTGAAATTGCTGAGGCTGGTTTTGAAACTGTGATTCTCCTTCCTTGAACTCCCCTGCTGCTTGGATGAAAAGTGTGTACCAGTGTGCCCAGCTGAAGTTTGAGTCTTCCAGAATCCTGAAAGAACCTGAAGTACTGCAGTAGAAGAGATTTCCTCATACTTTATTAACTGTTAAAAATATCATTCACATGGTACAGCAACTTGAAGAGCCAAGGATGGGTCCAGGGAAAGATGTAACTTTCTGAGCTTTCACAGTGTGGCTTGGGACAGACCTGCCTTTTTCTCGGTGACACAACTGTATCCTTGTAAGTGCTACTGAAGGATGGACTCATCAGTTCAAATGCTTTTCATTGACACCATTTTTTAACCATTCTTATTTTTTTTCAACTGTAACAAAATTGTTTTTAAAATGTGCAGGGCTGTGGTTTTCTATTAAGAGAAAAAAGGGCAACTATGTTTCATCAGGTACTGTCCCAGTGTTCTAAAACAGATGTCATATATATGCAAGTAGAACCACACTTTGGTACAAAGGCACACAGTGCTTCCTCTGCTCTGTCTAGTAAACACTATAGTATGTTTAGGGGTGGGAAAAGGTAGTATGCTTCTTTCTCATTTGTGCAGACCCTCTGAAGGCTCAGGGGCTCAAAGTCTGAATGGAGGCTCAGGACCTTCAGGGGTCATGTACAGGCCTCTTGATGTCTATTTAGTGTGAGCATTTATACCCATGACATGTGTGGATTTAACCACAATATGTGTTGAATTTTGCTGTTCTATATCTTTGTTTCTCAGCCACCTGGTTTCAAACTTTTGAACTCTGCATTTGATGTAGAAAGCTAAGATGTATCATGCAGGACATTTTAAAAACCAGAATCTGATGCCTGAAGTGTGACAAAACCATCTTTTGAATGCTTTTCATGGACATGAAATCCTGAGTAAACTTTTTTAATTAACTACAAAGCAAAAGACATTGATTTCTGGGTTAAGGGATGCATACCTTGCATCCAAGTAGTGCAGGAGGCTGAGGCAGGAGAACCACAAGTTCAAATCCAGTCTTAGTAGTAAAAGTGATACCCTAAGCAACTCAGTGAAATTGTGTCTCTAAATAAATACAAAATACGGTTGCGATGTGGCTTAGTGGATGAGTACACCTGAATTTAATCCTCGGTATACAGCCAAATAAAATAAAATAAATAAGACATTGACATAGGACTATTCTGTCCAGCTGAGATTATGGGAAAAATATTGATGTGATCATAGACTTCAGGCATAAGATAATTTTATTAATGTGTTGGTTTGGTACAAATAGGCCTTTAAGTCCAAATATAGCTTTTGAAAAAAAAAAAGATGATTTGAATTCAATCAATACAGAGAAACTGAGGAAATGACAATTGAACCTAGAGAGGTCCACAGAAGGAAAGAAGCTGGAGCATCCAATCATGCTTCCTGCCCACTTCCATTGGCTAATGAATAATGGCCAGCTGGACAAGGGTTGGAATTTTATGGGGAGTCAGTGCTACGGAGCTATTTCTAGGCAATTGTAATACTTCTTCCCAGTATGAAGTTTTTGGTGACCAATGAGGTTTGATCTTACAGGAAATGGCTTTTACAGTCTATGGATTTGTGAGAATTGTTGCAAGTATGAATGATCTGTTTCTTGTTAACACTTGAAGCATACTTAAACTTTGCCACATTCTTAACATTTACATGGTTCTTATCCAGTATGAATATTTGGTGAACAACAATACTTTTCCTAATAGAATAGCTTTGCCACATTCTTTGCATTTGTATGTTTTCTCCCCAGTATGAATTCTCTGGTGTTGAGAAATTTGTGATCTTTGATAAAGAGCTTTGCCACATTCTTTAAACTTGTATGGCTTTTTCCTAATATTAATTCTCTGGTGTCAAGTAAGTTATATTTGATTAATCTTTGCCACAATCTCAAATTTGTATGGCTTTTCTCCCATAAGAAGTCTCTGGTGTTGACTAAGAAGTGACCTTCAATTAGAAGATTTGCTACATTATAGATATTTGTATGGTTTCTTCCTAGTATCAATTCTCTGGTGTTGAGTAAGGCATGATTTTTGATTAAAAGCTTTGCCACATTCTTTACATTTGTATGGCATTTTTCCATTATGAAGCCTAGGGTGTCAAGTAAGGTGTGATTTTTGATTAAAAGCTTTGTCACCTTTTTTCACATTTGTATGGCCTTTCTCCAGTATGTATTATCTGGTGTCGAGTAAGTTCTGACTTTTGATTAAAAGCTTTGCCACATTCTTTACATTTCTATGGCATTTCCCCAGTATGAACTCTCTGGTGTCTTGTAAGTTTTGATTTTTGATTAAAAGCATTGCCACATTTTTTACATTTGTATGGCTTTTCTCCAGTATGAACTCTCTGGTGTTCAGTCAGGTGTGATTTTCGATTAAAAGCTTTTTCACATTCTTTACATTTGTATGGCTTTTCTCCAGTATGAATACTCTGGTGTTGAGTAAGGCATGATTTTTTATTAAAAGCTTTGCCACATTCTTCACATTTGTACGGCTTTTCTCCAGTATGAATTCTCTGGTGTTGAGTAAGTTTTGATTTTTTATTAAAAGTTTTGCCACATTCTTCACATTTGTATGGCTTTTCTCCAGTATGAATTCTCTGGTGTTGAGTAAGGCATGATTTTTGATTAAAAGCTTTGCCACATTCTTTACATTTGTATGGCTTTTCTCCAGTATGAATTCTCTGGTGTTGAGTAAGGTTTGAATTTATATTAAAAGCTTTGCCACATTCTTTGCATTTGTATGGCTTTTCTCCTGTATGATATCTCTGGTGTTGAGTAAGGTTTGATTTTTTATTAAAAGCTTTGCCACATTCTTTACATTTGTATAGCTTTTCTCCAGTATGAACTCTCTGGTGTCGAGTAAGTTTTGATTTTCGACTAAAAGCGTTGCCACATTTTTTACATTTGTATGGCTTTTCTCCAGTATGAACTCTCTGGTGTTCAGTCAGGTGTGATTTTCGATTAAAAGCTTTTTCACATTCTTTACATTTGTATGGCTTTTCTCCAGTATGAATTCTCTGGTGTTGAGTAAGGCATGCTTTTTTATTAAAAGCTTTGCCACATTCTTCACATTTGTATGGCTTTTCTCCAGTATGAATTCTCTGGTGTTGAGTAAGTTTTGATTTTTTATTAAAAGCTTTGCCACATTCTTCACATTTGTATGGCTTTTCTCCAGTATGAATTCTCTGGTGTTCAGTAAGGCATGATTTTTGAGTAAAAGCTTTGCCACATTCTTTACATTTGTATGGCTTTTCTCCAGTATGAATTCTCTGGTGTTCAGTCAGGTGTGATTTTTGATTAAAAGCTTTGTCACATTCTTTACATTTGTATGGCTTTTCTCCAGTATAAATTTTCTGGTGTTCAGGAAGGTGTGATTTTTTATTAAAAGCTTTGACACTTTCTTTACATTTCCAGATTTTCTCTCCAGTATGATCACTGTAGTGTTTAAAGAGGTTTGAGCAACACTTAAAGACATTTTCACATTTCTTCAATTTGTAAGGTTTGTCTCCATTGTAAAGCCTATTGTTTTTAGTAACACATAGAATTTGAGTAAAATATTTTTCACAATCTTTACTTATGGAGGATTTATCACAGCTCTGATAAAGAATTGAGGAATTTTTAAATGCTTTTACATATTTTTTTAACTTGTGGAGCTTCCCACCAATATTAATTCTCTGGAGTTCAGAAATACTTGTAGTTTTATTAAAAATGATTTCACATACCTTATAGCTGTAATTTGTTTCTTGATTGTAAAAGCTTGGATAAATAAATTTTGGGTATGGATTAAAAACTTTTTCACTTTTCTCATTGTAAAGCTCTATTAAACAATCACATGGGTGATTTCTAGGATTTAAAAAAAGAAGAAAATTTTAATGACTTTCACAGAATTTACATTGTTTTACACCAAATCTATTATGCTGCGAATTTCCTAGGGTAGAGACTGTCTACAGGTCCTAAAAGATTTATCATAAATATATGTCTCTCTGAGTATCACTGAGGATGTTTTTAAAATTCTTTCTACTTTTAAATTAAGCAATATTAGGTAAGTACAAATACTCCCACATCCATTATAATTCCATGCATTGCCACAAGGAGAAATTGTTCATTTCATCATTTTTGTAAAGTAACAGTCAGAGAGACTACTAAAACTCAGAAATTTCTTCTTCTCCTTCTTTTTCTTCTATCTTGTCTAAAGAAATATTTGTGTATATTTACTCAATGGTGAATTTTAAATTATTCCAGTGACTAACTAAAGCATGAAATAGACTCCATTGCAAATTTTTCATTTTTTAGAGGAACAGTATAATTACAAATGCTGTTCAAAAATGTTTAAAAGCACACACAGGTCCTCAAATGTGACTGCCATATGTGTTCTTGTCTCTCTCCAGATTATCCAATGCCCCACATCCCTACAGTTCCACCTTTCCTCCAACACACTATTGTCTAGTTTTAATTTGTTGGGAATCCTGCAGGCACTGGACATATTATTGCCCTGATGTGCCAGAGCATTCTTCATTAAGCCAAAGAGCAAACTTCATCTGAGCTTGGCTGCTCAACTTTCCAGCAAAAATATCTATCACTGAGGGTGTTTTTAAAATTCTTTCTATGTAACTAGCTCACTGAAATAAGTTAGAGAATACTTTTGATTTGTTGAAAACATATTTCTTGAGATGCACAGGTAAGTAGTCCTAGGGCCTCAGAAAAATCTAATGGCAACAGAATTTAGTTCAGTAGGGACATGTATAGGATCCAGGAAGTCTATTTCTCACATTTGGAAAGTTTTTCTCATTCCACCCAAAACCACAAAAATGCATAGATCTTTTGGGATATTCACTTGGAATCTGGTCAAAATCCCTGTTGATATGAAAGATGAAGCAGTGCATATCAGATGGAGCTGCTGAAATATATCTATAAACTGTGCATGAAATTTAAAAAAAAAAAAAGCATGGAAGCCTTTAGGGAAAAAAGTCTGGTATCTGGGAACTCACAGTTGAAATCCAGCTGGTTTGGGACTATCCAGTACATGTTATATACTACCTAGTTTTGTCTAAATTAAGCATGGCACTGGAGATGGTATCATCCATTGGAGCCATATAGTCACTTAGCATCACAGAGATGGGTGAGACATGTCAGAATGCCAATCAACCTGTCTCAAGAAAGACTCTTACTGTTGAAATCTTATTCCTACTTTGATGCACACTCCCTTAAATAAAGAACTGGAAAAATTATCTAGCAATTGATTTTCAGAACTTATGAGGTCTAGAGAATCTATAAGATGTTTTACCGCTTTTAACATAAGTACTTGCCTGGTCTTTTGTTCCTTTACTAATTATTTCAGATATTTTTTTTTTTTCCAGATGGCTCATCACCTTCCAAAAAATAAATTACTCAGGAGGGATGCTTGATGTCCCATGACATGGAGTAATTATGCTAACTTATGAGCCATAAATACATTGGTAACTACACAAAGACTGCTTCAATTTGAATTAAAATTATAAATAAACATTTACAAGCACCTTTGACTAAAACTATCAAGTTTCAGGGAGAAGGTTCTACAAAAGTGGGCTTCTGCAATGGTAGACAGAATCATGAAATGACAAAGACATTATAGATCTTTTTTTTTTTCTTACAGAGGAGAAGTTTAATGGTAAGCCATTCCTCATTCAAAGGTTGTCTTAAATCACCACTGTGGCTGCTTTACTTTTCTCAAAGTGTTATACAATTATTAGCTGCCCTTCATTGTTCTTCATTTGCCCCACACCATCCCTACTACTTCTATCTCAGGCTTGTTTTATACCTTTTAGCAAGATCCCAGAAAAGTGTCAGAAGCCTTTCACCTTCTCACAAGACCCTCATGTCTGCTTTTGGGGTGTGATTCCTGCAAGCCATTTGGGCTGCGGTTGTGATTCCTGCAAGCCATTTGGGCTGTGGGCTTTCTGGGAGACTGTGCTAAAAGTTCCTGGGACTTTCCTGTATTTGGATTGTCATACATGACAGATGAGCTGTATGCTTATTTGATGTGTTTTAGAAAGATTCAACTGCTTCTCTTCTTTTTTTTTTTTTGCTTAATTATTATTGCATTTAAAAGCAATACCTACCAAACTTTCACTGTAAGCACATTTAATTATTGAATTATTCTTTTCAACAGAAATGTCTTACTAAGGCTCGTTTCAGCATTTCCTTAATCTGCATGTATTTCTTTTAAGTAGAAATAGTATCCATGTGTTTAAATTAGACAATTTGTCTATACTGTGTAGAAAATCTTTTTATTACTTTATAAAAAAGACAGATTAGAATGCTGCAACTTTAAATTAATGATTTGTACACTTTTCTCTAACCTGTGCTTATGTAGAGATTATTAAAAGTTTTAAAAACATAACTGACTATAAGCATTTTATAATTTTGAGTTTTATTTTTTTCATTAAAATGCCTATTTCTATTTTAATCCTATTTCTAAAGCTGAGCAAACGGGCTGAGTCTTTATTATCCTAAAGGTATTTTTAAGATACAGCTTAATAATGCCCTGTAAACATTGTGTAAATGTAATTTGATACATGTTTTTGCAATTTAAAATATTGTGTATTGCAAGCGGTTTTACAAAAAATACTGAGTAGTAAAAATTTTACAATTACAATAGTGTAATTTAAAGTTTTAATGAAAGAAAAACTGAATGGCACTAGATGAGCAGTCAGTCTTCTGAGATTTTTGTAATAATATAACCTGATGAACTTGTAATTTTTTGAATAAATAATTTTCATGTTTTTTTTCCATTCATTAAGACAAATTTTCTGAACTTCCCTCTCTTTCAATTTCAATTTCTTGTTTAAAACGAAGTATTAACTGCCCTGCTTTCCATACCTTTGCTTTTTCAAGTTTTGCAAAAAATATTGTATTTCTTGCTCTCCTGAAAATTCTTGGTTTTGATTAGAAGACATACCTAAAAAAAAAAAATAGAAAGTTATTTCACTTACTATGGTGAATAACTCTGCAATTATATAAAACTTTATCAAAGTGGGGGGGAATAGCCACAGAACAGTATGATTAAAGGTGATTTTTACTCAAGAAATATATAGAATTTACTACAACATGATGACAAAAGCTTTGAGAATTTTGAAAATTATCTTAAGAAATTATAGCACCACAGATGAGGACAAAATGCAAACTGACTAATATTACTACAACAATGTCAAATCATAGCCTTTCACTTCAACATATTCAGAATCCACCTGTGACTCAAATGTTTCAGGAAATGAATATCTCTTATTTGTTTATTTATATTTTTATCTTTGGGGGGATTATTTCATAAGAGAACACAGGGGTATTCTACCACCAAACTAGATCCACAGGCATTTCTCTATTTCTAAATCTATATCTATATACTTTTTTTTAAAAGACAGTTTATGAAAAAGATGCTGAAATTTATTTTAAACTGGCATTCCACTGTCTCAGCTTTCCAATTATATGGAATTAAATTTATATATCATTGCACATCACCTTTTTTGTTTACTTTGTAACTTCCAAATATTTTCCAAAATGACTATAATGATCTAATAGAACAGATTTTGAATAGAAATATCCCAATGAAGATAATATCTCACACAATAAAAAGTATAATCAACACAAGCAAACAAACAATGTAATACTAGTAATTGAGAGTTCAAAAATTGATGTTGTTAATTATCTAAGTAATGCCAGAAAACCACCTGAAATGTATTTAATAAACTAAATATCAATGTAGAAAATTGAAAAAAAAATTAGAAAAAATAACAACAGAAAAGTTAGAAATTATATACTAAAAATATTCTTTTAAAAACAATGTCTCAGGCTGGGGACACAGCTCACATGTTTGAATTCTTGCCTCACATGCAAAAGGATGGGCTTAATCCCCAGCACCACCCACCCACCCACCCACACACACACACACACACTCTCTCTCTCTCTCTCTCTCTCTCTCTCTCTCTCTCTCTCTCACATAAATTAGAAATTTGAGGAAGAAAATATATCAAAGGCTAGAATTAATTAAAATACACAGGTACTGCTGGAAGATGTGGTACATGACTGTAATCCCAGTATCAGGGGAGACTGATGCAGAAGCACCATAAGTTCAAAGACAGACTCATCAATGGTGAGGCACTAAGCACCTCAGTGAGATCCTATGTACTTACATAATTCCAAAGTAATGATAAAATAAACATTGAGGGTAATAAAAAAATAATCACCATAAAATCTATGAAAAAAATTGATGTTGTTAAGGCAGTTTTTTTTTTTCATAGTAGAAAAATTAAGGCAGTTTTTTTCATAGTAGAAAAGTTTATAAAAAATCAACAAAATTTGAAATCTACAGAAATAAGTTCTTCCTCATCAGGAATTTAAGTAGAAATAAACTAATTTGTAAAAAACTAAACAGAAAACAATGTGATTAACAAGATTAAAACTAAAATTATATTAACTATGTCAGATGCAAATCTACATAATGTTTTCTTAAGATACAAGGTCACAAAAGTCTAAAAACAAAAAGATATAACAAATATTACATTCAAAATTGCAAAGGTGATAATAATTATATAAATGAGAGACAAAGTACAATATCATATAAAGATAAATATGACTAATCACTGGAATACAATCATAGTCGAAATATTTGTAACTCCAATCATATTTTTTATATATAGAAAGAAATCACAGAAAAAAATTCAACAGCATAAAAAGCAACACAGTAATAGTAGGATACATCAATCCCCAGTTGATGTAAATAAAAAAAAATATCATTGCATTAGTACTCAGGGAATGAAAATACTTCAAAAAGCACTAAAAACTAATTAGGTTTACAGAGGCAATCTTCTCTATAGTGTATGGAATATTGTTCCAAAGAGATCAGGTTAAAAGTACAAAACAAATGTTAAATATATTAAAATATTGAAGTTGCTTTGTAACATAAAATAATAAGTTGGAAAGCAAAAGTGAAAGTGATATCCAAAATTTATGAATATGAGTTTAAAGCCAAATTCAGCAATTAAGCAAGGCCCTAAGCAACTTACCTAGGCACTGTCACAAAATAAAATAAAAAAAAAAATAAATAAATAAATAAAAAAAACAGCTGCCAGCTAGGCACAGTAATATACACCTGTAATTCAAGCAGCTTGGGAGACTGAAACAGGAGGATTGTGAGTTCAAAGCCAGCCTCATAAACAGCAAGGTGCTAAGCAAATCAAGGAGACCATGATTCTATGTAAAATAAAAAAAATGGGGCTTTAGATGTAGCTCAGTGGACAAGTGCCCCTGAGGTCAATCCCTAGTACCCTTCCCCAAAAAGAGCTGTTGATGTTGCTCAGTGGTTAAGCACCTGTTCTTAAAAATAAAAAAAATGCCAGTAGCACCCCCAAAAATCTAAGAAGACTATGTAATACCAAACAATATTATTTTTGTGTAAACAAAATAAGTTATTTGAACAATTCTTTAGAATATTCTTGGTACATCAATAACTACACATACTAAAAAAAATTTAAATAGTAATTCCTGATATAAAATAATAAAAACTACAATATTCAATGGAATGAGGTTAAATGAGAAAGCCAAGGGTAATAAAATTGAAAGTATATCAATTAGCCCTCAACTTGATGGTCAAATCAAAATATATTTACAGACCTAATCTCATTAAACAACATTCAAAAGAGACCAATGTGGCAAGCAAATCAAATATCATTTCAAATGACTACATGAAGGCAATTTGGAATGAAAAAGTTAAAAATCTTTTCAAAGATAATAAATTATATAATATCTACAATGATCAACATTCAGGAGAGTATGTTAAGTAAAATAGTAATTCACCCCCCCCCCAAAAAAAAAAATACCAGGTAATTCTACTTCTGAGAGATATCTACTGTAGCCAAATATAAAGACCAAAAGGAATGGCATTAGGGATGAAAAAGTAAGGAAAAGGAGAACTTGTTTGAAGAAAAAACATGATACAAATTTTCTAGAAAAAAAAGTTACAAAAAAATTTGAATGAACAGAACTGACCAGTAAATTTAAAATATATAAGATAATAATTCAGCAAAGATATACAGTTTTGAACACAATTACATATTTTTCAAATATATAGAAGATAAAAGAATTGTAAACATCTTTATGGTACATTTAAAAAGCTAATGTCTTACTCCTAGACAAAAGAACAGATTTATATATGTAGAGATGATGAATATGCCATTAATTCTAGCTACTTGGAAGGCTGAAACATGGAAATACAACTCCAACTTTTGCCACTTAGCAAGAGTCTATTTCAAACTAAAAGTCAAAAGGGGGTGATGATGTAGCTCAATATTACAAGAACCTCTGTGTTCAATCTGCTCTATGTGTATGTGTGTATGTGTGTATGTATGTGTGTATGTGTGTATGTATGTGTGTGTGTGTGTGTGTGTATGTGTGTGTGTGTGTGTGTGTGTGTGTGTGTGTGTATAACAAACTTTAGATACATTACATGATTAAGCACAAAAGCAGAGTAAATAATCAAGGCAATATACAATCATATATAAAACAGGGGTATTATTTGTACTTGTAAGTAAAAGCATGGAAGACTTGATTGAAAATTGGCATATGGGTCACATGCAGTTTAATTTTATCTAATGTTGTCCTAAAGTGACAAGTCATGATAATTTCTATTCAATTATTACATATAGATATAAAAACAAAAACAGTATCACTAATGTGAGAAAACATTATGAACAACACTGAAGCTCTCTAAAGAGTGAGTCAAAAAAGACACAAGAATTAGAGAAATGTTACCTACAATATTATGAATAATTGTATTACAATAGAAATCTTTCTTTTAATTTTTGTAGCCATAGATGGATAGAATGCATTTATTTCATCCATTTATTTTTATGTAGTGCTAAAGATAAAACACAATACCTCACATGTGTGAGGCCAGCCCTCTGCCACTAAACTACAGCCCCAGCCCTGAAAATTCTTCTTTAAACCACATTGATCAGCTAGCTATACTTACAGAACCACTAGGAGCAGGTATTGTGAAATACTGCTATTCATTACATGGCAGAAAAACTTTACAGAATATTCAATATAAGCATTCATATAAAGTTCTGATGAGAAAAATTTGAATGAATAAATATTTAAATTATATTAAAGAAACTCTCCTGTAATATTAATCTTACAATGGTTTGCCTAGAGATATTTGGAAATGAGCAGATTTTCTAGGGAGCCTCCAAATGCAAATAAATGCCAGGTTATGCATATCCTCACAGTCATTGTGGAATAATTTGTAGGGGTGACAAGACTTTGTTTCCCCACCTTAGAATGCCCTGCAATTTTCCCTAGGAACCAGTCAAGTAATTAAATACATGTGTAATGTAAATCTGCTATGGCAGTGCCCTGCTTGAAAAGGCTCTGCACCAGAGTATTATCAGCCTGAAACATAATCTCTGGCACACAACTCCTTGGAATAAAGAAACTCTCTTTTTAGACAAGCACAATGGTTCACTGAGTCTAAATCTGTCCATAAAACAGTAAGTTTATACAATAGACTTTCTTGAGAGCTACACAAACTCCTAACACTTCACATTGCAACTTAGTATATAACTGAGAAATAAGCTGCATAATGTTGCTAAGTTTGTAATCTGCCTAGTAATAAAGTGAACAGTATGTACTAGTGATGCCAATGACCTAAATTAACCTGTTGATATAAATAAAGCTTGGCAGTTTGGCCTCTCTGTCACTATGCCACATTTCCTGTCACTTATCTGTGTATTCTTTTGATTTTCTTTTTTTAAAAAAGAGAGAGAGACAGTGTGTGTGTGTGTGTGAGAGAGAGAGAGAGAGAGAGAGAGAGAGAGAGAGAGAGAGAGAGAGAGAGTTTTAATATTTTTTTTTCGGTGGACACAACATCTTTATTTGTATGTGGTGCTGAGGATCGAACCCAGGCTACATGCCTGCCAGGAAACCGAGCTACCACTTGAGCCACATGCCCAGCCCCTCTTCTTTTGATTTTCCTACAATATTTTGTTAATTGAAATGTAGGGAGATCACTGAAGAACAAGAAGGAGCTTAAATAATTGATATGCATGGTAAACAGAGTGTATGAAATGCTCTTTAATGATTGCAACTGAAACAAACCAAGGTTTGAAAAAACACTTTCTGTCAGATTTTAGCTTATCAATTAACATTTTAAAATGTGAATTCCTCTTTAATTTTGGACCTCTTATCTGTATTCTTTGCTTCATTGATTTCTACCTAATTTGATATGTCTACTGTCACTTTTCTCTTCAAATCCCAAGGTTATTTCATTGGAGACCAAGTGGTGACCAAAGATTACATAGAGACATCAATATTTTTTTTGATGGAATATGTCACGTTTTGTTATTTTCTTGGTAACTAAAGAAGTCTTTTTAATGTTACCCTCATTAGGAAAAAAAGAAAGAGAAAATATCCTATAAGAGTCTACAAAATTATTTTCTTAAACATTTTTTTTCTAGACAAAAACACTAAAATACTTTGAAACCATTTTCATTCTCTACATTGTAATCACTACTTAGAAAAGATAAGTTACACCTAAAAAAAAAAATCTTTAACATTTTCTTTTCTACATAAACAAATGCCCAATCTTTGTACTAAAAACAAGAAGCAAACTTTTTAATGCAGAATAGAAGCTACCATAAGATACTCTATAAAGTTAAAAAAATAAATATTGATTTTTAATTAAAAATTCTGAATGAAATTTAGGCTCACCAATAAAGAGTAGGTTTTTACAGATCTCTAACATCACATCTCCATATAAAGTCTGCTGAGAAGGGTCCAGGAATTTCCATTCCTCTTTCGAAAATTCAATGACCATATCCCTTAATGTCAATGGTTCCTGAAATAAAAATGAAGAAATACATAACACATAAACCATATGATTAATGACATAGTATTTAATTTCATACAAATTTTAATGAGAGTTAAAATAGGTGGCTTTCACACATGGTAGTGATGTCAACCATTCAATAAGATACATTTTTTGTGGTGCCCAGGACTGAACCCGAGGCTTTTTGCATGAAAGGCAAGCACTCTACCAACTGAGCTATATCCCCAGCCCCAATAATTCATTTTAAGCAGTAAAATTGGTGGATAATTTTGGTATAATGAAACACAGCCAGCAGCACATGTAAAGCAAAACACTGAAGCAAAAAAAGTGGGAAAAAATCCAACATAATTCCAAAGGATAAATAATAGTTGCAATTAGTTATTGAATATTCAAAAGAAGAACAACCAAACAAATCAATGATACTTGAGATATGCATAGCAAAATTGTTAGTAATAACTATACTCATATGACAGTGGTCACCTTAGTGTGCAGAAGACATGAGATCACTAAAGACACACCAAAACTTTCAACAGTCCACATAATTATTTGAATGTTTATCTCCAAAGTTGTCTATCTTCTCATTATTTAAATATACCATAAATCTATACTGTATTTTAAAAATTACTTTTACAACATCACAACTCACTTCTAAAACAAAAGAATAAAATTTTTAACTATCAAACTATTACAAAACACTTAGGTACTTGGGTCAACTTGAATCACACGGCACAAAGTTATAACAAAAATAAAAATTAAAAAAGCAAATTAATTGAATAGACTATTAATCTCTCAGTTCATAAGGAAACTGACATAATCAGGTTTAACATTCCCAGATTTGTAAAACCACTCTCACTGTGAAACTGTATCCTCACTTGGCTCATTTCAAAGTAGAAATTGAGAGAATACTAAACAGTTAAGAAAAAAATTCTGAAAGGCTCTTGCACCCTAAATGCCTCTCTGACAGCTTGGAAATACTCCTTTTACCAGGGTCTCAGTTATCACTAGTGAACAAACACATACATGAAATTAGTATAACATTCTGATCTGTGATGTCTTTCTTCTGATTCAGCATTATTATTATTATTTTTTTAATTTAAAGATTTAATCTAGGGGCACTCTACATTTCAAGAAGTTTTGATTTTTTTATTGTGAAAAATGGGCTTACAATGTTGCTTAGGGTCTCTGAATTACTTTTATCCTACCTCATTTTTCCACATCACTATGATTACAGGTTTGTGCCACCTTTTCCTGACTCTGCAACCACTTTTGATACCAAATGTGCAAACTTGCACAACAACCAATATTTCAACAACTAGTAGTCCAATAATTCAGTTCTGATACCATCTAGTACAGATCCCACAAGTTTGGTGTTCCCTACTATCAAATTTTACTAACTTAGGTGCCAGTTTCAAGCCCCAGAATAGAACAATATTCATAATTAATTTCCTATAAATTAGGGGTCTCTACATTTACTCACTCAAGTTACTTATTCTGATAAAAAAAGAACACTTATGTATACCAGCTTGTTATAAATTATATAAATCTGGAAGATGACAATTGAAACCTTACATAGAATCTAAAAAAATTGTCCGAGGAAAAAGGGACAGTATATAGGCCATTTGAGGAAATAAGTGGTTGAAGATATTACCTCCAATTTTTATGTTCTCCCATAGAAGAGCCCCTTTCCCAATAAGATTTAGAAGATCCTCACTATTTTAAATATGCTGATTCAGATACTCATTCTGAATATTCCCATTTTTTTACATAAACTAATATTTAATTGAACACTTTTACATTCAGGGGTAAGAACAAAATATTTGTTAAAAAAACAGGTTGGTATTCTTTAGATAATTTCCTTTATATGAAAATCTAAGAATACTGAGCCGTCTCATGGCAGTCCAAACCAACATACACACAATTTTCTTAAAACTCCAAAGTATTCATTGGCTTCAGGGAAAAGGATACTTCATTTGGAGTTTTGATTGTTTTTTTTTTTTTTTTTTTTGGTACAGGGGTATTCTACAACTAAGATATATTCTAGACCTTTTATTTATTTTTTTTTTGAGACAGTCTCTCACTAAGTTGCTACACTAAGCTTCAGCTTTGATCTTTCTTCCTCAACCTCCAGGTTGTTGTGATTACTGGCATGTCACAATATGCCCAGAAAGATATGAATGCTCTAACTTCCATTGGTCCATTTTCATTTCACCTTATTTATTTGCTATTTCTTCTAAAAAGAAACCCTTGACAGCCTAAGATTTTGGATGTATCCATATCTTATATTTGATAAATTTGAAGTATTGTAAAATAGATTTAGAAAAACAAAAGCTGCTTATAAACTATCTCTGATTTTTTTCCAATCTGACATTCTAGAAATAGCTCCACAGCAATAAAAATTATAGCCACAGATACAACTAAGATCTCACTTACCTTCAATGATGTTCTTTTTCAGGCTCAAAAAATTACCTTAGTTTGAATACAATTTTATTTGAAATTTGCCTCTATCTTTTCTCTTTGGCAACTTTTTTTAATCTTTCAAATGTTAGTGATGAATTGCATTTTATAGGTAATAAAAATATTAGACAAAGTGAGATATCCTATTTATTTAAATATTTAGTTACTACCCCAAACTTGAGGCATTACATTATGTCTTCCAATTAGCATATACTGAGTTTTTCCTTGAAGACATCTGCACAAACACACTAGTTTTTTTTTGTTTTTGTTTTTTTTTTTTTTTTTTCCTAAATCCTTGCTACGGATTATTCTCATTTCAAATTCTGGCCCCTTATACTCAATCTTCCCTACATCAGTAAGAAAAAGGAGGACAAAAATCATATTTCCCTTTCTTTTCAGTTACAGAATCAATAGATCTGAGCAGTAATGTGTTTCTCGGGAGCTGAACCTAACATTTGGAGAAAATATTATTAATATTCCAATATCTGCATTATTTAGATGAAAACTATAAAGGATATTCCTGTAATCTCTAGAGTATCTAGAGTATCCAGCTAGTCCAACAAGGTGTTCCATTCCCTGACCACAAGCTGCTCTGTAGGAAGAGAGGATTACACGCAGGTTAGCATTCTCTAGGTAATTCAACAAACATGGAACCTGTGGACACCTTGGGTCAGCTTCATGTAATGTTTACCCCATAGCCACTCAAAGACATGGCAGATACTGAAAAGACATCACACTCTAAACTTTCTTAATGGGGACCTAAACTTGCTGTCTATGCTTATGAAAGACAAACAAAAGTTCAAAGATTTTTTTTAATTTTAATATCAAGGATTAAACTCAGCAGTGCCTACACACTGAGCATCATTCACCTCCCCTTTATATTTTTTATTCTCAATATATTAATTCTCTCACATCAGCCTATTAAAATGCTGAGATTATGAACTTGCATCTTCACACCTGACATTAGGTAACATAGCCTGGTGTCATTTAAAAGAAAAAATATATATTCACAAAGTGAATATTTTACCAGTGAATGAATATATATATCTCCCCACTGGTGTGTGTGTGTGTGTGTGTGTGTGTGTGTGTGTGTATTTGGTGATACTTACTTCCATCCTCTGTACTGAGGGGAAAAAAATGAATAAAAAAATAATGTTTACCAAATGGTTGCTGAATTAAATAAATAAAGTTATGTCCAAGTGTTAGAACATGGGTAAATGCTTGAGAATGATAAAATATTAAAATAGAAAGAAAACCAATTTGAGATTTATACCAAATCATAAATTGTTACTAGTATTCTGAGAAACATAATTATTTCAGAAACATAACTTTTAAATTTTTCACTAAAGTATGATGCACATATTAAACCACATAAAGCATTTATGTAAAGATTCAGAAGTTATTCAAAAGTAAACACATTTTGAATCAGCCTTGCTCAGGACAGTCTAAATCAGTTTTTTCATCTACTATCCCAAAGAGCAAAAAGGTTCTTAATAACTAGCATGGGAATGTTTTATTACATAAATGTAAAATGTATCTTAAAAAAGTAAATATTTTATCAGTTACCCAAATTTAATACCTGCATATTTTATGCCATTTTTATTTTTTCTATGCTTCTACCCATTTCACAACATAGGCCAGCCATCCTCCTTGTATATTTATTTTTTGGTGATGTCATAAGTACATATCTTGAATGTCATAGAAATACATTATACAGTTTTAACAAATTAGAATGTTAAATCCTTCACTACTTTTAAGCACAGAGTATTTACATTATTGCCGCCCCCCCCAAAAAAACATTTTCTTTTACATGCAACTTTGTTTTCCCCAGAATGATGTTATTATAATGTATTTTAAAAACTATAATTTTATTTTGCCTGGCATAATGCAATATAATTTTAAATACAGCTGCTGTAAGAGTCAATAAGCATGTGTGCTTCAGTAAAGTGTTCCTTTATATTGATGACTGATTTTGTATTTTATGGATGCACTACAAATTGTTCATTTCAACATCCAAGAACATTTGAGTTATTTCTTATTTTGGACCATTAGGATGAATGGGGCCATCAATAATTTTAAACAAATAATTATTCCACTCAGCTTATTCTTTCCTAGTATTTCAATGACACTATATTTCATTTTTACTGGTGGCTAAGAAAATTATAATTTCCATCTTATCTCAATTTAATTAGAGCCAATATTATATGAGTTTACTAAATACAAAATAAAAACCTTACCACAGACTGTTTATTTTCTTGTACCCTTTGTGCAAGTACTATAAATGTTTATGTACGCATTATACATCCCAAAATACATTGCATAATTTTTGTACAAAATAACCATAGGTTATTATAAAACAAAGAGAAACAAGTGTCAATCTTAAGGTTGCTAATATATGTTAGACATGGTGGTATACACCTATAATTCCAGTGACTTGGGAGGATGAGGCAGGATGATCACAAGGTCAAATAGTGCCTCTGCTACTTAGCAAGGCTCTAAGTCATTCAGCAAAACACTGTCTCTAACAAAAATATAAAAAGGGCATGGGAGCACAGGATTTGTCTCAATGCTTAAGTGTACTAGGTTCAATTAATGGTACCAAAAAAAGAGAAGATTTCTAATATATTACAAAATTTAGGCAGTGTGGTAAAACTTTGACAATAATAAAGCACATACAGAATTTAATAGATAATACTGAGAAATTATAAAATGTTGTTAGTTACATTTTGGATGCAATATTAATAGGTATGTAGTTTTTGGTAAATTTTCTTTGCTACGTGCACATATTTCTAAGTATAGATTTTTAATATCACTATTTATAGGTTGAGATCCCATTTAAACAACAGAATATAGTATTCTTTTATACTGATTGATTTATGTTTAAAAGACACTTTTTCTCAGCTTTTTAAAGTTTTCAGGAACGTGAATTCATAAACGGTTTCAAAGTCACTGAACACTACACAATAAGGAGTATAGAGATCCTTTAATACCCCTGGTAAATACAATTAGACACATTAGAGATGAAAAACAGTTCTATGTGACCATTCTGAATTTAAGTCTTCACTCTCAAATTTTTATGTACACAATGACAGCACATTAGATAACATTCAGCCAGAAATTCACCACATTAGTCAGAAGCCCAAGTGCATATATTTTGTTGACTTTTCCATTTTGTCTAATTTTTTTCTATTTTTACACACTTCCTTTATGGTGACCTTGAAAATATCTACTTTTTAAGCTCTGTTATAACTCATTTGGGGAAAAAACAAAATTAAATAGCAAGAGACACAAGTAAGCTACTTGGTATATACCTTACTTTTACCATATTAAAAACATTGGTTTGAATCTCAAAAATCTAAAATTCAGAAACAAAACAAAACAAAACAAAAAAACAAGACCACCAAAGAGACACAAATATATCCACTCAGTGAAAAAAGTGAAAGAAACATGAACCAGTAAATTTTCTGTTCTCAATTAAGTAGATGACAGAAGCAATAAAAAATTCCTCCAATTTTTAAAAATAAAAACATATTTTCAGGAAGTTTTTCAGAATCAGCCCTACATTTTTGAAAACTGCAAAAATAAAATATATTAAAAAGTATTTTAGAAGAAAATATTTTATAAAGAATGAGAAGTTATATAAAAGATAGAGTCACATCTGCAGTAAGCAGCAGGTAAGATATTAAATAAATAAATAAATAGATAAATAAATAAATAAATGAAATGCTGAAGAATTTGCCTTACCAAGCTCATTCTGTTTCTGAAAATATGCTAGGCAGCTTTCAATTAAACTTGCAAATATATATAAACAACCTGGACAACCAGTATTTATATTTGATACCTACCACTTTTGGAGAATTCAGTTTGGTTACATTGTCAATTAAACTTGCAAAAAAAGTCCCTATATTCCTATTGCTACTAAAGGAAATAATCACAAATATAACAGCTTAAAATAATAAAAAAAACCTCATTTTTATAGTTATGGATGTTTTTATTATCAAGACAGAGGATTAATAACAAATTTTAGCAAAGACACACTCCTTCAGAAACTTTGGAAGAAAATCATTCCAGCTATTAATGGCTATTGTATTTTTTCTGTGGTTACAAATGTTTCCGTTCTCCTAGTAGTGATACAGCCTTCAAAAGAATAGACAGAGACTACACAAACACACACACACACACACACACACACACAGAGAGAGAGAGAGAGAGAGAGAGAGAGAGAGAGAAAAGTGCTGTCATAACAAGTTACAACATTCAAGCCTCATAGAATCAGAACTATAGCAACATAGATGTTAGATCCTCCATTGAGCTTGTTTTTATTCTTGCACAGAGTATTTGACAGAATCACAAAAAATAAAATTTCATGCACAGTGGATGAAGAAAGAGAGGGGACACTGATCCAGGAGAAAGTTGCAAGACAGGTTAATTATGCACAAAACTGACTATGACAGATTAAAATGTGACATCATACACTGTCTCCAGATGCAGAGCAGAGGACATAGCTGTGTACAGAGTGGAAGATTTACTTATTTTTTTCTTGAAACCCTGTAAACCCACTCAATTACATGGAGCTTTGGATTATTCCAACTAATGCTCTATTTATACTTTCTGCCTGACCTTGGTAATCCTCTTAAAATGAATGTGCATGGTACTTATTTGAATACTGGGAAAAGAGAAACTATATCAGTGACCTATATCACTCAATTTTTAAGACCCTTTCCTGTTTATTTTCATGGATTTATGTATGTGAAGGCCAAATTTTAATATTTTAGATAAGGAACACTCAGGTATCCGAGATAAAATATAAAGTGAGAGAAAATACTTGCAAAGTACATATGTAGCAAAAAGTTGATATGACAGAATGAAAGTGGTTTATATTTGTGAGGAAAAGAAGGCATACCAAAAGAGTATGTTACAGTCAAAATATTTCTAAATTCACTTAATTAAAGAGGAAATATTAAACCATTATGTAAATTTACAAAAAGGAGTATAAATCATGACTATAGAGACAAGTTTACAAAAAGAAAATTCACTATTGCATATCAATCAGGAAGGAGAACATGAAATATAAAGGAAAAAAAAAACCTGAAATTACAAGCCTTGTGGAAAATTGATTTGGTACTGCCTACATAGGTATACCTCAATGAGTCATCAGTTCTACTCTTGGACACCAAAATATTGTGAATTTTCCAACAGGTTACTGCCACTGCTGTTTTCATCATGAAAATACACTGCTTCTGCAGCCGTCTTTCACTGTCTAAGTCAGAGCCCCGGTTACCAAGATTCCCATGAGCCCATGCCCAGTCCCACAACAATGTCAGAGTAAAGCATAAGGTATGTGGCATCCTTGAGAATCAAGGATCTGAATGTGGACACAATGAAAGAAAAAGCAAATTGGAACAAGTAGAAGAAAGGTGAAGGACTAAAAGAATGGATCTAAGGAGGATGAAGAAACTGCTAACTGTGTATTAGATGAGAAAAGAGGTTGATCCCATGGGGAAGAAGACAGGAAATATTGTGGCAGCAGGATACTTACCCCAGTGGCCTCCTATTTGGACATTCCTAAAAACCAGAATGCTGTAATCAAACAAGTATGCCACACACCTGGCTTCCTGCTCTTAGAGCTTTACCAGAAATGTCACTCTCATTTTCTTTAAAGACTTCGAATTTATCCCTCTCCATGCACTGCTCATCCAATTTAAATCTGCTGGTCCTCTACTTCTGAACCTGTTCCGTCTGAGCTCCCTCAGATTGTCTCCAGTAACTCATACCTAATCTTTTTTTCTTCTTCTTCTTCAAACCATCCCACAATCCTTATACTCAGGTAACCTCTCATAACTGAACTCTTCATGCTCCATCCCTGATATGTTGAGCTACCCCTCTTTTTTTGACTCCTGGATCACCCTCATATTTGCTCCACCAAAAAACTTCAGGCATAATTGGTGTAAGATTTTGTTTACTACACAATGAGATACATATTTTACTCAATTCTTGTACAATTAACACAATAAGTAAATGGTCCCAATAGTTTTTTGGTTGTTTGTTTGTTTAAAGAATAATACTTTAAAATAACTAGTTGAAACAAAAGTTGAAGTTACCACGAGGGTGACTGGAGTGTATCGTGAAAGCAAGAGGACATGAAGCTCTTCTACGTAGCATCAATAATGTTCTAATTCTTAATAGAAATAGTAGTCACATAGTATGTTCCACTTGTAATAATTCATTGATCGGTAGACTGTGATGCCGATCAAGTATTTGCATTGTTAAATATAATCAAATTAATTTCATAAAAGTTGGTGGGGAAGAGCATAAGGGAGACAAAAAAATTAGGGTACCTGAAATTACACTATTAAATGATTAATTCATAATAAAAGAATTCATTCACTAAATATCAGTCTCAATATTTTGAGAAAGGCAATTTTTATAGGTAGAGTGTATAGGGAAAATACTAACAAAGGAGTAATACTTGAACATATTAACAGTGAATATAGCATAGAAAGTATCAGTAATTCAAAATGTTTCATTGAGAACACAACTAAAATTAAAAGAGCTCTGGTAAATTTTATAAGTAAAATTTTTATATTTATCTATTATATACTTGTAAAATGTATGGTATGTATAATGATGCCTCATTTAATTATGTGGATACATTATAGAAAATGCACCATAAGGTGATTCTGTTATTTTACTAATGATGCAGGGTACTTACTTAATTCTACATGGTATAAACCACTACACACCTAGGTTATAATTTAGCCATTAGAGTACATAAAGTCCATCATTAATGAAAACATTGTGCTACATATGACTATTGGATTTAACATTATAGCAATCAATATAGATATCATGATGAGGTGAGTTATTAGCCCTGTGGAACTAAAGACAGAATACTTCAGAAGACTCTGGCCATTTAGACAATGATATAACACAGAAACAGAACTATCATAAAGAAAAAAAAAAGATAAAGTTTCCAAAAAAATATGCTTAAACAATGCAGTATCTGCATAATAAAAATGCCATTGTATCATTTCCTGGTATTAGTTAATAAATCATTCACTGGTAAAATATACCTTAATATAAAAGAAAAAAATATAAGATATGCCATAGTTTTTACAAGAAAGAAATTTATACAGTGTACATAATGGTTGGTGATTGTAATACCAGCTACTTGGAAGAAAAAGAAATATTGCAAAATTAGGATAAGCTTAAGCATCTTAGTGAGATGCTTACTCAAAATAAACTTTAGAAATGGCTGTGAATGTGTCTGAGTGGTATGACACACCTTTATTAATCATGAAGAATATTAAATAATAATAACATTAAGAGACAGAAATATGGTTGTTTATTTTCAAAGTTAAATGATACCTTTATTTATTTTTTTTTTGAGAGACAGAGAGAGAATTTTTTAATATTTATTTTTCAGTTTTTGGAGGAAAAAACATCTTTATATTATTTTTTTATGTGGTGCTGAGGATCAAACCAAGCACCCCGCGGATGCCAGGTGAGCACGCTATGGCTTGAGCCATATCCCCAGCCCCTAAATGATACCTGTATAACAAAACAGGAAAATACTTAAATGCAAATCATATTTATAATATGATACCATTAAAGGGTACAAACTGAAGTAACAAATTGGGGAAAAAACTAATTGCCTCACATATGACAAAATGTATGCCTCACATATAAAAAAGGAGTAACAGAAGCTAGGGAAAGAGCATCCCAAGCCTTAGCAACACATCCAAGCCCATAAGCAAATTAGAGACCCTGTCTAAAACTTAAAAAATAAAATAAAAATATTAGGGGATGTTGCACAGTAGTTAAGAATCCCTGATTTTAAAACTGGGCACCAAAATAGTAAATAAAAATAGAAAGAATATCAAACACAGAGACTCCAAAATAGAGAAAGTAAGAGCTATGATTGGTGGCAGATTTTTATACTCCCAGCAGCTCAGGATACTCAGGAAAGAGAATTTTGAGTCCAAAACCAGTCTCAGAAGTTTAGTAAGGGCCTAAGCAATCAAGTGAGACCATGTATCAAAAGAAACTATTTTTAAAAATCTAGGATGTTGTTCAGGGGTTAAGTGCCTCTGAATTCAATGCTCGGTGCCAATAAAAGGAAGGGAAGAGATCAATAGCCACCTTTTAAAAGGAAACATACTGTTCAATAAATAAAAAATAGCTCAATAGCTTTAGAAATTTGAAAATGGCAATTAAAATCATATCTGTGGCACAAAAATTAAATAGTATAAGTAAAAACATGGAGCAAGTAAATTCTAAGGAACTAAAGAGAGAGTAAAAATTGTTATTTCTTTTAGGAAAGGGGTATTGAAAATATATGTCTATTCCCCAGCAGAAGCATATGCTTATTAAAATTACTGCACATCTGAACCATGATAACATATAAGGATATGGCCCTATTGGTACAAACAGCTGAAATCCAGGACATGGAGAAAAGGCAATGTACATTGAGAAAGATATAACAAGAATAGTGTTAGAAAGGCAAAGGGAATACAGTGAGAAAATGATTTTCAAAACCCATTTTTATCATAATACATCCAGTTTGACAAATATGTGAGTCATCACATAATTTTATGTAGATGTCACATACATGTGTTACTTTGCATTCATGCATGTATAAAAATATGTAGAGTTTGAGAAAATAAAAATATACAAAAGAACATAAAAGACTTTATTTACACATCATTGTGTACATGATAAAACTCATCATTACCAAGATGTAAAATTTCCCCTAAATCTACAATATCACTTCATTAAAATATTAGCATATTTTACTTTTAATGAGAGAAGTGACCAGAGAAAAAATTCTAAAATTCATCTGGAGGTTATATGTTATATTTGAAACCAGCAACCTGAAAATTCTGAATATAAAGAACAACTTATTTTACAATAATAAAAAACAAAATCCATAGGTGAATGTATATGTATGTAAAACTTTATGTATACTTAATAGGAATTGAAAGGTCAACATAAATCTAAACACCTCAAGAACAACATCACATGTGAATGGTTGACATGGCCAACCTGGAGAAAGATCGACTTGGGGGCAGAATTCACTGGTGTAGTTTGTGTACAATCTGCAAAACACACAATTACAATAATAGCCCAATGATAAAAGGCATACATTAAGTGAGGGCAATGTTGGGAATATAAATAAGTAGTAGCTCCTGACTCACTTTCCATTAATGAATACATTAAATGGAAATATTATATTTCAAGTTCCTCTTAGGCAAAGTAAAAAAATGAGCTGAAAGATTTATATAAACTGTACAACTCGGAAAATGTCTACCCTTTGATGATCCTAAAAAGCTAGGGTAGGCTGGAATCTCAGTCCAGCCTTAGGCAATGTGCTACATAATTGGAAGAGAATTACCACCAGCTAGTGAAACCCCAAGAAGAGGAAGATTGGGACCATATATATAACACCCTACCTCTAAACTGTTTTCTGTGCTTTAGATCTTAATTTTGCTTGTGCTGAAGAAGGATCCTCACATTAATACCACTAAGAATACAGAAAAAAATAATAGTTATCTATGTTCTTCCAAGGGCTTCCATGGGCTTAAGACCCTGGGATTGGGACAGAGAACTTAAATCACAAATAACTTGGTTTATGCATTTATGGGTGTTCAGCACACAAAGAGCTCCAGTTTTCAGCTTGCCCCTCTAAAAATTCCATGACAGCCAATTTTTCCCAGCAGGAAAATTTTTCTTTATTGACTGATGTAATATCTCAACATCTTCCATTCAATAGAAGAAACCAGTTACCTCACATATAAGAAAACACTCTAGAGAAAGAAAAGTAGGAGACTTAGGCAGAGGACCCCAAATAAAAAGCCATTCCATATGCTCAAGTTCTGGGAATGAAGCTTACTGATCATAGGCAAATCTCCCCTAGATAACAAAATATTTGTTTACTATTGATTTGCAAGCATCTAAATGGGCTTCTAAAATCCCAAGCAGTAGTTCAGATAAGGGGTTATAAAGCACATATATTTGTTAATTCACAGAAAAGGTTTCCACACACTCTCTCTGTGGATACTTGACAAACTGGACTCCACAATCTTCCCTGACATATTTGATAAACAAGTCAAATAGTGGACAATTGTATACTGAACACAGGTGTTAGAGTAGCTTTCATCACCAGTCACAGTTGCGTATGCCTGCAACACTGGCAGCTTGGAAAGTTGAGGCAGGAGGGCCTCGAGTTCAATGCCCAGACTCAGAAAAAGTGAGGCACTAAGCAACTCAGTTAGATGCTGTCTCTAAATAAAATACAAAATAGGGCTGGGGATGTGCGTCTGAGTTAAATCCCAAGTGCCTACCCCCCAAAAAAAGAGAATAGTTTTGTCAATAATCTAATACCAAACAAAGAGTCAAGAAGCTATGGATATGGAAAAAAAGAAAACCCTTGCACTCTGTTGGTGAAAATGTAAGTTTAAAAAAGTCACTTGTGAAAATGATGTAAACTCCTTGAACTATTTAAAACAGAAATAACATATAACATGGTTAAATTAATTCTGGATATAAATTCAAGGAGTTAAAATGAGTAAGTAAAAGAAATGACTGCATGCCCATTATTTTTTCTTTGCCAATAGTCAAAGAAAAAAAAAAGAGACTTAAGTGAAGGATGTCTCAGGAGATTTATTTCAGGTTCAGGGCATCCAACTACTCACCAGATAATCTCCACACAATATTTCAGAGTGTTTCTGCCTTTCCAGTGTACACATACGGTCTCAATACCCTGCACAGTAACTATTGCCTGGCTTTCAGGGTGACTTGCATTTTCCAAATAGATTTTTTTATTATCTAGGTGGAAGCAGAACTTCAGTCTCCTGAGCACTGTGAAGAAATCCTAGAAATGAATCTGAAAGAATGACAAGCTCCAGAAATTAAAACTCGATCAGGTAGTGTAAGTCATAGCTTTTGTACTTATCATAATTTGGATTAATCAATTATCATCCAAGAGCACCTGATTGGAAACTGCTTCTCTCCTAGTCTGAATCCACTAAGCCTACTATCTAATAACAGTAGATGGCATCACCTCCAGGAATTAATGAGGCCAGAATGAGTCAAGATAGGCATGTTCTTGTGTGCATTTACTTCATTTTTTAAAGGTGATTATAATTGAGTACAGACAGCAGCTTTTTTAAAAGGCAAGTTTATCCAAAAGTTATGGAGTCTAGCCTGGCAATAGGATATTTACATTAAGCCTTTTATATAGGATAATATCAATGTATGAATTAAATGCATACATATAGTTAATTACTGAAAACTATATAAAGGGCAATAATTTTTTATTAAAGTCTCTTGATCTAATTTCTAAAAAGACAGTTAGAGCTCTCAACTGGGAAGCACTCCCCTAATCTCCAACTACAAATAATATGTTAGGCATAGGTGTAGATTTAACTATTTTAGTATATAAAATAAAAAAAGACATAGTTGAAATTTATTTTAATCACAAAACTGAATATATCTAGAGTATTCTTATTATGAGACAAATATAAAATTACTGATAAAGAATATATATGTATTTAGAACTCCATCCTCACAACTCCCTCAATTTTAATGCTCTAGCACAACTTAATTCATAATGATCACATTCCATTTTGAGAATATGGCTTCCCTGTCCTTGGGGAGTCAAAGGGCCTGGACCCCTACATTCCATACAAGAGATATGAGAATACACTTTCTAATAAATGCTTTTCCACAAAACCAAACAGCAGTAGAGGCACTTCCCTCAGAAATAGAAGGAAGACCAAAAGACAAGGTATAAAAGATAATGATTTTTTTTTTTTCTATTTGATGCTGGACACAGACTCATTCCCATTTCAGATGTCAGATAGCATAACAGAGTTCCAAGAGTTGGATGTCTCATTTTGGTATATCTTTTCACAGCCTTGACTCTAAAACTTAAATATATTAAAGACAAACATCTTATTTTGTAACTTAGCCTTTGACCTAATGCCTACCTAGGCTGTGATATTGTTTCCTCAGTTTGTATGAGGTATTGTGACAGTTTTTGCATCAATCTGATGTATACATATCTGCATAAGCTAATAGCACCTCAATAATGGTCCAGACTTAACTTAGGGAAAAAGGAAAACAGTACCAATAAGGCAACTGCTGTTTTCCACAGAATTTTCTCCAAGTATGTGATAGAATCTTGGTTTCCAATTATAAATGGTGAATGATTCACTCTAAAGCTTATTAGATTTTGATTGGGCTGCTTTATTAATTCAAGCTGGGCTTATCTGGGTTTTTCTGGTAGAAAAAGTTAGCTGATGGCTGGTGAACTTCAGAGGGTTACCTATCATCCTCACAAGCAGCACCTTGATTCTCTGCTTTGATAATTCTGATTATTAACACTTATGTTAATAAGTAAGAATGATTTTAAATAATGCAAGTTAACAATATTTCATCTTTATAAAACACAAAAACTAACAAAACATGGTGGCACATATCTAAAATCTCATTGGCTCAAGAGGTAGAGGTAGAAAAATAATAAATTCAAAGTTAGCATCAGCAACTTAGTGAGGCTCTAAGCAACTTTGAGGGGTTCTGTCTCTAAATAAATATGAAAAGGTATGGTGATGTGGATTAGTGGTGAAGTGCCTCTGGTTCAATCCAAGGTAAAAAAAAAAGTGGTTGTTTTTTCTAAAAATGTTGTGCTTCAATTTTTTTCACTAGTTGATCTTGTTAATGTCTCATAAAATTAAGTAAAAATGTTCTGTCATTACATATTATATTTTACTGACATTGACATACCCTATTACCTTAATCATTATAATTATTTGAATATTCAGGTAGTATATATACAAATAAGATTGAACAACACAACAATGGAAGAAAACTAGAAATCTATAAGTAAACTCCATACCTCTGGTCAATTTAATTTTGGCAATTGTGTCAGAAAAATTAACTAGAGAATAAGTAGTCTCTTGTTTAACGTAGATTGATATAAATGCATGCTTATGTTTTAAGTAATGTTATTGGACTTTACATGAGATTATGTACAATATTTAACATAAAATGTCTTTTACACTAAAATATAGTAATTAAAACTATAAACAATTAAGAAGAAAACAATCACATATTTATAAATCAGATTAAGCTGTGGAGTCTTCATTATGCTTCCAAAGTAAAAATAAGAAATAAGAAATTGGACTTGAAAAAACTTCTGTACAAAAAGTAACCTCAACATGAAATGAAGACATAATTATTAAGTTTTCCTTTTTGTTTTCAAAGAACTATCCTTTCCAAGTTTTTAGCCTTGGCTAGAGGGTAGTCATTCCTCCTTATTGAGAGGCTGATTGAGCCCAGGGCCCAAATAATTACCTTTTTAGGCTCTCATACTCCAGTGCCAAAATGCACCCTTCATAATTACCCAACAATAAGGGAATAAACCATTAAAAATGTTATACATGCCAGAGACCCCCAAATTTTTAAGCTGTTAAGTCAATGATAATTCCTAAAATCTAGATGACTTCATAGTACATAGTATATAGTACAGAGTACATAGAACTGCTACCACAGTTCTAATATGTCTTTGTTATACCTTTGAATGAACAACTATGTGTTTATTTTTGACATCATTCTTTTATTCCTTTTGCCTATCCAAAGCAACTGTTTTATATTATGCAAACAAAAATTATAAATATTTGCAATAATACCCTAAAATAAAACAACATGGAAAAGAAAAAAAATGTAAATATGCAGAATATTGAAAATTCCATGCCTCTCTGATACAAAAGTAAAATTACATTGATGGTTTCTTGGTAAAATAAAGAATTAATAGATGAAGAAGCATTTATTTCTGAAATATACCAAAAGTAACTGGAAATGTATTGAAACTGTCATTCATATAGGAATATTTATTACTGAACTATTCATAAGAACCAATATGTAAAATCAATGCAAGGTAAATAGATAAATGGAAACATGTAAATTTTCACAGTAGACTATTATTCAGGAAAGTTATATTTGTGTTGCTAGAAATTGAACTCTGGGCCTCACACAGGCTAGGAAAGCACACTACCTCTGAGTTATAATCCCAGCCATATTGAGCAAGTAGGATTCATGAGAGCACTAAATGTTACAATGAATGTGTACATGGAAACTTTAAGCTAATGGAAAGTAAGGAGAGAAACTATAATGTGATTTACAATTAATATTATATTTAATTTTTTTGCACAAGTAAATTCATGAATCCAAAACACATATAAGTCATTGCCTAGAGCTATGTGAAAAATAAAAAAGGAAAAACTGGTAGTGGGCACTAATTTCTTTTCATCTAAAATAGTTTCTAAAACTAAATGCTGGGGTTGGTAAACATGTGAATATACTAAATGATAAAGAACTACACCCTGAAAATATTTATAAAGTTAATTTTAAGTTCACATGTGCTTTCTAGGAATGAAAAGATAAATAATTTATGGAACTCATAAAGCAACCAAAATTAAAGCCTGTAAAATAGGGAAATAAAAATGTAACTTATTACTGTTAAAAAAAACGCTGAGTTTTCATTGTGAGATCCACTTACATTTATGTGAATATACTGTGACTTTTTACATTTTCATTTATACTTTATAATTTGTAATAAGTATATAAGAAAACTATGTGTATACATCAACCACTATTGTAAAGTTGTCAAGTTTTTAATATTCTTATATGAATTAATATTCATTTTTTGTGAGTGTGTGTGTGCATGCACCAATGGAGATCAAACCCAAGATCTTGCACAAGCATGGCAGGTGTTTGACTGTTTTGCCACAACCCATGTAAAATGTATATTTTTAATCTTGGTTGCCTCTCTCTCTCTCTCTCTCTCTCTCTCTCTCTCTCTCTCCCTTTCTTTCTGTCTCTCTTTGTCTCTCTCTTAGCCCCTCACTCTCTATCTTTCTCTCATTCTCTCTGTTTTGTATTTTTGGACACAGATAGCACCCTGGGGTCATTTACCACTGAACTACATCCCTAGTCTTTTTGATTTATTTTGGCAGAGAGTTTTCCTAAGTGTATTAAGCTGGCCTCTAATTTATAATCCTCCTGCCTCAGCCCTCAGTCCTGGGATTACAGGCATGTCTTGCTTTATCTGTCTACTTATCTCTTTTTGAAAAAAATATATAATGCCAATTGTCAACTGTATTATATTTCTTATTGCAAAAGTGAACATTTATTATGTTCTAATTAACATTCTACTAATACTCTATTGATTGCTGTTGCTGTTTTATGAGTGAATAAAAATTTCACATGATTAACTAATATTTTCTAATACTTCACATATATGCTTTCTTGTATTGCCTATTTATTTTTTGTAGAATATAAACTTGATCTCCCTGCTGATTAGTGTGCTCCGTCTCACACAATCCTCAGTTCTCTGGGCTCCTCAGCTTCCTCACTCCTACTTTTGCTCTACTTCAGTGTCGGCAATCTCTCTTACCTATGCTCTTTCATATGTCATGGGTCTTACTCTAACATAGCAAGGAACAAGTCTGCATTAAAACAAACAAAAATCATCTATAACTCATAGCCATGTTTTCAGACAGAAGAAACTATGCATAGGGACAGTCAGATTTATGAAAAAGGAGTCACAAGGCATTTACTAAAAGACAAAATGAAACCTGAGAAATAAGATCCTGAGCATAAAGTTTCCTGACATGTTATTTACACATAAGTTATATGAGTAACTCACAAAGACGCAAATTACACAATTTATCATACATTGGTAAAACTGGCAATTTTGGAGGCTGTGGTCAGAGGATTATGAATACAAAACAAACCAAGCAAGGTCATTCTATTTCCAATTGTGCTCTCTTAAAATCTAATAACTTTAGGGGGCAGTGGAGCACTACTGTAATCACAGAAATGTTGAAGTTTGAGTCAGGAGGATTGCAAGTTGGAGTCCAACTTCAACAACTTAGTGAGGTCCTATGCAACATAGAGAGACCATGTCTTAAAATTGAAATTCTCAGGCTGTGACTCATTCATAAAGTGTCAGTGGGGTCAATCACCAAAACCCTTAAAATGACTAATATCTGAAATTTACTAAAAATGAATTAATTATCTAATAGGTTTTTTTAAATTACAAAATTAGCACTTAGTTGAAACAAATATGGCCTACAAGTTTTTTAACCTCTACTTTAATTTCTATTTGAAGGAGATAACTAACAGTTGCAAATCAAAGGAACATGATATATATTGTAAATAACTGATGAACTGTAATCTCCTGAGACCAGGACATATACATTACTTTTAGTTCATTATCCAGTTTCATAAAGCCTAATTATAATATTATGGGTTTAATAACCAGTTTTATTAACAAATATTAATTTAGTAATAAAATAATAAACAAATGTGAAGTATGTGTCTTGTTGTGGATGGACTTTTAATTTTTATTTATTTATGTATATGTGATGCTTAGAATTGAACCCAGTACCTCAAATTTACTCAGCAAGAATCAGGCATGATGGTGTACATCTATAATTTTAGTAAGTTGTGATGGTGAGGCCAACCAAATAAGTACAAGATTCCTTGTTATGATGGTGAACTTCTGTAATACCAGTAGCTCATAAGGAAAAAGCAGGTAATTCTCAAGGTTAAAGGCAACCTCAGAGATTTAACTAAAAAAAAGTTTTTCAAGTAACTCAGAGGTTAAGTTCCTCTGGGTTTAATTCCTGATACTAATGAAAGTACAAAACTAATTGGGCAACTTAGGCAGAGATGATTTTGCTCAATTATAAAGCACTGCTAGATTTTATCCCCAGTACAAAGAAGAACAAAAATAAGAAGAATAAAATAAACAGTCACACATTTACTTAAGTCAATTCCACAGTAAAATTAAAAATTAATTAATTAATTAATCAGTGCTTTTTGAGGACTGATTTCATTGGTGAATAACTAATGTGGCACTAAGTACATGCTAGACTAGAAGATACACATCTGGAACTTTTGGTTGCACTCCAAAAAAAAGTGCAAATTAGTAGAATTAAACAAGGATTTTTGTACCAAGCCAAATGTATGTGTATGGGTGATGAAAAAAAAAATGTTAAACACTTCAGTCTGAAGACACTCTCTATTTTTTACATGTTTCCCTTTAGAAACCTCAAAATATGTGTCAAACAATATAAAGAAGAATACTAAGAATGCTTACCACATAGCGAGAGGTTTTTTTGTTTGTTTTTGTTTTTATTTTTATTTTTCAGGTTAGGGTTTTTGAGGAACTAAGGACATATATTCTAAATATGCAATTTCATATGTTGCTTTCAATATCCATTAAGAAAGTAGAAAAATGTGTATTTCTATTGCCTTTTATACTTTTGTTTGTACCTTTACTTGTCTATTTTCTTGAGCTACTTTTCTGGACCAGCAATTATAAATACTTGGAATTTTTTTTCCTGTTCACTAGTTCTGCTGGGCTAACCTTTCATGAATATCTTCATGCTGCCATGCTAAAGGTCTCTCAAAATATCATATTTTAAAGAATGTTCACTAGGTAAATTATGAGCTGTTTCTAATGGACACATTGTGGTAACATATTAATTACTAAAACAACTCACAATCACCTATGAAGTAGTCACACTACTATTTTCTTTATAGGCTTATCAGATGTGATGATAACCTGAATAAATACAATTAAATATTTATTTTTTGAATGAAACTAAATTTTGTCATTGGCCTACTCATCATAAAATGACAAATTTGAGTAGAAACAGTAAAAAGTGTGTCTGAAACTAGCTACATTGGGGTCATATAAGATTGAAGAAATATGAGCTTATTCATTTTTAGTTACTACATAGCTACAAAAATATTAAATGTTGTAAAACACTGTCAATAACATGACATTAACATGATATATATTTAATTTAGTAAGTACAACAGAAAAAATTATAGAGAAACATTACCCCCCCAAAAAAAATTTTGCTACCACAATAATAATTGCATAATGAATGGAAATATATTTCTGTAAGTGCAACATAGTTGTATTTGCAAGTTTAAAATGACATCAAATTAAGACATGCAAGATCTAGCTGGGTAAGGAGGCGTAAGCCTAGAATCCCAGTAGCTCTGGAGACTGAGGATGGAGGATTTCAACTTCAAAGCTATCCTCAGCAACAAGGCACTAAGCAAATCTGTGAGGCCCTGCCACTGAATCAAATACAAAATAGGTCTGGGTATGAGGCTCACTACTCCAGTAGCCCTGAGTTTAGTTTCTAGTTATCCCCACCACCAATCAGAGACTTTGATGGGAAACTTTGAAGAAACCAATATCAATGAGGTAGAAAAGTAGAGAATGGGACCATAAAATTGATCAAACTACATTCACTTGATGAAACAAATGATAGGAAACTAGCCAACAAATTGATCAAATTTAAATTGAGTACGTTAAAAAGCTGGAAATAAAAGAGCCAATCTCCAGAATATAGAACTAGAATGATCAGAGTATATATATAACAGTAGAAAACCTCCTTCTGTGAAAATCAGTTTTTTTAGTTCCAAATAATAAAATGAATCTTTATTAGGTTCATAAGAAAATAATAGTCAAGGCAGAAGTTATCAGAAGTAACTAAAAGCAAAAGAGAACATGTGAGTATCTAACATGAAGAGAATGGTTTAGCAAAGAACACCAATAAGTTACATCACAAACAAACATGTATTTCTTTCTCTCTCTCTCTCTCTCTCTCTCTCTCTCTCTCTCTCTCTCTCTCTCTCGTGTGTGATAGGAGATTGAACCCAGGGCCTTATGCATGCAAGGCAAGCACTCTACCAACTGAGCTATATCCTCACCACTGGAAACTAGTATTAAAAAATGAATCACAAATAAACTTAAATACTATTCAGAAATTTAACATTGCTTTATCAACCTGTTTCTTACAGGGAAAGGCAGGGAAGTTTCAATCATGTTTTATAGCAAATTTGTTCAATGTTCTCTTAATTCCTACTTAATTCTGATCACATTATTATCGTGGAAATTTGAATACATAGATTTAATTTTCAGTAATTTCTGATTTTAATATGGCTAAAAAATTAAGTCACTTATTGGAATGAAATAACCAGAAATTATTTCTTACAATTATGGATTATTTAAATACAAGACTTTCACAGTGTGAATGACTGTGAGTATATAAATTTTTATCAAATTGATGAAATAGCCATACTTCCTATAATAGTCTAAGAGACAGTTATTACTTGCATTTTCTCAAATCTTATAGCTTCTAGTGTTCTTTAGCTTATGACCAAAAATACTTCTCTTCTGAGTTGGTGGAATACAAAAGATAGATAAACCTTCTCACAGGGAAGATGATAGTAAAACAGTAGGGAACTACCCTCAATTCCCACAGGGTCTGAGAACCATATTGTATGATATGGAAGACCCTCCTATAGACTGACTATTTCAAACATTGTTTGCAAAGATAGAAAAAAGTCAGTTCATTGAACAAAGTGAGTGAAGTGGGTTTGTGCCTCTGCAGATGAGAATAAATTGTAAAAAAGCAACAAAAGTGAGTTCAGGACTGGGCATTACAAGACTTAGCTGACAAAATCCTGAAAACAAAAGAAAACAAAAATTCAGAAAGCACTTTACCAACCCAAGCTTATTTGAGAGAACCAAATTCAGAAGAACAGCAGAGGAAAGAGGCATACCCAAAGTGATATAACAGTATCTATTTTTATTAATTTTTTATTATTATTCCCCACAATTATAGAGTTCTGTATCACCTCAATTTCTACTTTCTTCATCTTTTAGGTGTTATCATTACCTTGTACATATAACTCATGCTGTTATCATTACCTTGTACATACAACTCATGTACACTGAATTTACTCTTGCATTTATGAGCTTATCATTTATCTTTTTCTCTGTATAACTGTATATGTATGTGTATATTTTTATCTAACATTTCCAGGATTCTGCCATTAAAATTTCTTTGGTACCACCTCCATGAAATGCATTTTTGTCACTTCAGTTCAGTACATCTAAATGTTCTATTCCACGTAGTTGGGAAAGATGGAGGCTATTGCAAGGTTTTTCTTATTTTACTAATTATCCACTAGAATTAAAGATCAACCTTGGTGTCTCCACAGGATTTAATTCTCATTCACCTTTCTTATACATAGTGTTTTATTTTTTATGCAAGCAGCAATAACTGTATTTAAAAGGTGAATAAAAGATTCTGATATGGACATGGTGCTTTAGAGGTCCCCAAATCCCTAGGGTAGTGTTCTGACTCCACCTTATCACTGAAGCATCTTGATTACATTCCACCTTGGACACTGGTACTATGCTTCCACTGAAAGTGATTCATTAGTTATGAATATTCTTCTTTTTCTACTCTCAATACTCTTGGAAATGTTGGGATTCATGATAGGTTTAGAATCATAATTTTCAACACACTTATCATAGATGCATTTGATAACAAGAGACCACACATATCTAAGAAGAAGAAAGAAGAGAAATAAGACCATTTATCAATCCTAAAGAGGTAACAGAATAAAATCTGGGAATAAAATGGTAGTCATCTAATAAATTTATTCAAAAAATATTTTAGATGGTAATATATTACTGCATTAGAACAGAGTGATGTAAATGCAATTTCAATTATTAGAGTTGTGACAGATTATTTTAAAGAGAGTATCAAAAGCTGTGTGCAGTGGTGCATGCCTATAATTCTGGAGTCTTCTGAGGTTGTGGGTGAAAGATCACTAGTTCAAAGCCAGCCATCCTCAGCAACTTAGTGAGGCTCTAAGAAACTTCACAAAACCTTTTTTGCTATATAAAATATTTTATAAAGGGCTGAGGATGTTTCTTAGCAGAAAAGCATTCCTGGGTTCAATCTGTAATATGAAAGAGAGAGAGAGAGAGAGAGAGAGAGAGAGAGAGAGAGAGAGAGAGAGAGAGAAGAAAGAGAGAGAGAGAGAGAGAGAGAGAGAGAGAGAGGTGCGGGGGTAATCAGTGAAATTTTCAGGATCAAGGATTTAAACAATTTAAAAACAATAGTGGATTTGTTGATGAAAACTCATCAATATTTATTAAATGCTGCATTCAGAAATTAGTATATTCTCAAACATATACAAGTGGGAGAGGAGTCCTATTTTAAGGTGTAAATAGGAACAAAGAAAAGATTTGACACATCTTTTAATTGACCCAGATGCCCACTTTAGTTTGTGATTGGAATTATGCTCAGGAGATAGATCCTTAAGCTGTTTAAAATAATGTTTTTATCAAGTATTTATAAAACAAGATTAAGATCTAATATAAATCAGGTTTGGCAAGGGGGAAATTGTTCAAATAATAAGTATATACATAAACACATAAACCAATATTAGAGAAGTTAACATTTGGGATATTTATGCCATTATATAATCACTAATAATGTAAAAACAATGACAAGAAAAAGTGAGTAAATAATCAAATAAATAATTGAATGAATGAATGAATAACTAAAAAGTACAAGGATGTAATGTGACTGCAATTGTAAAAGAGAGCTTGTAGCCTTGAAAAAGTGTAAAGGTACATTCAATATGGTGTTCTACTACTTACTGAGGCACACCTTATGAACTGTCAATTCCACTTCTAGATGGGAAGTGTTAAAAAGAGAACCCACACAACTGGCTCTCTCACTTGGAAATAGTGCAACAGTTACCTTTTTCTTTCTTCCCAAATTTTATTTCTGCTTCCAAGAACACTACCCATGTAACCTCATGATGCCATTGTAGACTTGTTGCATCTGAACCCTTCTGCTGCTCAAGATTTTTTTTCATTGATCTTTTTCTCCCTACCCCCATATATTCCACAATTTTTTTAATGTGTTTAGTTTCAGTTGTATTTGGACACAATATCTTTATTTTATTTATTTTTATGTGGTGCTGATGATCAAACACAGGGCCTCTTATGTGATAGGTCAGAAATCTGGAGCTGAGCCCAGCCCCTCCACCAATACTTAAAAAAAAAAAAAATAATGTCACCTACATACTTAGCATCCACCAGTCTTACATTCTGATCCATCCATTTCCAGCCTTTTGCATGAATAATTTTGAGATTTTTTTTCATTCAGACATCAATAGTCCAGAGTGCTCAGAATTGGGGGTAAATTTTACAGAATATTAGAGGTCAATTACACAACATTAAAATTTATATAGTGGGATGCACCTAAAGCTGAGGATAAAAAGAAAATCTACAGACTTCACTAGTTAAAATAAAAGGTCTAAAATTCAGAAAAATGAATAATTTTGAAATGACAATTTCATGAAAAGGAGAGTAAAGGGCAGAACATACTAAGCAAAAGCAAAATTTTCACACCACAAAAAATGTATATCTGCATAGAGTGTCATGTATGCGTGCTTCCAGAAGACAAATTAAATTGAAAGAGATATGATTAATTTGAGATGTAGCAATAAAATATTAATTGTATATAATAGTAATATATATGTACCTGTACCGAATATGCCTCATTTAATAATAGGTATACATTGAACTCTAAACTTTTTTAACTTTTTTTTTTTTAATTTATCTTAGGCTACATATTAGATTTACTTGAAGTACATCACTGAAAAACAGATGAATTTTACCACACATTGTTGTACAATATGAACTTATAGAAATAGATACCTTATAATAGTATGAATAAATACATGTGTGTAAGTAACATAGAACCTTTATTAAGAAAAAGAAAATGAAACAAAACAAACCAAACAACAAGAAACTTGAAATTTAGAGAAAGTTTGCAGTGCTTTGCAGAAATAGAAATATGACATTCTTTCCAAAAAAAAAAAAAATCATTGGGACAAAAAATTATTTGGGGGGAAAACTATATTATATGCTTTCTTAATATCAGAAGAAACTTATTTTCAGGAGTATTATATACTTCAATATAAAAATAAAATAGAGTTGTGGATGGTATTACACAAATAATCTCAATGACTTGGGAGGTAGAGGCTGAAGAACCAAAAGTTCAAAGAAAGGCTTGTCAACACAGGAAGGCCATGACCACCATGAGGAAGTTTCTGTCTCAAAATAAAATATTGAATGGCCTGGGTATATGGGTGTGGCTTAAGGGTATACCACCCCTAGATTCAATAACACATATATATCTGTCAAAAGTTACTATAACAAAGAATTTATGCTGGGTGTGGTGGCACATGCCTGCAATCCCAAAACTCTGAAGACTGAGGCAGGAGGATTGTGAGTTCAATGCCAGCCACAATAAAAAGCGTCACTAAAAAGCTCAGTGAGACCCTGTCACTACATAATATATAAAATAATCCTGGGAATATGATTCATTTGTCTGTTACCCCTGCATTCAATCTCCAGCATGAATAAAAGGGATTTATATGGAAAATGTCATAGTACTTGCCTCTAATGCCATCTATTTGGAAGACTAAGGCAGAAAGGTTAAAATTTCAAGGTTAGCTGGGCCACTTGCCAACAACCTGTCTCTATATAAGATTTTTAAAAAATGCCTGGGGATGTTGATGAGTGTAATGGCAACTTTGGATTAAATTTCAAGAACCACAAAACAGAGCAGTTATTTATTTTCAAAAAGTTACATAAATATGTTAAACAATATAAATTGGGCAACATTAAGAAACAAACTTTTTTTCATTAAGTGGTACAAAGATGGGCTGGAGTTCTGGATCAGTAGCAGATCACTCACCTGGCACATGTGAGTTCCTTGGTTCCATCCTCAACACCACATAACAATAAATAAATAACATAAGGGTATTATGTCCAGCCACAACTAAATAATAACATAATTTTAAGAAAAGGTATAAAGAGAAGTGGGAGAACTCATGAGCTCACATAAAAGTTAAGAATATTTAATAAAAAATGACACTTATGGTAGGAGAAATGATCAAAAATTAAAACCTCTTAACATCTTAACAAATTATAAAAATGCAAGCTAACATCTGATGCCAAAAAAAAAAAGTTACATAGTATTGATGAGGACAAAAAACAATTTCTCTTGAATTAGAGAAACTACATAAATTGCTTTTATTTTTTGTGTAAAATGTTTATTTAATATATATGATACTCCTCAAACAGTAGCAAAGCCTATATAAAATACTGTGTTTCTGATCCTGATAATATGTAGTTATATGATAGCATAAGGCTACAGATATGTTCATTAATGCTGTTGAAACCAGAAAAATAGGTGAAAAGAGGAGGTACGTTCAAAATGAAATAAATGCTATAGTTTGAAAAAACTGATTTCTTGGGATCATTCACATTTTTAGTTTCATTGAAGTGGCTCCTGTTTTCTCCACATTGTCTCAAAATAAAACACAAAAAGGACTGGGGATCTGGCTCTGTGGTTAGCACTCCTGGGTTTATCTCCCAGTGCCAAACCAAGTAAGGTGAAATTTCTGAAAGATTACAATTATGCCAGTGTACATATACATGTAAAAATATTAGTGAAAATTTAAAAATTAATAAATATATTTTTTGAAAAAAAGTGTTAAGGTTCTTACAAAGCTCAAGATAAAAATGACATATGATCCACTAATAATAATTTGGGGTAGCAAAGCAAGGCTGCACATGCCTATGCTCCAGTGGCTCAGGAGTATAAGAAGGGAGAATCTCAAGTTCAAGACCAGTCTCAGCAATTTGGCAAGGTTGTAACCAAATGAGTGAGATGCTGTCTCAAAAAAGGGGTACAGGTTGGTGTATAGCACAGTGAAAAAGTGCCCATGGGTTAATCTACAGTGACTCAATAACTAATAATAATAATAATACATCTGGTAAAAAGTGCCATACAATCCAGTAATAATATTTCTGGGCATACATCTAAATGAATTGGAAAATTTTCTCAAAGAAATAACTGCAATTCCATTTTTATTGTAGCTTTATTCACAGTATCTAATAAAAAAAAAATAAAATGCCAGTCAGGCATGGTGGGAAATGCCTCTAATCCCAGGGGCTTGGGAGTTTGAGGCAGAGGATGGAGAGTTCAAAGCAGCCTCAGCAATGGTAAAGCACTAAGCAACTCTTTCCAAAGAAAATGTAAAATAGGGCTGGGGATGAGCCTAAGTCGTGGAGTGCCTCTGAGTTTAATTCCTGGTATGCACCCCCCCAAAAAAAAACATCCTTTTAGGAAAAGAATATCAAAAGATTTCTTCCAGCTTCACAGCATTGAACTACTCCCCATAGATGCTACACACTTATAGTTCAAACTGATCTCTAGAAGACAAGACTCAGATAATGATATTTTCTAAATAGACTAAGAGACATTGATATCTGTGGACACCTTAAGTCAGACTGTTCTAAAACTAAGGACTGGGCAAATATGGGAGGTTGGAATGAGAACACAACACAGTTAAGTTCTTCAAAGCGGAATCTTAACTCGGACACTATGATATCTGAAACCACAGTTGGAGATAAAATTAGATTCTTTGCTTCACTGATTTCTGGGTTATTAATTCAATCCAAACAGATATTGAAAAACTATTAAGGCTACTGTTTAATGTCTATGTAAAACAGGTTAATAAAAATGTATCAGATTAGGGCTGGAGTTTTGGCTCAGTAACAGAATGCTTGCCTAGCATGGGTGAGACACTGGGTTGGATCCTCAGATCCACATATCAATAAGTAAAATAAAAGCTCATTGATAACTAATTTCATTAAATGTATCAGGTTTCTCACATGGCTTTTGATGTTCAGATTTACTATGTACTCTAGTGTTTGCGATTAAACTTCCTTAGAGTTTAAATCAAGTTCAGTCCCATCTTTATTTTCCTCCACACTAGTACACAGATGTTTCCTGGAAATGTTTGGAATGCTTCTACAGGTCATTTTAATAAAGTGGTCTTACATATATGGAGGGAAAAACCTCATTTAAGGTCCCATTACATTTTTAAAAAGTATTTAATTGGGACTGTGAGGATGGCCTTAGCCCTGAACTTAAACAACTCCATTTTAAAAACTCCAGTTTGAAACATGCAGTGGCACCAGGCACACCCACAGAGTCCTCCAGTATGGCCTAAAAAAAGTTACTTCCCCTTAAATTGATAAACAGAGTGAAATATCTGGCAGGCTATACTTGGCCTGATAAGAGAGACAGACAAGAAAATCAGAGTGGAGACCACAAGACCAGAAGTTTCTTACCCCAGGGTAAATGATGTCATGGAGAAATCCCATGATAGCTAATAAGAATTGAAAGAAAGATTAAATGCCCCCAAATTTAGTATAAATAATAGAGCTAATGAGCAGGGATTTACCCAGCAGAAACCAGCATGCACTCAAGCTGAAGAGCCTGATGAGGACCTGACATCCCATCACTTGTCATTTTTCTTCTGATCCTCTGCATGATTTTCTCATCTCTCAAACTCTACCACTTCATCTGAACTTTGGTGAAAGCCACAACTTCTCCATAGGTTCTCTCCTCAACCTGTTGTCCACTCCAAGCCAGGAGAAACCTGCCTTAGTTCTGGACCTGGTCATCATGGTCTGAGTGAGTGTGCATCTGGTGGACTAAAAGCCTAAGGCTTAAGAATTTTGTTCTGACATTTATACTTAGTACACAGAGGGAATGTGTGTAACTAGCCTGTCATGATTAAGTTACTTTTGCAGTGTCTAAAATTAATCTATACTTCTTAGCAGTAAATTAATCAACCTTTATTTTTTTTTCTTTTGCTGTGAATGGATTATCTCTATTACAGTGCCTAGCATTCAGGATTGTTATTTTCTTCAGTATGAACCTATAGAGTATAATTGCATTGAGCAATTTGAGTGAATAAAGCATTAAAAGGGGCAGAAGCATTTGGACATTTTTTTATTTCTCTCCTTGACTGCATATGTCTCAATTTTGCCCCTGGCGACTGGGACACATTGACTATATTATTTTATTAAGAAAAAAGTCATTATTTTTAATGTCATCTAATTTTTTCCTGCTTTTTTCTTATGTGAAAGTCTCACAAGGATAAAGCAAAATCTTTTAAAACTGTCATCCAGTTCTTGGAGAAAAAAAAATACAAATGAAGCATGCCTTTAAAACAAAATATAGGAAAACATAATTATGTTGAAACCGAACTTTTGAGATGAAACTGAATTTTCCATTTAACCAATTTTCTCTGGGATCTTGTCTCCCAAGTTTTGAAGAATAAAATCTATGGACACTCAGGGAAGGTAGTAGTAAAAAGAGTAGGATTTATTTTAGCAAGAAAAAATACAACTCCCAAAATGTGGGAAAGGGCATGTTAGCAGAAGAACTCATTTTTTGTGTGTGTCAGTTTCGAAGTTTAAATATGGTTTTTGGCAAAGCTTTGGTTAATATCTATTTAAAATGAGTATTGAAAAAGGCATTTTTATTACCAACTAGGTTCAAGTTTGTCCTTAATATATCCCATCCTCCTTCCAGTGACTTCCAACTGGGTTCATCCCAAGGAAAAAGAATTTGATTGAAGGTATTCCCATAAGTGAGTCTCAAGTGTTTTTTTTTTTTTTTTTTTTTTTTTTAATTTGAATAGGCCTTAATGGTGCTCATTAACATATCTATCCATTAACATTCAGGTGTGGTTAAATAAGATGTCCATGATACTGCTGCCTTTTAATTTTACTATCTATTTGATTTTATTTTTTCTCAATCAAGTTGTGCAAGAAGCCTGCCTTTGAGAATGTGAAGGGAACTGGAAATTTGGGATTTAATCTCAGACCTATAAATAGCTAAACTATCAGATAATCATTCTGGATTTGAGATACTTCTTAGTCTACATTTAGAAAGCTGAGTAGGAATGAGGATGTTGTGTTCAAAACCAGTTTGAGCAACTTAGTGAGGTTCTAAGAAACTCAGTGAGACTTTGTCTCTACATAAATATATAGAAAAAGGTTGAGAATGTGGGTCAATAGATAAACACCCATGGGAATAATTCATGGTCTAAAGTAAACAAACATATAAACAACAAAAATAAAAACTTAGGAGGAACAAGAACAGGGGTCCCTAAAAAAGCCACAGCGTCTCTCATGCAGGAACACAACTAATGAAGTTGGGGTCCTCTTCTGATGATTATCCCAGTCTTCACCACACATTCTGGGGACATGCTGAGCTAATGGCACACAGATGCCCACATAGGAATTCAGGAAGGCTCCGAAAACACCATACAATTATGGAACAAAATACTTGAGGTCTAAAATGCTAATCTAAGCTCCACTATACTAGTCAGAGAAAACTAAAAGCTAAGCTGCCAAGGAGAGACCCTCTATCCACCAGACTCTGAAGACAATTATGAGGAGTTTCCAGCCACCATTGCCAGTCCCACTGGCTTCAAACAGCCTCTCTACCCAGTCTCAAAATAAGAACACACACTTACCATTTTCTGGCTTTCAGTATGCTCAGTGTTCCCCATATACATATATTTTTTTTCAGCTTCAGTGTAGCACAGAAACCTGGAAGCAAAGAAATGGATTCAGTGAATGGCAGGCTCCAAAAACAAAAGGAACAGAAGACTGTGGAAGTCTGCCCACTCATCACTGACTGTTTCTTGATTGGACAGTTCTCACCCAAGAGACAGATTGGAAAGGGCTTCAGGAACTTCCTCCAAATTGAGCCTGGTAGAGATACCACTGGTTACTGGTGACAAGTCTTACTTTTCCACATGTTGAAGTTTGAACATTAGAGAAGCATGCTGAGGGAAGCATATGAAGCAGGGTTTATTTAGAAAAGGGTAACACAGACTTCTCCCACAAGGGAGAAGGGGGCCATAGCTGGTATCTGGGTATCCTAAGAAGCAAGGTGTTCTGCCCTTTTTATATGTCCTAGGCTTCCTTTGTTCTCCTGCCTTTCCTCCCTTTTCTTCTTCCTGAGGACTGGCTAGGATCAGAAAGGCTTGGTGGGATGGCCTAAAGTTGGGAAATAGGTGGGCTGAAGGGGAAGGGCAAGATGGAGTAGACAAGGACACATTTACAATCTTATAGCTCCCTGTAGGGAGGGGAAAACCTGGGACAGGTTACCTTGGCAACAGGTTGGAGCAGGGGCAGGTTCCTGATAATACCCCTCAGGGTACCATCTCTAACTTCCCAGATTCACTCAAAATTGGCTTCTTAGATTCAACCTGACTCAATTTGAAAGGGTAAAGTTTCTAAGCTGCAAAGCCTGAATTAAAATGTAAAAGACTAGGTATTCTTAAGTTCCTCTGATACACCCAGAACCTGAAATTCCTGAGATAGTTAAGACAAGGCCCTACTGGACATTTAGCCTAGGGCCCTGTGCAGTTTGTCAGAGGGCCTGAACCAATCAGTTTGAATGTGTACCCTGCTTAGGAGTGACCAATCACCCCCGCCCGACCTGTTCCCACCAAGGAATGTGCTAATCATGTCTCAGAGTTGTTGTTCAATTTTCCCCAGCCTCATGATGATTTGTTCTGATGTAAGCAAAGCCCGCCCCCTCCCCCCACCCTCCCCAAAAAGTGTACTTAAGCTCTGCTTGACCTTTGCTCTGGGCTCTGGGCTGCTCTCCCTTCCTGAGTGAGCCTTGAGCCCCAGCATGCTGGTTCAATAAACTCCCTCCTGCCAATTGCATGAAGCCAGTCTCTTGTGTGGTCTCTTTCTCAGATGCTTCAAGGACCCTTACAAATTCACCTATCTACACTGAGTGCCTGTCTAATTCAGTAGGCCTACTGTTTGTGTGACAGTAAGTTGCATACAGATCAGAATCAAATAAGGACACAAAGACAGGTTTATGGCTCCTCTGTTTTCGTTGATCAAACCCTTGGGATCTACCACATGCAGGGGTGCATGCCTGTAATCCTAGCAACTGGAGAGGCTGAGGCAGGAGGACAGTGAGTTCAAAGCCAGCCTCAGCAATGGCAAGGCACTAAGAACCTCACTGAGATTATGTATCACCTTTGTCCTTAGAAAGACCCACAGAGCACTTCTAGGCACATTCCCACCCTGCTAAATTGTTTGTCTACAAATGACAGGAGAGATCTGCTGTGCCAGGTGTCACTGACTCAGGATAGGTGGGGACTTCAACTCATTTGCTATTAGTATTAACTATGTGTTTCCTATTTTCATCATAATTCCTGTGTAGGGCAAAGAAGGCTCTGTTAGTGAAGGGAATGTATGTTGAACAAGTTGTGGCTTTAGAATGAGGGGCTAAGTGTAAATTGTTAAGCTTTTCTCAGGAACCTTGATTTGCAATCTTTTCCCTGTGAATTTCTTAAGAAATAACACTATTGTTTGTATTGTCAAAGATACTAAAATACATCTCAGGGAGGCATTGAGTTTATTAGAAGTGATGTGAAGGAGGAACAGGGTGACACTCTGACAGAAGAAAGTGTGTTCTCTCTGAAAAAAAATAGCATGACTCTCTTGAAATCCATTTTTTTTTGAAGACCTAAAAAAAAGATCCCAAAGTGTCCTGCCCAGGTACACTTCTTGACTTTGGACTGACAGTAGGATAACTTCAAACTCCCAAGTATACTCTGCCATGACAACTTTAGGTTAATTAGGCTCATGTTCACCATTACTAATTGAATTCTTAAGCATAAACTCTCGCAGATTTCATGGTTAGTAAGAATTATTTTTATTTCTCTGAGTTCCAGAATCTGGTCTATAGCAGGGTCACAAAAGTCTTCACTTCAGGGTAACTTAAGTTGGTCTTGTAAACATTGTTTTGAAACTGCATTTCTTCTGTAGATAACAGTTTTTTAAGAAATGTAACATATCCTGTGCAGTTAAGCCAGAACTTTCTTGTAAAATAAAGCATAGATTAGCTAGTCTACCACTGATCTACCTCAGTGTCACCCTTTCAGAAATAAGGTAGCATGAAGATGCAAATCTCTCAACCAGGAAAAGGCAGTATCTAATTGACATCACATTCTGGAGCTAAAAATCATAGAACAGGGTTCCTTTCAAATGTGCTATGCCAACATTTTATTAGATGTGGTTTATTTACTACTTTCACTAATTCCAGAAAATCCCTTTGAAATCACAAATTTTATTTACCTTCCAATCCTCAGAGTGTCATGTTCTTCTCCTGTAGATCCTGAGAACCACATATAAATAAATAAATAAATTAAAGGTATTATGTCCATCTAAAAAAAAAAAAACTAACACCAGAAAACTGGTCACACAGGTGCAAGCCTATAATCCCAGCTGCTCAGGAGACAGAGGCAGTAGAATAATAAGTTCAAGGCCAACATCAGCAACTGAGACCCTGCCCTAAAATAAAAAGGGCTGGGGATGTATTTCAGTGGCAGAACATCCCTGAATTCAATCCCTGCCATGGCAAAAAAAAAAAAAAAAAAAAAAAGCAAAAGAAAGTGACAAAAAAAGTAACACTTAGGATTTTCTCTCAGGAATTTTTCCACAGATTTCAACAAAGTAAGGTGTCTCAGACATTAGTTTCTCCTAATCCATCTTTTTTATAATCTTTATTTATTTATTTTTATGTGGTGCTAAGGATTGAACCTAGTGCCTCATATGTGTGAGGGAAGCACTCTACCACTGAGCTACAGCACACTTCTCTGTGCCTCAATATCATTATGTCTCAGAGATGAAACAATTTAAATCACAATCTTCAAAGAACCATATTTTATGTATAAAAATTTTTAAATATGGCAAAAGAATTAATTAAATCACATGCAGAGAGTAAATGAGAAAAAGAAGTAATAAAGAAAGAGGAGAAAGATCTCTAAATAAATGACAGAAAAAAAATAGAGAAAAATAAACTAATTAAATGCTGGTTCTTGGGCTGTGGTATAACTCAGTAGTACAGTGTGTGCTTACCATGTGTAAGGCCCTGGCTTGATCCCAAGCACAAAAACAAAAACAAAAACATAATACTTCATGACTAAATAAGATTTAAGCTAATATAGCAAAGCTGATTTGAAATTCAAAACACAATGCACATCACTATATTATCAAACAAATAATAACAATCCAATACCCATTCTTAGTTCAAAAACAAAAACAATAAAAACCTTAGGAATAGAACAGTCTCATTCTGATAAAAGGAATAAAAAAAAACCCTACAGTTAACAGCACACATAAAAAAAAAATTGAACGTTTTTCTTTTAATATAAGGAACAAGACAAGGATTACCAATCCCATCATTTCTATCCAACAATATACCAGAGATTCCACTTAGTTTAATAAGGCAAGAAAAAAAAAATGGCATTCAAGTGAGAAAGGAAGAATTCAAACCATATTGTTAAATGATTAGATTATCTATATAGAAAATCCAATGAAATATACCCCCAAAAAGCTACTCCTAGAAGGTGAGTTTGGCAAAACTGCATGATACAAGAGCTAGATACAAAACTGAATTGTTGTTCTATGCTAGTAATGAAAAATTATATATTGAAGTTTTTAAACATACTATAATAACACCAAAAATATCAAATATTTAAGACAAATTTGAAAGGGCTATGCAAGACTTCTACTTTAAAAGATTGCTGAGAAAAATTAAAGAAAATCTAAACAAATGGGAAGAAATAACATGTTCATTTGTTGCAAGACTCAATGATGTTAAGAAGTCAATTCTCTCCAAGTTGATTCATAGATTCAATATCTCAGAATCCCAGCAGGCTGTTTTGTATAAACAGGTAAGCTGATTATAAACTTCCAATGCATATGCAAAGGACCCAGAAGAGTCCAAAGAACTCTGCAAAAGAAAAAATCTGAAAGAAAAACACTATTACAAAGGTAAACTAATTCAGACAATGTGGTACTGATATAAAAATAAACAAGCAGATCATGCTACAAAATAGAGGCCAAAATAGACCCATGTACAGAGAAAACTGATTTTGGCAATGGGACAAAGGCAATTCAGCAAAGAAACAATGTTCATTTTTAAGATTAAGAAATGGTGCTAGAACTAAATACCCAAATACAAAAACTTATGAATTTTGACCCCTGCCTTGCACCACATACAGAAATTAACTCAAAATGGGTCATATACCTAAGTATAAAACCTAAAACAATAAACCTCCTCAAGGAAAAAGGAGCTAACTTCTGTGACTTGGGGCTAGGCAAAGAGTTATTAGGTATGATACCAAAAGTGCATTAAAGAACAATTCGTAAATTGAATTTCATCAAAATTAAGAACATGTGTTCTTTGAAAGACACTGCTAGGGAAACGTAAAACATGTCAGACTGGGACAAAATATCATAAATCTGATAAAGAATTTGTATCCAGAATATATAAAGAACACTTAAAACTTAATAAATAAAAAAAATAAAATATTCCAAAAATAATAGCATACAAGATTTGATACTTTACCAAGGAATGGCAAATAAACACGTGAAAATATGCTCAATATCATCATCAGGCAAGAGGAAACTGCAAATTAATATCACAATGAGGGGCTGGGGTTGTGACTCAGTGGCACAGCAATTGCCTTACACATATGAGGCACTGAGTTCAATCCTCAGGACTGCATAAAAATAAATAAATTAAATAAAGATATTGTGTACATCTACAACTAATTTTTTTAAAAAAAAAACATTTACAATGAGGTAATACTATGTATCTATTAGAGAAATAAAATTTAAAAAAGACTACCACAGTAAGTATTTAAGATAGAGACTTGGGGCAACTGATTCCTCATTCACTGCTGGTAGGAATGTAAAAGGAAACAACAACTTGGAAAACAGTTTGGCAGTTTTAAAAATTAAAAATACCGTACCACATGATCTATACAAATCACTTCTGGGTATTTACCAAATAGAAAAGAGAGCCTAATTTCACACAAAGATCTGGAATAAAGTTGTTCTGATGGATTTAGTTCTGAGAGCCAAATGCTGGAAACACTCAATTGGCCGTCAATGGTGAAGAGGTACATCCATATAATGGAATACTTTGAGCACTTAAAAGAATAAACTACTGATATAATCAGAAACAGAGACAAATCTCAAAATAATTACACTGAGTAAAAAAGCCAAAAAAAAAAAAGAGTACATGTGATATAATTCCATTTACATAAAACCCTAGAATAAACAAACTAACCTATAGTGACAGCAGATCAGTAGGTTGGTATGTGCGGGGTGGTGGCTTTCATCCTCAGCACAACATAAAAATAAAATAAAGATGTTGTATCCACCAAAAACTGAAAAATAAATATTAAAAAACTCACTCTCTATCTTTAAAAAAAAAAAAAAAACTAAATTATTATTGTATATAAAAGGTAACAAATTGTAAATTGATCTCTCTGGATTGCACAGTTATCTGTTTACTGGCTTCAAATGAAGTCTGAATGTTTAGCTACACTACCACTGAATACTTAAAACACTATGTTTGCAAGCTGCCCTAAAGCAATTCATTAATTCAAATAAATGTTTACTGTACATGTGCTCTCAGTATGTCATGGTTGAAAGGGCTGGATTTTATGCAGAATGGACAGTAACAAATTACAAAGTTATTCAATGTCTCTTTTGGAATAATTTGTAAGGTTTAGCAACACTTAAATCACATGATGAACGAATAGCAATGGAAACAGGCCACAGACAGCCAAGAACAGTGACTCTTCTAATTAAAGATTAAAATAATAAATTTCAATGATAACATGACTGAAGAACTGTATACTAACAGCTTAGAATTCCAAAATGACAAGTATCTCTCATATCTTAAGTGAACTCAGAACAAAGATTAAAAATTACTTCCACACACAGCAAATATGGAGTCTGCCAGTTCTAAGTGGTGGTTCTGGTTTAGAAATATAAAAGGATGTGAAAAGACAGACCACAAATAATTTTTTTTTAAATACCAATAACAAATAGGAAGTTTTTAAGTAAATTCTCTAACAGCTGGTATCAAAGATAATATTCTGTAACAGCATATTCTTCATTACTCAACTCAGCTAACTGGACCAAGAATGGAAATTATGGGCTGGAGATGTGGCTCAAGCGGTAGAGCGATTGCCTGGTATGCCTTCGGCCCGGGTTCGATCCTCAGCACCACATACAAAACAAAGATGTTGTATCCACCGATAACTAAAAAAAAATAAGTATTAAAATTCTCTCTCTCCCTCTCTCTTTAAAAAAAAATAAGTAAAATAAAATAAAATTTAAAAAAAAGAATGGAAATTACTATATCTTATAGAAGATACAAGCTTAATTACTCATCACAAATAAAACCATCCATAGCTCTGCCATAATATACAAGACCTTTTACATCATAAAAAGGACATCCATTTGAAAACCTTCCACTATATTTTTCCCTTACAATGATACTACCCTTTAAGGTTGTTTCTCTAAAAGAACACAACATCTGCTCCATTTGTGTACATGAATTGAAACATTTTCTTCTGTCATGTATAACTGATTACAACTAATGAATAATTTAAAAAAAGAACCCAGGAACTCATTCAAGGTACCCAAAAATCTATAAAAATCACTTGTCAATAGTAACTGTGGATGGTATGTGCTTCAGATTCTCTTAAAAACTTACTCTTCTTCTAAATTTGTTCAGGTTCTTCAAAACCATCATGTTTTGTGTTCTCAAAGGTACATTTTTTTGCTAAACAGTAAGTTTTTAATGAATTTTGACTGACATGATTTCTCTACACGTTTCAAACACATCATACCCAAATTCATATCTACATTAAACACCACTAATCCTGAGTGTTCAGTAACCATGGAATCCAGACTATGAGTTCTGCAAGCACAATATCCAAGTATTCTCCTCTTCACTGAGAAGCAATATCCACTAAATAAAAGATGAAGATAACCATAGTATTCAGTATTCATAGTATTCATAGTATTCATTGCATCTTCTATTTGTTGATTTTTGGAGTTTTACAAATGAAAATGGTCTGCTTTAGGTAAATTGGTGAAAAAAAGCAAAGACATTTAACCACTTATAATTAAAGTTATGAAACGTTACATCTCACCTCTGATACTGATTGTAATTAAAATTGCAAAATAACATCTGCTACAGCTTGAGTTCCATTGAAGCTAAGAGCCAATTTGTGGTTCCTCTTGACACCTCCACTGTCAATTACTGCCCTCCTGTTGCATTTTGCTTTGAAGAAAACCACTGTTTTGTGGAGTAAGATCTACTTGTAACTTGCAATGTGCTAGGCACTGTGCTTACCAGTTTATATGCAGCATCCCCACTCATCTTCACAACAATGCTATGCTGGAGAATATTATAGACAGGTAAAGAGTCATTGATTTTAAATAACTTGTCCAAGGTCACTGAGCTAATTTCCATTACTAATAGCACAGAGTATATCTTGAACCTTTTATTAAGAAGGCCTCAAATGGGACCACACGTGCCAGAGAATATGGATTCATCCCATCACAAGTACCTCCCATTTAATCTCAGTATAGTCATTTTTCTCTAATTCATCTTAATCTGACCATCTGCCTTTGCATGGAGAAGAAACAACATAGTGGCAGAGCTGGGTGTGTGCTACAATTTATCTTCCAAGTTTTGGCTCTCAGCTAGCCTTTATTGCCATATCTTGCAATTTCAGGTAAGATCAAGATCTCTTTTTTAAAATGACATCTATGGAATGGCCTTACCGGCAGTGCTATTATTAATTCTGACCATGTTTAAAGTGATTTTAAATATTCAAAACAATTCTGTTCTTAAGTGAAGCATTGTTTATCACATAAGCAAATGATTTGTGTCAAGTTATAACAAATAAGATATATAAATGAGTAATTATCCTTCATTCCTCCAAAAATGACTTTGTATTTTTTTAATGAAAACATAGAATAATGATTTGTTTGTGGATCTGAGGATCAAACCCAAGGCCTCACATATGTGAGGCAAGCCACATCCCCTGCCCACAATGCTGGTTTTGGAATGATTCTGTGTGAGTAACAGTGTAGTGACAGCCCTGCCTTCCACTGTCCTTTGACCAAAATTCCTATTTAACTGCTACACACAGATAACATCCAAAAAAGAAGTTTACAGAAACTACATAACTTCTACCCTTTTAGAATTGCTGTAACTATTTTGTTCTCTTTGAAATGCAGAAAGAAATTTAAATTAAGACTTCACTAACATAAGAGCAAGAACCAGTTAAACAGCATCTACTGTTCTTTGTCAATTAAGAAGATTGTTCAGGCAGGTTGGAGGCACATGCCTGTAATCCCAGTGGCTTGTAAACCTGAAGCAGGGGGATTGCAAGTTCAAACCTAGCCTTAGCAATTTAGTGAAGCTCTAAGCAACTTAATAAAACTCTGTCTGAAGAAAAGAAGAAAAAAGGGTTGGGGATGTGGCTCAGTGCTTGAGCACCCTGGGCTCAATTCCTGGTGTAAAAAAAAAAAAAAAAAAAAAAAAAAGTCAGAAAATAGAAAAACAGAGTAAACTGCACTGTATAAAATGAATTTTAATTACTTTTTTCTAGAGACTGATAAGGGTACCTCTGAAAATCCATGTTCTTTAATTTCAGCTCTGTAACAGATTTTAAAAGTGATAAAATGTGAGGTTCTAGGACCTTGGTTCAAAAAATTTTCACGTAGTTATTTAACTGCATACACAATTCAGATTCATGATTTTGATCTCATCATTAAAATCTGAAATGTACTGTTTTCCATACTGAGTAGCTTTGTTAAAATTTAGATCACACAAAGTCTCTATTTTATATTTCTTCAAACTCTAACTGAAAGAACAAGCATTAATCTACAATTCAAGCAAAAGTTAATCTGAGTTATTTTAAATAATCAATTATAGCAATATATCTTACAGTATTTTCAAAAGCTGAGATGCTATAACTTAATTTTAATTCTTAGAAATGTCTATTACAACTTGCTAAAAGATACTGCTGAATCTGAAAGTTTTTGGTAAAAAAAAATGTAAAATTTTTTAAAAGGCTCACATCTACTGCAGGGAATAGGAAGATTTGAGACAATAAATACAAATGTTAAAAACACATTGGTGGGCTGGGGTTGTGGCTCAGCAATAGAGCACTCCCCTAACACATATGAGGCCCTTGGTTCAATCCTCAGCACTGCATGAAAATAAATAAAGTATTATGTCCAACTACAACTAAAAAAGGAATAAATATTTTAAAACTGGTCTTCAATATTTCAGGGTTCTACATACATGGATTTGACCAACTGCAGGTAGAAAATATTTGGAAAAAACATGCTTTTGTTCTGAACATGTACAGACTTTTTGGAGGGTCATTATTCTCTAAGGAATACAACATCACAATTATTTGCACCATATTTATACTATATTAGATACTGTACGTAATCTAGACATGATGGAGAGTACTTGGAACAATGGGTATAAGTTACATGCAAATATTGCATCATTTTATATAAGAGAGTATAACATCTACAGATTTTGGTGTTCACAGGGGGTTCTCAAGCCAATTTCCCACATACACCAAGGCACAAACAAATATGCAACTCACTATTATATTGTGTTATATGGTAGGGTGGTAGGAAAAAAATATTTAGCCTCTAAGTTAATACAACTGTATTTTTGCCTTACATTTTTAAAAGCAACACAAACCTATCCCAAGTAGAAGAGTAATATTACTACTTTATATAGACACAATTATGTTTTTTCTGAAATTGAAATAATAAAAATTATGGCATACCCAAGCTAACAATACTTTGGCTTTACTGAATATAGAGTGGAGATAAAATTAGAACCACAGTCATCTCAAAATTAGAGTAAAAATATCAAAGTTGAATTCCATTCTAGACTGGTATTCCAATAACTATTAAGAGATAGGAATCAGGAGTCAGATTTTAAGATGCCAAAATCTGAAATCTGTAATCATTTTTTTTTAAAGAAGAAAAGTAACTACATTAACTTCTGCTACTCAGAATACACAATCTTGATATCAACTGAATTCTTACTTTTAAGGTGAACTTTCAGTCCTTTCCATTCACAAATAAGGCCTGATTTATTAAGTTCCCTGCTTTGTATTTCTAGAGTTGATAAAAGCACATTTTCTTAGTACAATATGTATTGTTCCAAGTGTTTTATAAACATCTTCTGTGAGAGTTTACATGAGTGATCTGAAATCATTTCCAAGATTTTACCCTATGTGTCAGTTATTCTTAAAAGGAAATAGAGTTTCTCTGCCTTTATCACTTACATTTGCCCTATTTATCACAAGACTGATTCTAATCTGACTCACACACACACACACACACACACTCACACTCACACACACACACAAAATCACTGGCAGGATTGTCAACAGACAATTACTGGCATTAAATTCTAGGCAGGGCAAAAAGAAGAAAAGAAAACAGGCACAATTTTGTTACTTAGACATGAAAATTACAGATCCACACAATAGCTGAACTTTCATAAAAGTCTTTTAGCCAATAAGAATAAATCTCAAGACTTATCAACCACCTAGCTCTACATGGGGCTCCTGAATCTACCTTTCCTGATCAAATAATCCATCCTGACCTGCTATGCATGGCCACCTGTACGCATTCATTCACAGATGTGCCAAGTACAGTAATGCTAGGCTCTGGAAACTCATAGCAAAGAAAATAACCTGTCCCTAGTGTGGCTTTTATTAGTAAAGGAAGTCAAGTGAATAGTCACAGGGATGTAACATCTGGACAATCACATCCCAAACTAAGCTGGTCTAAAAGTGAACTCTGTTTACTTCCTGCATTCTAGTCTACTCACTTGTGAACCTTGTTCTTGGACAGAAAAGCTGTCATCACAGGCTACCCAGGCAACAAACTTCTGAGGCATTCTCAACCTTTTGCTTCAGATCTTAACAACTGCCCAAGTCAGCTTGAATTACCAAAGAGGAACAGATGGCTCTGCTCCACAATGCTTCCCCAATTCTCGGAATGCTTCTGAAGATGGCAGGGAGCTCCCAGCAAAACTTCTACCTGAGCAGGGGGCAAAAGTCCCAAGCCTAAGAGTGATCTTGGGGGCTGGGGTTGTGGCTCAGTGGTAGAACACTTGTGTAGCATGTGTGAAGCACCAGGTTTGATTCTAAGAACCACATAAGAATAAATAAAGTTCATCAACAACTAAAAAAAATAATATAAGTTAAAAAAAAAGAATGCTCTTGGGATTTCAAAAAGCACAGCTGGTAAGAGACCCTCTTTCCTCCCTCTTGTGGAAGAGCCTGAGGATGGCCCTTGCTCTGTCAATTTTAACCCCAAGGTCCTAAAATCATGCTGACTTCTGTGGCATTTCATTCCTTTGAAACCTTATTCAAAAGTCTTCCTTCTTTAGTAAGCCTCCTTTGAACTTATGATGGTTGACTGCAGCCAAGCATCCAGACTTGCACCTTCTAAAATTTTCCAGTCTGTGTATCCATCTCTACCATCAGTACCCTAGCTCAGGTCCTCATTGGCTCTTATCTGGACTAGTCCAATGGCCCCACAATTCTCTTATTTCTAGTCCTCACAACCAGCATCTGTGCTACAATAACAGGAAAAACCATGTTCCCCACACACACCAAAACTCATCAATAGCTCTCCATTATTAAAGATAGATCTAAATTCCTTAACAGGACTCACCCCACCCTCTATTCACAATCTTCCCTCCAGCCAAACAGCTTTTCCTCCTTGATTCACATTGTAGCTCTGACTACCCAGAACTGCTTGGGTTTGGGCTGGAACTCAGATACATGAACACACCGCACTGAATTAATTAGTAAATAGCAAGTCCCCATTCTTGAAATCCTGAAGAAATCCAAGAAAAGTGGCTTTCTTCAGGCTTACTTCTAGGTATCAAAGTCATCACAATGATGTCTACATATCATTACATTAATATCCATAAATATTGCTGTTACAGATAACTGGTGCCAATGTACACAACACACACAGCAGCAAGTGTATGAAAGGAAGAATCACAGATTATAACAAAAGGTTCTGATCACCCACGCATCTCTGCAGACAGAGCACCAACACTGACTCCCTGTGAGGCTTTCTCACCCAGACAGTGCCCCTCCTCCTCCACTGGTGCCACTACCCTCTATAGAAATCAGTAGCCTGGTACATGATCTCTTGTTCCTTAAGGACAGGACCATGTTCCCAGCATCCCTGGATCTCCAAACCCAGTCAAATCCTCAAAATACATTAGACACCTATAAACGTCTACAGAATAACATGTGCATTCTGAGCTAAGCAGAACACTCAAAGATATTTTCTGATTTTAAAAAAAGGGCACTAGATATCAGGTTTGAAAACTTAGGCTTCTCCAATTAAATTTGATAAAAATATTTGAAAACACAAAATATTTTTTAATATCTCTAACCCATGTGTAGTTAACTTAATGACAATTATTTATGTAGAAAAAAATTTTGATGGGGGCTGGGGATGTGGCTCAAGCAGTAGCGCACTTGTCTGGCATGCGTGCAGCCCAGGTTCGATCCTCAGCACCATATTCAACAAAGATGTTGTATTCACCGAAAACTAAAAAATATATATTAAAATTCTCTCTCCTCTCCTCTCCTCCCTCCCTCTCTCTCTCCCTCTCTCTCTCTCTCTCTCTCTTAAAAAATATTAATGGAACATTGAGAAATATGGTATGTTGTGTTTTTTTTAACTTATAGAAAATTTTAGAGAAACTGCATAAGGAGACAAAAAATTGGTAAATTAGACTCCAATAAAAAATATACATTCTTCATAAGAAGTAAAAACACTATATCTGATAAGAGTACATTTGTGTATATCCAGAATACGTAAGAACTATTGCAACTGATCAAGTAAAGAACAGCTCAATTTTAAAATTGGCAAAGGATCTGAATAGGCATTTGTCTAACAAAGAAAAACAATGGCTAACATGCACATGAAAAAGTTCAATATCATTAGTTATGAGGGAAATCCAAATTAAAACCACAATGAGATGCCACTTCATACCCATAAGGATGATTACTATGGAAAAATACCATGGCAAAGTGTTGGCAAGGATATGGAGAAATGGAATCTTCAAACATTGGTGATGGGAATGCAAAATGATAGAGTCACTGTATAAAACAGTCTGGCAGATTTACTTATGGCCAATAAATTTCACTTCTAAGTATCTACCCAAAAGAAAACATAAGTCAACTAAAAAACACAAATATTCACATGATCATAAGAACCACAAAGTACAAGTCACCCAAATATAAATCAACTGATAAATGGATAAACAAACTGCAGTGTATCCATATAATAGAACACTATTTAGCAATAAAAAAGGAATAAAGTTCTGTTATGTGCTACCTCAAAAACAGGCTAAGAAGCCAGACACAAAGGGCTGAATGATTACATTTATATAACATGTCCAGAACAAGTAAATCCACAAAGAGAGAAAGGAGATTCATTGCTACATGGAGCAAGAGTGAGTGCAGAGTGATGACTAAAGGGTATGGATCTTTTTTGGAGGTGACAAAAGCGTTTCAGAATTTGACAGCAGGATAGGCACACAACTATGTGAGTATACTAAAACTCAGTCAATTGCATTTTTAAGGAGTGACCTTGATGGTAATGTGAATTATTTATAAATAAAGTGGTTATTTTTTTAAATGGCTGCACAAAGTCATATAGTAACACCTCTGCAAGAGGCTCTTGTTGAATCACTCTGCCAGTCACAGAATAATCTGTCATAAAAACATACAATCTGTTCAAATGGGGAAATAATGTATGTTCCTACCAATAAATCCCTCTTAAAACCAACCATAAAACCAGATCCAAAGTAAAAAGAGCAAAGAACAAAAGAACATGCAAGTCACAATTAGCTGGCAGGTTACAGAATGAAACTAACCAAAGACTACAAAAAAAAATGTTTATTAGGACTACCCACTTCTTATCAATTACACGGATATAAACAAGTCAAAATCCTTTATACTCATAAGAAAATCTGCCAGCTTCTTTATTAGCACATAGCAATGAAAGACAAGCATTCTCTCTCCTATAATCAAATTAACATCCCACAGAAGGTCTGTTTGTACTTGGCAGCATGAACCTTTCATTTCAGAGTGCTGCTAAATTAAACTAGCCTATGTTGTATTGAACACATTGAGCCAGACACCGTGGCATGCTCCTAGATTTTATTAGTTGATGCTGAGGAACATTAAAAATAAAAAGAATAGTATGAATGAGGGCAGGGTTGGTGAGAGAATAGAGTTATTGTCAGTCTTTTCAACATTTCCATTATCTAGAATACAACAATGAAAAGAGTCTAACAACATTTTTCTTCTTTTTTTTTTGTGTGTGTGTGTGTGTTTGTGTGTGTGGAACCTAGGATTGAAGCACACATGGATGTACTACCACTGGGTAACATCCCCACACCTTTTTATTTTAATACAGGGTCTCACCAAGTTCCTGAAGCTGGCCTTATACTATCCATCATCCTGTTGCAGCCTATGAAGTTGCATACAACTTTCTAGGATTCTAACCAATACTCTTCTCTGTATGCATAAGAAAGCACTAGAACTTAGGGATAGAGAGATCTGAATTCAAGTGTTTGTTTTTCTTTTTTCTTAAACCTGCTAGCTACATGCCTAAGGAAAAATTTTACAATTTTACTGAGTCCTTGTTGTTTTGAGAACAAAATGAAGTAATGCACACAAAGAGCACAGTGCAATGCTCAATCCACAGCCCAGCACAAGAATCTTTGCTGTTCACAACTCTTCACAGCAAATACTCATTTCAAAACTTGTACCAGAGTAGGGGTAATTAACATTGGCCATCCTTCTACCTTGTAAACATCTAAAGATCTATGAAGATTTCACATTGAATGAATAATCTTCCTCCTTCATTCCCCTCCCACATAAGTTTTTTAAAAAGTTATCAATAAAGTCTTTAAAAATATTAAATCACAGCATGACACAATGTATTCATTCACCTAAAATGTATTTAAAAGCACTGAACTGAGAGAAAGACATGGAAAGAAACACTCTATTAGACAGAAATGCCTATTTTGCTGTGCAATAATTGGTAATCTTTCCATAAAGATTGAGCCAATATGATTATAATTTCCAAGTGTCAGTAATCTGTTATTAAAGTAAAAGAAAAAAGAAGTGGGATGGTTTAATCACCATGAAAAAATGTTGGAAGATATCCTTTCTCATTGACAGCAATTAATGTTTGAGTGATGGCTGCTAGAATGTTCAGACTAAAAATATTTGTTATATTAGAACAGACTGAAATATATCTAAAACAAAACACAGGGGGTTTAACATACACAAACACCACCTGCACCTAAGTGTCCTCTCTAAACAAACCAAAGAAGGAAAAGCTTGTGTGAAATTCCAATTGCACTGCTATAGATAAGATGTGGGGAGGGGGATAGTGGTTTTCAGCCATATTCCCATGCTGGATGTCCATTAAAAGACAGCATCCAGACTCTGTAGTAATAGACTTGCTCTGCCTGGCTCCACACAAATTTGCATTATGTCACACACTGGAACAAACTTTCAGGGTTAGGAGAGGAAATTTCTCAAGAGGATGGGATGTTAAGAACTTTGGGAGTTTCACTAAGCTCTGAGCTCATTATGGACCTTGTGCCCCAAAGCTACTGTTATTCCCTCCCCTTTCTAAAATTCCACTCAGAAGACTGTGAGTTAACAGTGCCCCTTGGGGAGATCAGGTCAGTTGCAGAGTCTACAGAAGGAAAAGCTCAGCAGCTCTCATCTACACTGTACACCAGAACTTGGCATCTCTCCTTCCACTGCAGCTCAGTACTACCACCCTGATTGCAAAGCTGTTTCATCGCAAAGAGTACAAAATTTCAAATTCTGCACAGGAAGACTGAACTTCTCTGTCTACCCAACTTTCCAATCAAATGATCACTTACTATGCCAGTCTAAACTAAGCTTTATGCCTAATATAGGAGAAAACTGTTTCAAATGCACAAAATCCAACCCATGTAATATGTAATAAAGTCTTTTTTTGGTAGTTGTAGATGGACATAATAGATTGATTGATTGGTTGTTTGATTGATTGTTATGCTGAGGATCAAACCAGTGCCTCAACATGCCATGCAGGCACTCTACCACTGAGCCATAATCCCATTCCTGTAATAAAGTCTTAATATCTATTTAAATATAGTATAAAAATTGTAACAAATGCAGCTAACAGGAGAAATAAAGGATAAAGCCTTCATTTTAGTTACAATTTCTATTTAATCCCTCATTTTCCAGGAATATTTTTAGTAGGCTTTAGGGCACACAATTAAAGAAATGAAATCATCAGTAAAATAAAAGGCACTGATATAAACAAATTCCTGTACTGCCACAGAAAAGAGATTAAAAAACATTGAACTTCAATGTTTTAGAAAACAAATAAGATTACATCCTTAGCCACAATAAGATCCCAGAAGGAAAAGTTCAGTAAAACCTCATTAATTTGGCCCAATAATGAAGACTCAAAAATTCCAAGTCTGCCTTGACTTAATTTTGGACTATGTATTAAGAAACAATTGCTAGGGGCTAGGGCTGTGGCTCTACCTGGAGAGTACTTGCCTGGCACATGCAGGGCCATGGGTTCAATACTCAGCATCACATATAAATCAATAAAATAAAGGTATTGTGTCCAACTACAACTAAAAAATGAATATTAAAAAAGAAACAATTCCTAGGCAAATTAAAGTGCAAATAAAAATTTCTATAGGATTATTTGATTTTAAAATTTTCACATGCAAATTACTTCTGCAAAAATACTAATTAAAACTAGTTACATTTATTCTTTAGAACCCTGTATTCCAATAGAAATAAACTATATAAAATACAGACTAAAACACTGCTTAAATCTATTATATCATTCATTTTTCCATCTCTCTGCTTACTTTGGCTGTGAAAAACTGATTTAGGAGTCAGGAAACGTTCATGGACAGGTGCCAGACAACAACTTATTCATTCTACATAGTCTGGCAATCTAAATATCTGCTTTTATTTTTAAAAATGTGAACCATACAATTATATTTATTTTATTTTGGGGGCATTTACTTTATCCTTATTTTCAAAAAAAGATATTGTAAAAAATATTGTGATGTCTATACTGGTAAACATAAACAGATCTTAAACAATATCCAGCAGCATACCTAGTTTAAATACTTACTCTGCCCATAAAGAAAAAAAAAAAAAAGATTCAAACTACATGGCTTATGTGATTCTAAAAATTAACTAGAATATAGTCCAAATCAAATTTTGAAACAAAGTACCATCAAATGAAATAGTAGCAAGTGCCATACAGTTATGCACATCTAAATTAAATGAAACTATGTTAGTCCTCTCTAAATTAAAATGTATGGGTATTCATTTTCACATCTTTAACCTAATAATGAATATGCATCAACCATTGGGAGATTGAGGCTGGGGCAGGAGGATCCTAAGTTCATGGCCAGCCTTAGGAACTTAGTGAGACCCGAAGCAACTTAGCAAGACCCTATCAAAATAAAAAATAAATAAATAAACAAAAGGGCTGGAGATGTTTTTCAGTGGTAAACTGCCCCTAGATTCAATCCCCAGTACCAAAAAAAGTAAACAAATAAGTAAATAATGATTTGGATGTCTGTGGATGCCCACCAGGTAGGTAGGTATTCAGTGCTGAATAAAAACTGGTGAATAAATTACCAGTTGGACCATATGGTCCCAACCTTGGGGTATTCTGTAGACAATGTTAATTGAAGTGAAAAAAAAGCCCCCTCAGGAAAGGCAATCTAGAGGTACTTTATATATAGAAGACAGTTTAATGTTGTCTTATTAAGCCAAAGAATAAATAGTAGGTCAATGACAAAGCTGTGAATCTGCTTCATGTAACTCTTATTTGATTGAAATAAAATCTAAAGCAAACATAAAATTAAAAATCATATTTACATCAGGAAGTGATAAAATCTTTTGGACAAAAGAAATACACATAGGTTTACAGATGAACACACAATCACATAGTTTACATGACTCTAAAACACTATATTATCAACCAATTATGGAAAGAATATTCTGTATGCTATTCAACCACTTGTATCCATGTTTGAAAATTGTTAAGAAATTTATTTTGAAAGTTACTTTAGACTTCCCTTCAGGTGAATGAAACACAAAAGTACTGCTCTTTGCAGAGGAAAACATTTTGTATTCAAAACAATTATATTTGGTTGATCAAGTTTTCATTTTTTTTTATATTTACTTTTTAGGTGGACACAATATCTTTATTTTATTTTTATGTGGTGCTGAGAATTGAATCCAGTGCCTCATACATGCCAGGCTAGCACACTTCCACTTGAGCCACATCCCCAAACCTGAAATTTTCAAATATTAATAATGAGTTAAAATCCAGGCAAACGACATACAAACAACTCAATATATTTAAATATTTTAATCACATTTAAGCCTAAGAATATCTGACACATAAGAATCACAAGTATGGTCTTAAGGAGAGAATTCTCTGTTAATAAAAATACAGAATGAAAGAAATCTTTAAGTAACACAAGGTTTCCTTCAATACTTGAGTACAGTGGAACACACCTGTTATACAAGAACCTCAAGAAACTAAGGCAGGAGGATCACAAGTTGAAGAACAGCCTCAGAAACTTAGCAAGGCCCTGTCTCAAAATAAATAAATAAATAAATAAATAAATAAATAAAATAAAATAAAATAAAATAAAAGGTCCTGGGGATCTAATTTACTGGTGAAGTGCCCCTGGGTTAGATCCCCAGTACCAATTAAAAACATGTTATCTCAAAAATGTACTTTTTCTTACCTATTGGATTAGCAAAGATTAAAAAGATTAACAAAACTTGGTGTGAGGAAGGGTTTTGAAAATAAGATTCTCATGGACATTGAAGATTCTCATGGACATTTTACAGATAACAGCTTAGTCATATTTATCATATTTAATATATATAATGTTTGACCTGACAGTTGTGCCTCTAAGAAGATAAATGAATAAGTATACTATCATCAACATACAATTATTCACAAGAAAGAAAAACAAATAACAATCTAAATGGTTATCAAAGGAGTAGACAGATAAAGTATGATGCCTCTAAATGATGGAAAACTAGGAAGCAAGGGCTGGGGTTGTAGCTCAGTGGTAAAGCACTTGCCTGGCACCTGTGAAGAATAGGGTTTGATTCTCAGCACCGAATATATAAATAAAGATCTACTGATGAATAAAAAAAAAATTAAAAAAAATAAAACTAGGCAGCCAGTAAAATGATCACCCATGATTATGCACATCAGTTTCAACTCACAAATAGAGATATATAAAACTCATTAAAAATGACCACATAGCTTCATATAGAGAGAAACTGCTGTTTATTTGAAGTCTTCTATATACTTTCATATCCATCAATAAGTTTCCAAAAGTGAGCTAATGGTGGCCATTTCTTTGTGCAAAAATTGAGGGCTTACTTTTGTCATTATGTTGTTTTTATGGGTAGAAATTTTTCTAATTATTATAATAAAAAATCACAACAAACTTTTAAGATAAACAAGTGCCTCTATGTCACCAAAATTACTTCAATCCTTTTCAGCTTCCTATTTAAGAGGAAAGAATTCATTGAATGTTGCAAGTAGATGTCATACAGGATCTCCTTCTCAGACCCACACTTTAAAATGACAAGATAATACAAATTAAAATATTAGAGTCAAAGAGATAGGGAAAGACAAACATCATCATTCAGACAGCCCATATTATTGGCATCCACCTTACCACCCACAGGTTCTATGAACTCAAACACTCCTAAAACAATATCCCTTTTACAACTTAAGGAAGCAGAATAAAAAATAATAACAATTAAAGAATTTTTTAAAATGTAAAATCATAAAACATTACAGTGAAAATATTTAATTATTTTCCTGTCTTACATTCTTTCTTAGCACCTTTATTAAGAACCTGAAAAAAAGGAAAAAAAAAGTTTGGAGAAATTAAATAGATTTTAAATGTATACATTTAATCTGATGTTTATTTCGTTTAGATTTTTGTTTTTCTGGCACTAGACAAAATACATCAAAAGTATTTATGGAAAAGTTAGCAAGCAAGAATTCCTAGGAATATAAAAAGCAACAAGGGGAAACTAGTTTTAAAAGATGTTAAAACTTTTACAAAACCAATAATGTAATGCTGGTATATGAAGAAAAATACTGATAGAATACAAACCCCAGAGACACCCTAATACATCCAAAAGTTAACAATACCAAAGAATATTCAAAGAAGGGTTCTGAAATCAACAGGTGAAAATAACAGGCACACAGAAAAAGATAAAGTTGAACCTATGCATCATTCTGAACACCAGAATAAATCCTAGTTTGAACATTTAAATGTAAAAGTGATACCATAAAAGTACTAAAAGAAACCATGGGCAAATTCTAAAACTCTTGGAGGCCTTAGAGTGACTTAAAATCCATATACCTATGCTGGGGCTGTAGCCCAGTGGTAAAGCACTTGCCTAGCACTTGTGAGGCACTGGGTTCAATTCTCAGCACCACATAGAAATAAAGAAATTTTTTTTAAAAATCAAGATACCATAATGAGTAATATAAACAATAAAATTCAAAGAAAAAATGTAAGACTTCTGTATATCAAAATATGTGAAGGTAAATAAAAAAAATAAGTGAATATTTGGGGAAAAACTACAATTTATATCACACAGGACTAATATCTATAATTTATAAATTTCTAGAAATTGATAGGGGGAAAACGCAATTCAAAACAAAAATGTGAAAAAAAACACATGAACAGAGTTTACAGGAAAAGAAATACAACTAGTTTTTAAGCATAGAAGTTCAGCCTCATTAATAATAATAGTAATGTACATTAAAACGACTCTGTATTGATAATTCTCATACTTCAAACTGTCAACAAATTCAAGGGTTGTAAAGACACAGTACATTGGAAAGGCCTCAGAAAAACAGGAACTCTCTCATACACTGCAATCTGCCCTCTTGTTTCTGCGGTATTCAGACTGGATTCAACAATCACAGGTGAAAATATTTTTTAAAAAATTGTCATACAGAACACATACCAACTTTTTTCCTTGTCATTAATCCTTAAACAATACAGTGTAACAAGTATTTACATGGCATTAATATTGTATTAGGTCTTGTAAGCAATCTTAAAATGATTTAAAAGTATGCGGCAGATGTGCATAGGTTATACAAAAATATTATGCTTTTTATATAACAGATTCAAGCATCCTTGAATTTCAGTATCCACAAAGGGGTGCTCAAACCAATCCTCCATGGATAAGGAGGAGCAACTGTACTTTTGGAAGTTTAAAATGGTGCAACTCTTAAGAAAGGAAGTATTTAACAAAATCATAAATGCCCTGCCCACTGGCACAGCGATCCCACTTCTAGGAATGTATCCCACTGATGTACCTGCACATGTAAAATGATATGTATACAAGCTGTTTCACCCCAGTATGGTCTGTAATAAACCTAGAGAAGACCCTAATACCCACAAGGGGCGCTGGTTAAGTAAACAAAGCACTTAATACATGCTGTTTAAACACAGCTGTTTTTTTTTTAAAAAGTGTTTTCTATAAACAAAGATTATATTCTTTCTAAATAAATACTAACAGAAAAAGATCTCAAGAGCATATAAAGAAAAAGCCATGGGACAAAATTAGTTACATATTATGCTACAGTTTATATAAAAAGAATATAGTACACTGGCATTTCTCCAACTATAAAAGGAAACAATTGACATCTATGGGAAAAAAATTAAAGGAGGAAGGAGGTTATCTAAGAAAGAGGGGTGAAGGGGGCACCAAAGCCATTGGAAATCAGATTTTCCCAAGCATGCCTGTGTCATTTTAACTTTTGAACCATAAGAACATGTTATCTACATTAAAAAGTTTTTTAAACATTAAAAAGAATACTTATAAAAAGAAGAGAAAGAGACACCTATAGATAAGATTTAAAAACAAGCTTTAAATAGATTTTTGCTCTGAAATTAGATGCTGAAAATCAATCTTCGTGTGGTCATTGCAAAAACATATGCTTTTTCCCCCTTCAATGAATTTAAAGAATATGATAATCTGTTTTTAAAAAGCTATTTGAAGGAGTAAGAAATTAGGAAAGAAGAGAGAAATGTACAATGAGGACACTCTAGTATAATGGTTCTCCATATATGGCCCCAGTACCAGCAGCATGAGCATCATGTGATAACTTGTTAAAATTAAAATTCTCAGGCTCCGACCCAGACTACTGCATCAGAAACTTTGTACTAGTCCAGCAATCCTGGTAATACCCTCAAGTCTGAGAGTCACCTATGTTGTCTCCTGCTTCCCACAGATTCACAACAGCACCAGTCTGCATTTCAAACAAGCTCCAGGACCTAGGAACACACTTGGTTAAGCAAAGCTGAAGTCCTCCTGGGGGAAAACAGTATGTAACCTTCATATGGTTGAGTTTCCTATGAAACCTGTCCTCAGTATCAAATGGAAAAAGTCCTTTCACAGGCTTCCTAGCCAAGATATATCATGGAGCTACTTTCCCACATAAGCTGTGTACACAGAGAATAAATGCTATCAAATACATTCTTATAAAACAATAACAACTATGAATCATCAAAATTCAACTTAAGGATGTCTTGAAAAAAAGTATGAGTGGACCTACAAGCTTTCAAAACTAGGAGAAAGAAACAAAAATAATCCATATTTCATAAATTCTGTTCATGTTTTCTGAACAAATTAACCTCAAATGCATTAACTGCCCGCCATGTGCTCTCCATGAAAAAGAACCAAGAAGTTTGTTTCCCTCAAATCCTTTTCAAAAAAAAAAAAAAAAATGTACTCATGTATATGAACACTGGCCTTCCATTTGTTTTACATGAGGAGAAAGATCTCTATAGGAATCTTCTGAATAAAGAATTCTAGTTTAGACAGAAGGATTTAGAAGTTAAATGTAGTGGCACATGACTATAATCCCAGCAGCTCTGGAGGCTGAGACATGAGGATCTCAAATTCAAAGCCAGCCTCAGCATTAGTGAGGCACTAAGCAACTCAGTGAGACCCTGTCTCTAAATAAAATATAAAATGCGGCTGAGGATGTGGCTCTGTTCCCCTGAGTTCAATTCCTGGTACTCACGCCCTCCCCCCCCCCAAAAAAAAAAAAAAAAAACAGGATAAAGAATTGTGTATCTTCTTTTTGCAAGTCACCCTTGAATAGTTTTTGGTGCTAAATATTAACCAATGTCCTAACATTTTTATATATTTTCTATTTCATTGCCTCTGAGATGCCATCACCTTTAAGACATTTAGAACATTCTTATTATATGTACCACTCACTAGAAAAAATGCCATGTGGTTACGACATGCCAATTTTAAAATTCCATCTATCTCAGATGTGCATCTTAAAAATTAATGAAATGTCTTAATTATAAACCACAGAATTGTATGGTAAAGTATTTGTTTTCCTTCTAGCTAACTCTTATGTCTCTCAAATGGAAAACAACATAAAGGCATGCATGTTTTGTTCACTGAAAACATATCCTCTATGCTTAGAAACTGGAACATTTTCAATATCTTTGTAATTCATTATTTATTTAGTTTACTTAGGAACATGTGAATATGAAAAAAAGTAATGATTTTTTAACAGTATTTTTTAACAGTACAGACCTCTTTTACTATGGAACATTTTACTTGCTCAAAAAAATAAAAATTAATTATTTTCAACTTGGCTGACTTCTCAGGTCAAAGAGATTCAATACATCTCTAGACAATTGAAAATATATCCTCTTCCAAGAAGTCTTTACTTACATGTTTGTTTTCACAACACCTTTCAATTGTAATAAGCAACATACACCTTACAAGAATTTTTAAAAATCAAAATAAATATCCTTTTTAGAGTTAAACAAGTTGATGAAATTTTTGTTACACTGTAGCTAGTTTAAGCTGAACTTTATTTTAATTTTTCTATGTCATAGCTAGTGTTTCAAATGAAAAGATAATTTGTAATGAGTCATACCACGAAGACTGGTATATGTACATCTATCTACAGAATAAGAAAATTGTCTGAAAATTAGTGCTCATTTCTTCACACTACACATTAACTCAACATAAATTTAAAATTGTAACGAGTATACATAGACTAGTATACATGCTAACAGTATGAGATAGCAGATAAATCTCACCTTAATGAATCCAAAAGTTTCAGTCTTGTTAATATTTTACTGTTATTACTAGCAACTGAAGGAACTCATTAATGTTCCTTCAAGTAGCAGTACCTCAAAGCAGAAGACACAAAGGATGTGCTACGATATAGTGGGAAAAGGGATCCAAGGAAGGGCCATAGTATGACCTTTGGGTAGACTGAGGCAGCCTGTAATTGACCTTGACATGTCATCCCTACTTCAATCTAGCCTTTCCTTTTTATTAGCTTAAATAAGGTTATCCCAACATTAAGTGTTTTCTCCCTAGTTTCCATCTTCATCTCCCTCTTTGATTTTCTTGTTTGAACTAGATCCTAATACTTTTTTTTTTTAACTAACTCAAACTTCTTTATTAGCAGCAGGTGCAAGCACTCAAAAGCATGCGGTCTTCCACCACAGCTGAAAGTTCTGGTTATAAGTGAGACAGCACTGCACATCATACATTGTTATCCCTTTATTTCTCTTTTACATGTAAGTGAAAGTATCATACCCACTTTCACTTATGTGTGTAGGTAGGTTCTCTTATTTAGGAACCTCACTGCTCAGTTGTGAAGTGGGCTCTACAAAGGCTCAACACCAAACACAGGGGCCTTGTTTCTGTGGTTGACAACCAACTGTTCCAGGCTAGAATCAAGGGCTTCAATGGGAATCAAACTTTCTTTTGCCTGAGGCAGGCCTTGGGCTAGTGACCGCACCCCTAGTGTATAAAGGTCACTCTATGCCCACCTCTTCTCTCTCACACAGGACCAAATGACAATTTATGAGTGGAAAACCTTCCAGGAATTGGAAAAAAGGCTTGAAAAAAAAAGCCTTTCCCAATGAACTCACATACCATGCTGCATCCAATTTCAGAGTGGGTCTGACACACTCTCTGAAGCCCCACCAGGACCCCAGAAAACCAGCTGCAAGAACTGCTGGGAGAAGGACTGGAGGCAAGGAAGGGGCACAGGCCTGTGCACGTACTGGAAGCCCCATCCCACCACATCCCAGCAGTGCAACTTTCCGCAGGGCACTGCACCTATCTGTGCAGCCCTAGCTTGGAAGTGCACACGTTAAGTACCTGGCATACAGCAAAGTGAACCAGCCATGACCAGCAGTGCCAACCCAGCCACCCTGGGAGACTGAGGCGGGTCTTGGGTCCCAGCGAGCGCGAGGTCTGACTGGCCAGGGGGAACTGGCCCAAGGCCCAGCCTCCCCACCCCGCACGGGTCGGGATGGCGCGGACCAGGCGGCGCCGCTTCTGCCGCAAGCCCTGCTGGACTGCCTCCGAAAAACTGGCCATCCACCCGCCCCGCTCCCCTCGCCAGGGGCTGGGTCTCTGCTATCTGCTGCTTTCTCTCCCTTCAGGCCCCAATGGCCACCAACGCCGCCCACAGCCCAGGGCTCACCTTTCACGCTGCCTCCTCCACGGCCGCTATGGCCACGCAGTGAGATCTCGCGAGACTTTGGTCCTCCCCTCACTACTCCGCCCTCACCACCGAGCAAACCCAGCCTGGAACTAGCTTGGCCCCTCCTCTTTACACCGCCCACCGCGCCTGAGGGTCAGTGCTAGCGGTTCTTGGGAACTTCTCTCCATATCCCCGCCCCTGAATCCACTCCGCCCACCCCCTGACCCCAAAGGATTAAAACCCAGGTGCTAGGCAACCTAGCATCTGGGTCTCATTTGGCCTGCCTGGTGTTTTTGCGCATGCGCCTGCCCAGGCCCTGGCTGGACCTCACAGCCTCAGCCCTGACAGTAAAAATAGTAATCATAGCAGCTGAGAACTTTAATGACACCCCTTGGATCCTCACAACTGCCCTAAGAGGGTATTACCATCCTCCCTATTTCACAGAGGAAAAATTGGCAGTGGCAAGATTAAGCAATGGGCTCCAAGTCACACAGCTAGGAAGTGACAAGAGCCCCCATTGGAATCCAGGCTCCTCTGGTTCCCAAACCAGTGCCCTCCACGACAACCTCCAGGCCCTGTCCCTGCTTGCACCAAGGGAACTGCCTTTTAGCCCCAGTCATCACTCCCCACCCCATCCCTGGCCCCAATGTTCACCAAGGTAAAAAGAGACACACCTAGGAGGTTATCTGCTACAATACCCCTGGTCTCCATAAAATTGTTATCAATAAAATGTTTCAGCTTCATTGCATGAATTTCCTAAGGCCTCCCTGTGACGTTTCTTGGGCAGGACCCAGAATGTATTGAATTCTGTAGTCTCCTTGGTTGACATTTTGCTGAAACAATGTACAATGGAATGACATACAGGACATAGAATATACATGATGTTAGGGAAAAGACACATGACACTTTTTCCCAGGGGATATCGTAATAATTGTTTCTAAAGAAGAGGAGCTAACATTTGTTGAAGGCATATATTCTTCCAGTCCTGGAGATGAAGAAACTAGCATAAGTATTCATAGATAGTCAGAATTTGAACCTGAGTCTGAGTTTGATCCTGTTCCACAAGACAGCATTTTCTACTTCTGGGTCAGGTTCTGAAAAATCATGAGCCTTTAAGGTTCAGTTTACCCCGTTGTTGGCGTTTTCCTGGGCTACTGTAGGTTACATGATAGTTATGTCTGTTAGAAAATGCAGGTCCACTCACCCTCCAAGATTGTCCACTCTCCAGGAAATAATTCTGCTATATGAGCCAGAGAATATGAGTCCCCTTCTTCATATCAACCCAACCCAATCCACCAGCTGAAGGAGTGGGTAAGGAGGCAAAATCACATCAAAAGGATGGCCACAAGGTGCCTAGCACAGCTCCAAGTGCTGTCCACTCACTAACTAATTTAGTCTGATAATTCTGTTTCAGTTAGGATAAGCAGCACTGGGCTGACAGTAGCAGGAGTTGAACCAAGGATAGGCTCCTGGCACCTGGCTCTCCAGGGAAGCAAGGGAGAAGTGGTCATTAGTTCATGTAGCCAAGCCTGCATGTGGTTTGGGGCATTTTCCTTTGAATCTTAGCCTCATGTTCTTTTCTCCAGCCCTGGCAAATCCATTCATCAACTCTGTGACCACAGACCAGGTACGCAAGCTGTCAGTTTAACATGGAGACTATTATCTGTCACTATGCTTTTCAGTTTGTAAAACAAAGCTTAGAAAACCTCTAAAGATGTGGCCCAGGGTCAAAATAGTTAGCATATGGCTGAATTGGATTCCAGATCCAGGCTTTTATCTATCTACAGCCCAAGGCCTTGGCTGATTCATTTAAGGCCCCCCCGCTTCTCTTCCAGATTTCTCTCTTGTTTCTCCCTTTACCTTGAACCATGTATTCTGACTGCATTAAACTGCCTGTCACTGCAGGCCCATACCATGTTGCAGTGCTTTGGCTTCTGCTGTTGTGTCTGTCTGGCGTGCCTTCCCTCAATCCTCACCACCTTGTTTCTGAACCCCAGCCAGGTCATTGAATACTTGGTTGGGTGGCCCCATCCCTGATACTATGAATGTCCCCAACAGCACATTCCTTTACTGGCTGACTGAGCACCTCCATCATTAGATTACATTGGGTCTCAGTTTCCTTTCTCTGAGTCATGTAACTAGCATTGGGTACACTGTGCTAAAGCACCAGCCATGACCCCATGAATGCTTAACTCAGCTAAATCACATTCCTACAACCCACAAGCAGATCCTTCCAACAAGACTACACAGTGAAATATTTATGAAAGGCCTTTGTTTTCTGGTAATTTTGTGACCACTGTATAATTCTCCACCTTTGTGAATCTCAGTTGTCAGAAGTAAAATGAACTAATGGGAGTACCTGCCTCATGGTTGTGAGAATTTATTAAGATGTAAACTTACTTGCCTTGCCTGGTTTATAAGGGAGACATGAACTAAATCCCAACCACCTTGGTTGTTATGAGTATCTTCTTTTTACAACACTGCTATTATCCCTATTCAGCATACTCGCATAGATGTCATCATTAATATTATCACTCATACTTGCCACCAAGTCTAAGTGACTGCACTAACCATTCCTTCCTAGAATGCATAGTATTCTCAGAATCCTCAAAATGAGTTCTTCACAGTCTTGTAATGATTCGGTGTCCCAATCATAAATTATCTCCCTGGTACCTCCAGGAATCTGTCCAGTGCATCCTAAGGAAGTCTGTGGCTGCCAAACAGTTCCATTCAGGCTTTTTGGATATGGCTAAGAAAACATAGGTCCTCTTTAGCCTTTCACTGTCACTGACATTCTTCTCACTATGGGTGTTTCTAATTCCTTTATGGTTAGACCAGTCCACTGTGGAGGTGGCCCCCATTTCTCCCTATGGTAGGATCAGGATGGCAGTCAAACCTGCCTGTGGGATTCTGGTACCATTGATAACTCTAAAAGGAATAATACCTGCACAAAGCTTATTTTCTTTCTTACTAGAAGGAACTCAAATAATGGGGATTTTAGTTGGGAATAATAATGCCCTCAGAGTGATCTAATATTGTCCCCCTTCCTTCCTCAACTTTCACATATCTGAAGCACAGTAGGCAAAATTGAGGTTTTGGTGAGCATTTCAAGTTGAGATTGCCTGTTGAATGAGTCTGAGCTATTATAAAAGGACAGGAGAACAGATCATTTCCCCACACCCCAAATATCATCAGAACAGGCATCCTTTGAGGAAAACCAAAGCTCAAGCTACAAAATAAAGGAAAATGGAATCTTGGCTTTTCTGATTGAAAATATTCTGAAGACCCTAGCTTTGAGGGGTGTTTGCTGAGACCCCACACTGAGATGAATACCCAAGGGGTCTGTGGAAAATAAAATAGATCCCTGTTTGTAGGAAGAAAAGTAAACAGCATGTATGTTGGCATTGTTGGAATGAGAAGAGACCAGAAATCAATGCAGAGATAAAGAGGTGGGCCAAGAGGCAAGTTGCTTCCAGGGAGGCCAATGACCAAATGAGAGGGCCTCAGAATGGGAATTTTTCCCTAGAGGGATGGAGTGAGAAATAGCCTTTTTTTTTCAGAACCATGTTGATTTACAACTGCTTAAATAAATGTTCATTCCCATCTCATCTGACTCATTTGGCTGGAAAAATGAGCTTACATTCCATAGCCTTGGCTGAACTTCCTGCACCCCACTACTGATAAAGCATAAAGGGTGTGATTAGTGCTTTTTGCATGAAGAAGGACCATGAATTCAGCTGGATTCTCATTTATGTAGCTTCTGACAGTAATATATAGCAACCTATATTGTATTCTTGTGTCAGCCATTTCTAGGAGAGAAAAAAGATGGGGGAGGAATGATCGAGGAACATTTTTCACAATTTAACAATGTGTAAGCAACAGACTTTCATTTAAAAAAGAAAAAAAAGAATGAATTTCACAGTTACAAGTAAGGAAAGAGAAAATTAGCTGGGTTCAGTATTGCAGGTCTGTGATTCCAACTACTCAGGAAGCTGAGGTAGCAGGATCGAATTTGAGACCAATCTCCACAACGTAGTGAGACCCTGTCCCAAAATAATATAAAAACGTCTGGAGAGGTTGAAGAGGTATCCCAGTGGTAGAATATCCCTGGGTTCAATCCCGAGTACCAAAACAAAAAAAAAAAAAAGATGGTATTAGGATGAACACTGTGGTGATGAATTGAAATTAGTAGTATCATTATAAACTAAAGCTTTTTAATGAAAGGAAAAAGAAAATTTAAAAAAAGGGATGCATGTGTATTCATGCATTTATAGACATAACATAGTTCAAAATTCTGAAGACTAAGAGGGCTTAGAATTCTCACTCCATAGAAATGAGCAGGAAATATCTCCACCCAGATCTGGCTTCTTTTAAATACTATTCTCCAATAATAGAGACCAGGGCTCTTGAAGATATGGTTGCTCCCACAACTGGAGCAGGAAAAATGCAAAATAATCTTGAAACCTTGTAGTGGCAGAATATAGGGAGATACTTAATAAGGAATAGGGGCTATTTTTTTAAAAAAATGTTACATTATAATTACATATATCAGGAGGATTCCTTGTGACATATTTGTAATGCATGCAGCATAACTTGGATGATTTGATAGGAACTTACTGAAAGCATACAGGAAGCAATCTGAAAGAGTTCCCAAAAGACAAAGTTGGAACAGTTTTAGCAAATAAATAATGATAGTATTGGACTATAAGTCATAGAATTAAATAGATAACCATAAACCCATATCGATAGAAAAAAAAATAAGAAGAAGAAAGAAAAGAATAGAGAAAGAGAGAGTTGTTTCCTTAAAGACAATTACAGTTTATAAATAAAGAAAGGATGAGTGAAATAAAAATAAAATAACATTTAGGAAACCATAATAATAATTGTTATGGGTAAGATCTATGAATGGATGCCAAAAATATAAGTGAGCAAAAACAATTTTTTCCTCTAGTACTGGGATTTTAATCTAGGGCCTCATGCATGACAGGCCAGTGTTCGACCACTGAGCCACATCCCCTAAGTAAGTAAAAATTGAGGGAGAAATAAGATATTTTCAAGGTATCTTTCCCAAGATATTTATTAATCAGAAATGGAGAAATAGTAAGTTTATAATAAGAAATCCAAGAAGCATCACATGATTGAAATTAATATAACTCCTAACCAGTCATGTTGATGTATCCCCCTTCCCACCAAATAATCCGATAAGGCATCTCCCTACAAAACCCATAACCTGGCGAAGTCATAAGTAAACACCAAACCCAAGAGGAGAGACCTTGTGCAAAACATCTGACCAGCATCTTTTAAAAGGATAATGGTCATAAAAGACTAGGAGAGACTGAGGCATTGTCACAGACTTGAAGAGACTAAGGAGTCATTATGACTAAATGCAACACAAGAACACAGACAGAAACAAGACCTTAAAGGAAAATTGGTGAAATTCAAATAAAGTCTATAGATTAGCTGATAGTTTTGTACCCAGGTTTTTGTCTTTGTTTTGATCATTATACTATAGTTATTTATTTATGTATTTATATTGGGGATTGAAGCCAGGGGTGGTTGGCCACTAAGAGACATCCCTATCCCTTTTTATTTTATTTATTTATTTATGTTTTATTTTGAGACAAGGTCTTGCTAAGTTGCTTAGGGCCTTGCTTACATGCTGAGGCTAGCCTCAAGCTTGCAATCCACCTGCCTCATCCCCCTGAGTTTCTGGGATTACAGGCATGCACCCTTGTACCCAACCTAGTTAATCTTTTTAAGAGTCATTATTAGAGGAAACTGCGTGAAGGGACTGCGGGAATATTCTGTGATTTTGTAGAGGGGAAAAAAACTTTAAACAACACCAATACAAAACCCTTGGTTAATAATGATAGAATCTAGAGGTGAGCTCCATGCTGGCATTTTAGGTTAGGTCTGTGTGAGGGCGTGTGACATCAGTGGGCAAATAAATCTCTCCTGCTCTTTTTCCCTGGCAAAACCTGGTGTGAGTGCAGGAGACCAAATCAGAGGGTGTTTTCTCAGCATAGCTAGATCATCAGAAGAGAGAGGTGCAAAGAGAAGTCCAGAGCAGACTTTGAAATGAGGGAGTTGAAAAGACGCAAATTGTTCTGATAAAGGAAAAAGTGGAGGAGAATAATGGGGAAGGGCAGGGAATATAAAAGGTGGAAATGGACAGAAGTTCAGGGAGCTTTGAAGGAAGATTCCTAACATTCATGTATAAGTTGTTTGCATTAAAGACTCCTTCTGTATCCCCAGACCTTTATAAAGTCTGCTGCACAAACAAGCTTGGTGTCTGTGTCCATGGGTCTCTGTGTGTCTATCAATTTGTATGTGTGTGCATATGTCTAACTATGTCAGTGTATATAACTATGTATGTCTTTATTTTTATGTTTTTTTAGTTCTGTGAGGTAGTCCATATCTGTGTGTGTACATTTGTGTGTCTTTATTTCTATGTGTTTGAGTCCATCCATAAGAGTGCATCTGTGTGTGTATATTTTTGAGCCTGTATGTCTTCTTTGTGTGTGTATGTGTGTGTATTGGAAATCCCAGCAAAGGACTAATTTCTTGTGACAATGAATTTACATACAAAATCACAGGACTCAGAGGACCAACAAGACATCAGCCAAGACAGGAGGAAATTGAGGCCTAGATATCATAAGAATGTAAGGTCCGGGCTGGAGATGTGGCTCAAGTAGTAGCGCGCTGGCCTGGCATGCGTGTGGCCCGGGTTCGATCCTCAGCACCACATACCAACAAAGATGTTGTGTCCGCCAAAAAATAAAAATAATAATAATAATAATAATAAATGTTAAAAAAATTCTCTCTCTCTCTCTCTCTCTCTCTCTCTCTCTCTCTCTCCTCTCTCTCACTCTCTTTAAAAAAAAAAAAAGAATGTAAGGTCCTAGGAATTCAATGACATTTTTGCACAGGCATTGGAATTTCCCCCAGGCACTTGGAATGCTGGTGGGGGTAGAGTTTCAAGTCAGTAATAGCTAAAGACTTCAGAGGGCAGGATGACCCTATTCCAAGTCAGCTTACTCTGTAACATCTCCATTTTGTAGGTGGGGAAACTGAGTCTCACAACAGCACTTTGATGAGACTGAAGAGAAACAGCCAGCTGCTGAGCCAGAAGAGGCCTCTGGGTGAATTGGACACAGTGAACTGCAGTGAGGAAAATCAGCATCCTATCTGTTTGCTTTCATTCTTTCTGATGATAAAGTCTCTTGGGCATTGTCCATCTGCAACACCTCTCTCTTACTGCTAGTGTCTCTTTATTATCAGTCAACACATGCTAGGAGCATCACAATCTCAGGACACAACCAAACATATTCTCCCGTGAATGTGCATAATGACAGCTCTGCAGATATGTGATGTCACAATCATAGCACACCCTGCCCCACCCCCCACCCCCCAAAAAAAAGAACAAGTCTGGTTGGATTCTTAGGTAACTTGGCTGTCTTATCTACATAAACTTAATGACAGGATAGATACTTTTTTTCTATTTATGAGACATTTTAATTTTGTTAATAATTTTGGGAATAAAATATGAATCGTTCATTTCATTAAAACCATTTAACATCTGAAGGCCCCCTGAGCTCCTAAAAAACTTTAAATTTTTTTACTTATTTTTTAGTTGTAGATGGACACAATACCTTTTTTAAAATTTAATTTTTATGTGTTGCTTAGGATTGAACTCAGTATCTCAAACATGCTTGGCAAGTGCTCTACCAGTTCTCCAAAAAAAATTTGAGATTTGTGCCATGAGAAGTAAATTTAAGAGAGTTTCTGTTTGTTTAATTTTTATTTTGGAAATATTCAAGGCTATGAAAGAGTTACAAGAACAGCATAATAGTCTTTTATACACTAGATTTGACAGCTTATATTTCTGCCCAATTTACCTTGTAAGCTCTTGTGTGTGCATGCCTCTTTTTCTGTACATATTTATATGTGTATAGGTATGTGTTTATGCACATGCATATAACACACACACATTTTTTTTAAAGCATTGAGATTCCAATGTTAGGATCTTTAGTTCTAAATATTTGAAGTATTTCCTAAGACCAGGGACATTCCTTTGTATAATCACAATATGGTTACCAAATTCAGGAATGTAATATGGACACCATGATATTATTCAACATACAATCTATAGTCAAAGTTTTCTGGTTGTCCCAATGAAGTTGTTTTCAATAATTTTATTTTCTTTCTGATGCACAACCATTTAGGAATCAGATTATACATATTTTTTCATTTATGATTAATGAACCTTCTCTTTGAGGTTCATTGTAACTTTCTTCTTGGCATCTCAGTATTTGTGTCCCAACCAGACATGTTCCACAGTTCTTTATGGACCTCAAGTGTTGCTAGATGATTGAATAAATGATCAGTTAGTTATCAAAGCAAAAAGGGAAGTGTTTTCAGTCAGGAAGTCTTAAGAGAATGCTCATTATTAGATTTCTATTTTTACTTATGTGTTTAGCTATGGACTCTTATGGTTTTTGCAGTGATCTACAAATGTGGTCCACAAACCAGCAGATTTCAGAAACTTTTCACATTGACAGCTATTTTCAAATAGTTGCATTCTGATTGAGGCACATTTTACCAAGGGTAAATATTAAGATGCTTTTAAAGTGCTCATGAATTTTCCTGGCTAGAATATTGCAGAGAGGAAGACGACTTCATAACACTGGCCAGTAAATGGAGATTATCATGCTAATGTAAAATAAGACAATCCTCAAAACCCAAAGGTCACATGTTTTCCCTGACATGTGTTATGTACATCACAAGGAAGGGGCACAAAAAGAATTCAGTAGATTAGACAAAGGGCAGGGACAGGTAGGGAGAGGAGGTAAGAACAGGAAAGACAGTAGCATGAATCACCATATTGTTCTTATTTAAATATATAAAAATACCTAAGTGAATCTGCCCATCTTGCCCACCCACACTAATGGGGTCCTAATGAGAATACGGTATACTTTAGGTTTGGATAATTTTACCACAATGGACTCTATTATAATATATATCTAAGAAGATCCAATAAAACAGAAAAAGATAAAATGTACTGATAAGGTCCATGGGACCAAGTTGATAGCATCATAGCAAGGTGAAGAAATGTGTTTAGGTACATTCCAGAATTTTCTAAACCGCTCCCACATTGGATGCTTCTAAAGGTGTTGGAGCCTGTGGGATGGTGGAGGTTCAGAGTGCTCCATAGAGAAGAAAGGACTCCCCCTACCCCCGCATTCATCTGCAGGTGCAGGGGTCCTGGGTGTGTGGGGGGGCAGGTAATCTCGAGGCCTCCTCAGTTAACTAAGGCAGAGAATAGCAGGGTGCATTCGAGTCTATGGATTTATTTACCAAATTAGGAAAACCTGGAATTGTCTTTCCTGGACTCCCAATCAAAGGCAAATTGTTTTTCCTTAAAGAGAGAGACCCTTGAGCCCATCTTAATGGGAAGTCTTCTCTATATTATGTGACTTTTTGCACCACTGAATTGGGGGGACAAGATCAGAGCCCTCCTTGGAAACACATTGACTTTGTTTGCATCAAGACAAGCAGGTAGGGTCTGTCTTTTTTGTTGTTTATTTTTTCCTGTCAAGTGCAGAGTATTAACCTGATACTAAGGATGCACAACTGGGCAGGGGGTCTCTGGGTTTTGGAGGAGGCAGGATCCCATTGCCTGGGATCCAGGGGACTGGCAGGAACTAGGGAGAGCACCAGGCTGTTATCCTGTGGCCACCCCAGGTATTTCTCTCAAAAAGAAAGAAAGAAAAAAAAAGTGGCACACGCCTGTAATTCCAGCAGCTGGGGAGGCTGAGGCAGGAGGATGGCAAATTCAAAGCCAGCCACAGCAAAAGTAAGTTCTAAGCAACTCAGTAGTACCCTGTTTCTAAATAAAATTCAAACTAGGGCTGGGGAAAGAGCTCAGAGGTCAAGTCCTCTGATTTAATTCCCCAGTGGGCCAGAGAGCGAGGGAGCCAGGGTGCAGCTGGGGTTGACCCAGGTCTGTGCACTCCTGTGTATCTTCTGTGCTGATCTCCTTACTCTTTCTCCAGCCTCAATGTGGGCTCCAGATAGATTCAACTCAGCTGGAGGAACATCAGCTCTCACACTGCCAACTGGGTGGTAAACTCCTCCAGGGCGCTTGCCAGGTACCCAGTGAGCCTCCACCAGCACTGGCCATGACGCACTAGGCAATTCCCACCGGGTGAAAGGCCAGTTCTGCTTGGACAATTTTGCACAGATAAACAGAGGACAAGTCAGCACCCTGAAGACGCTTTGGGTGGTCTTATTGTAGGAGGAGGCCCAGGTGATGAAACTTTCAAGAAATGACTTCAATTTCCTAACATAAAAACCCAACAGAACTTAGAATTCTGGTCAGCCTAACCCTAACCCAATGCCCAGACCTCAAAAGGAAAAGAAAAAGAAAAAAGCTATACCCAAGCCCTGCCATTCTTGTTTCCTCCTTGCCTGGAGCAGATATCACCCCCCTATCATTCAAATAATAATAATAAAAAAAAGGCTCTCTGGGCTCAGACTGGGGAGAGCGGAGACTGACTCACGCCCTGTCCACTCAGAAGCCCCCGTGCTGAGCGCTGTCCAATCCTGAGGCAGCCAGAGAGCAGGGGGCGGGCTTCCACGCTTGGGATGGGATTTATTTCTCCGCGGTCCGAGGTTCCACTCAGATTCCTGCAGTTGGACTCCAGGCTTTGCTCCCTGCCCAGGATCCCGGGTGGCCCTGCCATGCAGGAGACGAAGCTCCCCAGGTCAGTCCTGGCTGCTGGGCACCAGGAGATGGTGAGTGTGCAGTGGCACCAGGTGCCTGGACAGGAAGGCTCAGGAGGGAGGCGGGGCAGGGAGTCTATCTGGCGGGAGCGGCTGTGGGGGGAACCCGAGTTGGCCCATCCTGATTCCGGGGGCTCTCTGCAACCACAGGCCTGAGCCCATTGGGGACAGTGCCCCTCTGTCTCCCTGGCCAGCCGGGTGGAGAACGAGACAGTGGCGGAGACTCCAGGTCATCCTCTGGGGCAGCCTCAGCCCCTGCTCAAGTCCTATCTATCTGGCAGGTGAGCGCGACAGCCTGGCGTCTTCCCTGACTGTGGTGATTGACAGGTGGGACGACTATAAGAATCCAATTTCCAAGCCAGGGGATGGCGCACACCTGTCATTTCCAGCGGCTGGGGGTGCCGGCTGATGCAGGAGGATTGGGAGGTCAAGGCCAGCCTCGAAAGTGGGTGAGGCACTTGGAGACTCAGGGAGACCCTGCCTAGAAATAAAATGCAAAATAGGGCTGGGGATGGGGCTCAGTGGTGGAGTGCCCCTGAGTTCAATGCCCAGCACTCCCCCCCCCCCCCAAAAAAAATCAAATTTCCAAATACCGTTTTCCTGCAGGAGGGAAGCTTCGGTGAACAGGGACCTTGCCTATTCCTAAGCTAGTTTTGTGAAGTTTATTGTTTTTTTTTTTTGATTGTTGTGTTTTGGTAGTTAACAAAAGGGTGTTTTACCATTAAGCTCTCTCCCTGGTAGTTTTTAGTTTTTATTCTGCCCGTCGGTCTAGCTAAGTTCTGAGATTGGCCTTGTTAGGGTTTGATTTACAATGACTTTTCCGTTGCAAGTAAGTGTATGATTTTTACAATAACGTGGGTTCTTGGGTGGAGTCTGTTGATGTCCTGATTCCTGGATGACAATTGTAAGAGTACAACTTCACAATGCACGTGTTAGGTAATAACTTCTTCTTATTATTATTTTACTCTTATAATTCAAAAGTTTTTTGGTTAAGTTTACATATATTTAACTTTGTGGATGAATTTTAGGACTGGGTGCTTCCATTAAGAGTAAAGCATGCTGGATTGTTTATTAGTGCATCATAGTTATACATAGTACCACATACATATGGCACCCGTGTAAAACTTACCCATGGTATTTTATACTATTTTTAAGCTGAATGTACCATGACTAGTAATGTATTATCCTGGTCATATGAACTGATTGCAGCAAGTCCCTGCGGTGGGGGACTATCATGTGTCTTTAATGGCAAAACAGTTCCCACAAATAGTTAAGTACTAAAACATTTTGAGTTTATTAGGATTCTTTTGTTTCCTATCGTCTTTGATACTATTTAATTTTATCTCTGATATGTTTTATTTTACATTTCTTGGGTTTCTAAAGATGTTGAATTCTTTTTATTCTCATTATTAAACACACGGGTATCTCCTATACAAATTGGCAGCTCAAGTCTCCTCCCTGAATTTCTTCTGTGCTGGATTTCAGAGTGTTGGGACCCTGAGAATCACCAGTCTGTGCGCCCTTTTCCTACCTAAGCGGGCTGGGATTTGTAGGGGTCTCAGGTTTTTCTCCCCTCTGAGGTTTTCTTTCTTTTGGGGGGGCATGGGTGGTATAGTGGATTGAATGCAGAGGTCCTTTCCCACAGAGATACAGCCCTCGTACTTTTTATCATTTATCTCCTCACAGATGCTGAGATGCTATGTCTGACCTTGAACTTATACCTCAGCCTCCTGAGTGGCTGGGATTACAGGTGTGGCCCTCCTGCCTGGGTCCCCCTGAATGTTCTATATGTAAGGGAAGCAAAACATCAGATCCACAACCCTGTCTCCCAGACGAAAGCTGTACACATGTATCAATGAATTCCTCAAATTCTAGTCCCCTGTCCCCATTTCCAGTGACAATTTTTCCTCCCCAGTGTAACAAAATAAGAAGCAAAGGTTTTGTTTTCTGTTTATGAGCATTTCACATGAGAGAAAAGTACACCAAAAACCAATTGACATTTGGAAAAATGTGTGTTTGTGTGTGTGTATGTGTGAGCGCGCGCGCACACTCGCGTGCATATGTATTCTCGCTACCTCACCAAGGCCAGACCCCTTGTCAGAATGTCTTTGGGCTGAGAGTCCTTCCTGTGGACTGCATGTCCCAGGGGTCTCATGCCCTCTGTGATGTTTTCCTGGTCCTGTTTTGGCTCTGCCTGACATGAGGATCCCACACCTGGCACATCTGAGGTCTCTTGAGTGTCTGGTACATATCAGCCACCTGTTGACCTATGAGCAGGTGCATTTAGGGGGAGTAGCTTTTCAGGGTAGTAGGTGATGGCTCTGTGGCTGGGAGGAGTCTCCTTATCCAGAAGCCACTTCAGATGTTCCCTCATCCTGGGTCCTGTGGATCCTGGAACAGCGATGGGCATGTAGGCATTATTAACACACTGGTACAGGTTCTTTTGGAAATGCGTCCAGAGTGGTTGTTACTCTGTTAGCTTTTAATGAACTCCATGCTATTTAATATAAGCTGCACTAAGCTTATATTCTATCCCCGTGTGAGTGGGTCTTTCTCCATATCCATGTAATTGGAGGAGTGGTTCCTTCACCTGTTTGATATGGAGCCTTTCCCACAGCTGCGCTCAGGCTGCAGAAACTCTCCTACTTGGCTGGGGACTGAATTCTTGAAGCAGTTGGTTAGAACCGAGGTTGCCTGTGCTCACTGCAAGAAGGTGGTGTGAGCCTATTCTAGAAAGAAACAGGGAGCTGTGGTTTTAATCCTTTTTCTTCACTCCTGGGGTGGGGGGAATCGTAGTCCATGGAAGTGTTGCACCCAATGTGAAGCCCCTTCTTTGTGATCCAGGGAGATTTGCACATGCTCAGTTGCCATTGCTCCCAAAGCTTGGTGGGTTAGGATGGAGTCCATGGAATGGGGAAAAATGTTGGGACTCTGAGTGCCTGGACTTACTTCTTCTAGAAAGAACTGGTCAGGCCTGGAATTATTACCGAGGTAGAGGGGATAGGGCTCAGGCAGGGCTGTCAGGGTGGACTGCATTTGTCCTGTCTACCCTTAGGGACTGGCTGGGGAGGAGCTCGACTGTTAGCAGACACAGTTTGCAGATTATGCTGGCAAATCCCTTCTAGGGATAAACTGGGACCCTTGATCTCACTCCCTTTCTGCCCTGATCCCATGGGATAAAGCTCATGACCCACCACAGCCATAGAAAACCAACCCTTTTCTCTCATCCTGATACTTGTGTATATCCAGCTTGCTCTTCTATGAACACCAAATTGTGTTTCCAGCTACAAGTCATATAGTGTCCAATGTGCTCCATTTGTGACCCAAATCATTCTTCATCTACTCTGGGTGACACTGGTTGGGGGTATTCTGTCCGCATTATGTAGCACATTGTTCAAGGCAGGACTAATGCCCAAGTTTCCCTCAACTTTGACTGCTCTTCAGATGGTAGATATTTTCTCAGTGGTCCGATGCATAGGTATCTCAATCCACGTATAACTTTATTTAAGAGGAACTCAAGAGAGAAGTAGGTGTTTATTTGTTGTATGCATGTGTGGAAAAAAATCCAGGAGCCTCCTATTCTGGTATAATTATAATAATAGGGTATATAATTATAATAATAGGGTATCCTATTATTGAACAATATCCCCAGCAGTTTTTAAATTTTACTTAAAAATATATATTTTTTTAAATTTAAAATTACTTTTGCCTACTTTTTTTTAAGTTTAGGCAGGGTTTCACTCAGTTGCTGGTGTCAGCTTCACAATTGTGATCCCCTGCCTCAGCCTCTAGACCACTGGATATATCAGTTGTGTAGCACCACATACATCCTATCTCACAATTTCTTTCTTTTTCTTTTTTTAGGATGATTTTTAGGTCATGATTTAATTTTATATATATTGTTTTTATTGTTTAAATACATGATAACAGTTGAATGCATTATAATCCTTATTACACACATAGAGCACAATTTTTCATATCTCTGTATATAAAGTATATTCACGTCGATTTATGCCATTATACATGTACTCATTTCTTTCTGCCTTATAATTCTTACTACACATAAATACCATAATTTTTCATCTCTCTTTGTATATAATGTATTTTGACACCCAATTCAAGCCTTCCTACATGTCTTTTTAATAATCATGTCGATTATATCATTGTATAATGATAACCATCACATTCCAATATCCTTACTAATCCCCTTCCCCATCCATTTTCCTCCTACCCTTCTTCACTATCTAGTATTAATCTAATCCTCCCATGATCTTCTTCCCTACCCCACTGAGAGTCACCCCCATACATCAGAAAAAAAAATATTTGGCATTTGTTTTTTGGGTATTGGCTAACTTCACTTAACATAATATTTTCCAACTTCATCCATCTACTGGCAAATGCCATGATTTTATTCTCTTTTAGTTTGGAGTAATATTTCATTGTGTATACATTCCACATTTTTTTATCCATTCATCCACTGAAGGGCATCTAGGTAGGCTCCACAGTTTAGCTATTGTGAATTGTGCTGTTATAAACATTGATGTGGATGTGTCCCTGTAGTGTGCTGCTTTCCTTTGGGTAAATTCCGAGGAGAGGAATAGCTGGGTCAAATGGTGGTTCCATTTCCAGATTTGCAAGGAATCTCCATACTGCTTTCCATATGGCTGCACCAATTTGCAGTCCCACCAGCAATGTATGAGTGTGCCTTTTTCCCTCACATCCTAGCCACCACTTGCTGTTGTTTGTCTTCATTATAGCTGCCATTCTGACTGGAGTGGGATGATATCTTACAGTGGTTTTGATTTACATTTCTCTAATTGCTAGAGATGATGAGCATTTTTTTCACATATTTGTGTACTGATTTATATGTATATCCTCTTCTGGGAAGTGTCTGTTCAGGTCCTTGGCCCATTTCTTGATTGGGTTATTATTTTTTTTTTGGTGTTAAGATTTTTGAGTTCTTTATATACCCTAGAGATTAGTGCTCTATCTCATGTGTGAGGGGTAAAGATTTGCTCCCAGGAAGTAGGCTATTCTATTGTTTTTTTTTTTTTTTATAAAAGGCTTTTTAGTTTGAATCCATCCCATTTATTGATTCTTGGTTTTAATTCTTGTGCTATAGGAGTCTTATTAAGGAAGTTGTGTCCTAATCCCACATGATGAAAATTAGGGCCTACTTTTGTTTCTGTTATATGCAGAGTCTCTGGTTTGATTCCTAGGTCCTTGATCTACTTTGAGTTGAGTCTTGTACATGGTTAGAGAGAGCTGTTCAATTTCATTTTGTTGCATATGGATTTCCAGTTTTCCCAGCACCATTTGTTGAAGATGCTATCCTTTCTCCAGTGCAATTTTTTGGCCCCATTTTCGAGTATAAGGTGGTTGTAATTTTGTGGATTGTTCTCTGTGTCTTCTGTTCTGTGCCATTGGTCTACCAGCCTGTTTTGGTGCCAATACCATGCTATTTTTGTTACTATTGCTCTGTAGTATAGTTTAAGGTCTGGTATAATGAAACCTCCTCCTTCACTCTTCCTGCTTAGAATTGCTTTAGCCATTCTGGGTCTTTATTTTTCCAGATGAATTTCATGATTGCTTTTTCTATTTCCATGAGGAATGCCATTGGGATTTTGATCAGTATTGCATTAAATCTGTATAATGCTTAGGTAATATTGTCATTTTGATAATATTAGTTCTGCCTATTCAAGATCAAGTTGAATCTTTCCATCTTCTAAGGTCTTTGATTTCTCTTTAGTGTTCCATAGTTTTCATTGTATAGATTTTCACCTCTTTTGTTGATTCCCAAGTATCTTATTTTTTTTAGGATATTGTGAATGCAGTAGTTTTCCTTATTTCTCCCTCAGAGGATTTGTCACTGATATACAGAAATGCCTTTGATTTATGGGTGTTGACTTTATATCCTGCTACTATGCTGAATTCTTGTTATAGAAGTTTTCTAGTTGAGCTTTTTAGGTCTTCTAGGTACAGAATTATATCATCAGCAAATAGTGCTAATTTAATTTCTTCTTTTCCTATACTTATTCCTTTAATTTCTTTTCTCTGTCTAATTGCTCTGGCCAGTGTTTCAAGAACTATGTTGAATAGAAATGGTGAGAGAGGGCATCCCTGTATTGTTCCAGATTTTAGAGGGAATGCCTTCAGTTGTTCTCCATTTAGAATGATATTGGCCTGGGGCTTAGTGTATACAGCCTTTACAATGTTGAGGTAAGTTCCTGTTATCCCTAGTTTTTCTAGTGTTTTGAACATGAAGAGGTGCTGTATTTTGTCAAATGTTTTTTCTGCATTTATTGAGATGATCATATGATTCTTATGTTTAAATCTACTGATGCGATGAATTACATTTATTGATTTCTGTATGTTTAACCAAACTTGCATCCCTGGGGTGAATTCCACTTGATCATGATGCACCATATTTTTGATATGTTTTTGTATTTTATTTGCCAGAATTTCATTGAGAATTTTTGCATCTGTTTTTTAGAGAGGTTGGTCTGAAGCTTTCTTTCTTGATGTGTCTTTGATTTTAGAATAAAGGTGATATTGGCGTCATAGAGTGAGTTTGGAAGTGTTCCCTCTTTTTCAATTACATGGAATAATTTGAGGATTGTTGGTGTTTTTCTTTGAAGGTCTTGTATCCATTAAGTCCTGGGCTTTTTTTTTTTTTTTGGTTGGTAGGCTTTTGAAGGTGTCTTCTAATTCATTGCTTGAAAATGATCTGTTTAACTTGTATATATCATCCTCACTCAGTTTGGATAAACTATATGATTCTAGACATTTGTTGATGTCTTCAATATTTTCTGTTTTATTAGAGTTCAAATTTTCAAAATAATTTCAAATTATGTTTATTTATGTAGTGTTCATGGTGATATTCCTTTTTTATCATGGATTTTAGTAATTGGAGATTTTTTCTTTCTCTACATTAGCATGGATAAGGGTTTATCAAATGTATTTATTTTTTCAAAGGGCCAACTTTTCATTTTGAAATTTTTTTAAAAAAATTAATTAATTTAAAAAATATCTGGCAGCAGAATGTATCACAATTCTTACTACACATGTACAGCACAATTTTTCTTCTCTGTATATAAAGTATGTTGACACCAATTCATTTCTTCATACATGTACTTTGGATAATGGTGTCCATCACATTCCACCACCCTTGCTAATCCCCTGGCCCCTTCCTTCCCACCCCTCTGCCCTGAATAGAATTCTTCTATTCCTCCCATGCTCCCCCTCCCTTCCCCACTATAGTCAGCCTCCATATATCAAAGAAAACATTGGGCATTTGTTTTGGGGGATTGGATAACTTCACTTAGCATTATTTTCTCCATTGCCATTCATTTACCTGAAAATGCCATGATTTTACTCTTTTACTCCTGAGTAATATTTCATTGTGTACAAATGCCACATTTTCTTTATCCATTCATCTATTGAAGGGCATCTAGGTTGGCTCCACAGTTTGGCTATTGTGAATTGTTCTGCTAAAATCATTGTGGCTATGTCCTTGTGGTATGCTGTTTTTAAGTCCTTTGGGTATAGACTGGGGAGTGGGATAGCTCGGTCAAATGGTGGTTCCATTCCCAGTCATTTTGTCAATTTTTAAATGCTTCTTTGGTTTCAATTTCATTGATTTCAGTTCTGATTTTAATTATTTTCTGTTCTTTACTGCTTTTGGTATTGATTCATTTTTTTCCTCTAGGGCTTTGAGATGCAATTTTACGTCATTTATTTGACTTTTTCTTTTTTTTAAAGAATGAACTCCATGCAATGAACTTTCCTCTTAGTAATGCCATCATAGTGTCCCAGAGACTTTGATATGTTGTATCTGTATTCTCATTCACCTCTAAGATTTTTAAATCTCCACTTTGATGTTTTCTGCAACCCATTTTTCATTCACTAGCATATAATTTAGTCTCCAGGTGTTGGAGAATCTTCTATTTTTATCATTGATTTGTAATTTCAATCCATTATGATCTTATAGAATGCAGGGTAGTATTCTTACTTTTCTGTATTTGCTTAGAGTTGCTCTGTGGCATAATATATGGTCTATTTTAGAGCAATATCCATTTGCTGCTAAGAAGAAAGTGTCTTCACCTGTTGAAAGATGAAATAGTCTATGTATGTCAGTCAAATCTAAGTTATTGATTGTATTATTGAGTTCTATAATTTCTGTTTGGCTTTCCTTTGGAAGATCTATCCAGTGGTAAAAGAGGTGTGTTAAAGTCACCCAGAATTATTGTCTTGTAGTCTACTTGGACCTTGAACTTGAGAGGATTCTGTTTGAACATAGATGCTCCATTGTTTGGTGCATAAATATTTATAATTGTTCTGTCTTGTTGGTGTATGGTTCCCTTAAGCAGTATGAAAGGTCCTCCTTTATGCCTTCTGATTAACTTTCACTTGAAGTCCACATTATTTGATAAAATAAAGATATTGTGTCCATATATAAAAAATAAATATTAAAAAACCTACCACTCACATGGACTGTGAAAGCAAGCAAGGGTTTCCATCCTTATTTTATCTATTTATTTTTATGTGGTGCTGAGGATTGAACCTAGGGCCTCAAACATGCTAGGTGAGCACTCTACTGCTGAGCTCCAGCCCCAGCCCAAGTGATATATATTTTTTCCAACCTGTCACTTTCAGTCTGTGGGTGTCTTCCTATGAGATGAGTCTCTTGGAGGCAGCATATTATTGGGTCTTCTTTTTTAAATCCAATCTGCCAGTCTTTTGATTGCTGAGTTTTAGAAATTAACATTCAGAGTTATCATTGATACATGATTTGTATTACCAGTTATTTTTTGTTTATTTTTTTTTGTATTTAACTTGCTCTTTGATAGGTTTTTCATTTAGAGGGATACTTCCATTTTCTAATTTTCATTGTTTTTCATTTCCTCCTCATGGAATGTTTTGCCAAGGATGTGCTGTAGTGCAGGCCTTCTAGTTGTAAATTCTTTCAAGTTTTGTGTATCCTGGAAGGTTTTTATTTTGTCAGAAAAATAACATCTATATCAAAATTCAATTGCTAATCAAAATTTAATTTTGCTGGGTATGATTCTTGGTTGGCATCTGTTTCTTTCAGAGCTTGGTATATGTTGTTGCAGGATCTTCTTGTAGCTTTCAGGGTCTTGGTTGAGAAATCAGAGATTCCAATTTGTTTCTCCCATGTATAATCTGATTCCTTTTTCTTGTGGCTTTTAAAATACTCTGCTTCTCCTGCATGCTAGGTGTTTTCATTATGATGTGCGTTGGTGTTTATCTGTTGTGATTTTGTTCATTTGGTGTCCTGTATGCTGCTTGTATTTGATTTTCCAATTCACTCTACATGTTTAGAAATGTTTTTGATATTATTTCATTGAACAGATTGTCCATTTTTGTAGTTTAGATGTCTATGCCTTCCTCCATCCCAATAGTTGTTAAATTTGGTCTTTTTGTGTTATCTCATTATTCTTGAATCTTCTGCTCCTGGTTTCTTACCATCTTCACTGGGGTCAACTTCATTTTTTCAAGATTATATATTTTGCCTTCAATGTCGGAGGTTCTGTCTTCCAAGTGATCTATTCTGTTGGAGATGCTGCCTATTAAGTTCTTAATTTGGTTTACTGTTTCTTTCATTTCAAGGATATCTGTTTGTTTGTTTATTCAGAATTTCTATCTCTTTATTGAAGGAATCTTTTGCTTTCTGTATTTGCTTATGTAGCTCTTTATCAAAATGATCCTCTGCTGCCTGTATTTGCTCTTATATCATCCTTTAATTCACAGAAAATTATGTACTTCCTCCACTCCTTCTCTGTTTTATTCTCCTGATGTTCTGTCCATGGATTCTAATAATGTAGCATCTTTGTTTGGGGCACATTCTTCTTGGTTTTTCATGTTGTTCATGAATCTTCTCTTCCATCTCTGTGTTTTCAAGGTTTTACAATCTTTACCCTGTAGGCTTATAGTGTCCCCAATGGGTTCCAATAACTTTCTTTTTAAAAAAATTATTTATTTTTTAATTACATGACAACAGTGGAATGCATTATAATCCGTATTGCACACAGAGCACAATTTTTCATATCTCTGTATAAAAAAGTATGTTCATGCTAATTCATGCCATTATACATGTACTTATTTCTTTCTCCATTACAACTCTTATATAACACAATTTTCATATCTGTTTGTATATAAGGCATGTTGGCATCAAATTCAAATTTTCATACATGTGTTTTTGAATAATGATGTTGATAATATTCCACAATCCTTGCTAATCCCCTTCCCCATCCATTTTCCTTTCACTGTCTTCCCTATCTAGAATTAATCTAATCCTCTCATGTTCTCTCTCCTTACCCCACTGTGAGTCACCACACATATATCAGAGAAAATACTTAGCATTTGTTTTTTGGGATTGGCTAACTTCACTTAACATAATATTCTCCAACTCCATTCCTTTACTGTCAAATGCAATGTTTTTATTCTTTCTTAGTGCTGAATAATATTCCATTGTGTATATATACCACATATTCTTGATCCATTCATCCACTGAAGGGCATCTAGATTGGCTCCACAGTTTAGCTATTGTGAATTGTGCTGCTACAAACATTGATGTGGCTGTGTCCCTGTAGTATGCTGTTTTTAAGCCCTTTGGGTATAGACTGAGGAGTGGGATAGCTGGGTCAAATGGTGGTTCCATTCCCAGATTTCCAAGGACTCTCCATACTGCTTTCCATATTGCCTGCACCAATTTGCATCCCCACCAGCAATGTATCAATGTGCCTATTCCCCCACATCCTTGTCGACACTTATTGTTTATATGCATAAAAGCTGCAATTCTGGCTGGAGATGAAGTCTTAGCTTTGATTTGCATTTATCTAATTGCTGTGTTGAACTTTTCATATATATTTGTTGCTCAATTGTATATTATATTCTGAGAAATTCTTGTTGAGTTCCTTGGTCCATTTATACATTGGGTTATATGGTTGTGTGTGTGTGTGTTTTTGTTGTTGTTGTTGTTTTGTTTTGTTTTGTTTTGGTGTCAAGATTGAGTTCTTCATATACCCTAGAGATGAGGGCTTATCTGACATGTGAGTGGTAAGAATTTGCTCACAGGATGTAGGATGTCTCTTCACCTCACTGCTTGTATCTTTTGCTGAGAAGCTATTTAGTTTTGATCTGTCCACTTATTGATTCCTGGTTTTAATTCTTATGCTATAATAGTCTTATTAAGGATGTCAGGGCCTAATCCAGCATGATGAAGATTTGGACCTATATTTTCTTCTCTTAGGTGTAGGGTCTCTGGTTTAATTCCTAGGTCCTTGATCCACTTTGATTTGAGTTTTGTGTATGATAAAAGAGAGGGTCCTAAATTCATTTTGCTGCATATGGATTTGCACTTTCCCTAGTACCATTTGTTGAAAAGGCTACTTTTCCTCCAATATGTTTTGGGTACTTTTGTCTAATATGATATGTCTGTATTTATGTGGGATATTCTCTGTGGTCTCTATTCTATACCATTGGTTTACTTGTCTATTTTGGTGCGAGTACCACACTGTTTTGTTACTATTCCTCTGAAGTATAGTTTAAGGTGTGGTATAGTGATGCCACCTGCATTCCTCTTTGAAGGATTGCTTTGCCTCTTCTGGGTCTCTTTGTTTTTCCAGGATTAATTTTTATTTATTTTTCTATTTCCATGAGGAATGTCTTGGGATTTTGATTGGAATTGCATTAAATCTGTACAGTGCTTTTGGTAGCATGGTCATTTTGACAATATTACTTCTACCTATTTAAGAACAAGATAGAACTTTCTGTCTTCTAGGTCTTCTTTAATTCTTTTTCTTTAGCATGTTGTACTTTTCATTGTACAAGGCTTTCACCTCTTTTGTTAAATTAATTTAATCCCTTTCAATTCTCATTACCTTATTTTTCCCTTCATTATTTTCCCCCAATATTCTCCTTCATCTATTTTATTAATCTATTTATTCATTTATGGTTGATGCTTTCTACATATACAGGAATGTGGAATTCACAGTGGTATGTGTGTATTACATTTAATTTTCTCCTTTCCTGTCACTCCCACCCAATCTCCTCATTCTCCACTAATCTTTCCTATATCTTTATGATATCCAGCTCTCCTTTCCCTTTGTTTTGCTGTAGCTGCTGCATGTGAAAGAAAACATTTGACCCTTGATCAGTCTGATTTATTTCACATAGCATGATGTTGTTAATTTCTGTCCATTTAAATTGTGACATTTGTCAATAATATTATTTATAGCTGACTAAAAACTCCATTGTGTGTATCACATTTTATTACTCAATTCATCTATTGGGAGCTGCGTCCGTAATGGGAAGTGCTTCCATAATTTGGCTATGGTGAATTGGGATGCTGGGAAAAAATGTGGCTCTATCTAAATAAACTATTATTTAAAATTACAGATAGCTAATATTCATGGCTACTCGGACATGATTTTCTGATACAAATATGTCAGGCATAAGAAAACAATCCACTGTTGATCATTATATATAGGCAGTAGCATATTCAAATAAATGTTTCTCATTATGGAAATAGTGTTATTTATTGGGAAAATATCACTTGCATTTTTGTTTGCCTTTTGAAATCTTTTATTATTTTATAATTATTATTTTTGCTATGGTTTTGACATTTTTCTTGTTCCTCTTACAAAACCTTTTTTTTTCTTCTGGCAAAATATAATTAAAAATCTAATTTACAATTTTTAAGGTTACAATCCCATAGCTTATGCAGTAGTCACAATGTTGTAAAACGATCACCAGTGTTTAGTTTCTGATATTTTTATACATAAAAAAATCAGTTCCTTCTAACACCTATTTACATTCTCCCAAAGAATTATTTTTAATTTTTGCATCCCTTGTCATTTTGAAATCTGTTTTCTTACATTTTTATATTTGTGTAAATTTTAATACTGGTTTGTTCACTAGACAACAACCTTAGAAAGATAAAAGGCATAACAATTTGTTCCTTATGGCTTTGACTTTTAAGAATGTACTGATACATGGGCTCATCCAGGGCAGGACTGTCAGTCTAGATTCCCTAAGGGGGCAGTTTGTACATTTCAGCTACAGTTCTTGGAACCATGGTTTTTGAACAGGAGGAATAATCTGGGGACTTGATGAATTCCAAAGTAAAAACGGCTGGGCACTAAGTAGAAACAAAAGTAAAAAATGAAAGTTTAAATAAAAATTATGCTTAAGGTACATGAGGATCATGATTGATTGTTTTAACTTAATGACATTAGAAATAAATGGGGATTGGTAAAAATATTTCAAGTAGAAGTTTTCAGACATTGAAATTTCTACTACATATAGGAAACACAGAAACCCACTAAATTCTTTGGTTTTCCAAGAAAATGACTGAAATATCTGTCAAATGTCACTATGTGATCATGGCCTTAGTGGAAACTATTGCATTTGTTTTTGTGCTGCGGTAATCAAACCCATGGTCTTGCACCTGGTGTACAAATTCTGCACCACTTAACTACAACCATAACTCCATAAAATATTATTGTGTAAATATCTCTAAGTGAAAACCTTACAAGTTATTCTGTATTTATGCATAAATTATATACAATAAGTCATTAATTAATGAATTATAATAAAGTTTTTTAAGATATATGCTTAAACTATGTAATTCTGGATTTTATATATCAATAATTATAAATCTAAGTATGTACATATACAGAAGTCTATAGAAAAACAGATGTAGATAGATACACAAATCTCATCTCCATGGATCTGTATATATTATAGTTTCTAATTATATTATTCTTACTATTGCTCCTTATGAGTTTCTAATATCATTATATGTGATAGTGCCATTTTGAAACTCATTGTTTTCTTTCTCAGTGTTTTTTTTTAAATATTATTTAGTTATCAGTGGACCTTTATTTGTTATTAGTTTATATGTGGTGCTGAAGATCAAACCCAGTGCCTCATACATATATATATATACATATACATATACATATACATATATATACATATACATATACATATACATATATATATATATATATATCAAATACTTCACCTAGTTTCTTCTCATTCAGTTTATAGCATACTTCAAAATACAGAATAGTTTTCAACAGAATAAAAATTCATTAAGTTTCTCATTTATACATGCTGCTTCTGGCTTTGAATGTTCATGTCAAGGACAAAGCCATATAGAATTTCTGCTATGTTGTCTGACACAAGCTACAAATTTAACATTTTCTTTCAGATGAATGATTTCATTTTTTAAAAGTTGTAAGTTCTGTGTCAAATTCATTTCTTTGCATACAGATGCCAAGTTATTCATAATTAAATAAAATATTATATCATCTCCAGTGAAGTCCTTCCATTTCTTCTATTTTTTTGAGTTTCTTTCTAGACTTTGTTCTATTCCAATAATCTGTTTGTATACTCCTTGCCACATAGCTCACCTTTGGGTTACTTTAAGTTCATAGTACATCTCAGCATCCAATATTTCAGTCCTGTAAACTTATTCTACAGAATTGTTGACCACTCTATATGCCTGCCTTCTCCATATAGCCTTTAGAAGCCAATTTTTCAATATTTATGCAAAAACTTGTTAGGATTTTATCATGGTTGTGTTTAATCATTTATTAGAGTTGTAGATAACTAACACTTAATATTGAATGCTCCTTTCTATGTTTGGTAGTTGTAGGGTCCACCAACTTACAGGAAGTTGATCAGCAGTGTAGATGACATTCTGGGACTTATAAGTGACATCAGACTTATAAGTTACTTATAACTGACTGCAGCTATGTGTCTGTTAACTGGTGAGAATTGTGACTCTGGAAGACTAAGCATTTCCTTTCTTTGCCAAAGGTATCTGAGGTGTGTGGACTTTATTTTCTTAGCTGTCCAGAATTAGCTCACTCACTTCTTAGGAATGAGCCACAGAAGGCTACAGTGTTACAGTGAGGGTGCTCCACAGTTTGGAAAATATATTTATTCTAACATGTCAGGATTTTTTATTTTTTTGTGTTTTGTGAACCGTGACTCTAATCATCTACTAACCTGATTTGTCTTCTTGTTGTTGTTCTTTCATGAAATCTTGATACCTTACAATTCCAATTCGCTCAGTTATTTAAACATTTTGCTATTGAAGATTTTTAATTAGTTATTTGTGTAGATGAGTTGACTATGCTCTGGTGTCAAGGTAATTGTTCCAATAAAGTAGCTATGTTTAAGTAATTAGGATCCATCCACATGCATAAAACCCATGTGGACACTTCTGGTGTGTCTTACTGATCTCATCTTCCTTTTGCACACACAGATGTTGACAGTCCTGTGCCTCTTATGACTAATAATTTTATTATTTATTTCTCAAAACCATCGTTTTCCTTGGTTATATTTACTTGGTTGTATGAGTCTTAAGTAACATTGTTACTATTATTTTTCTATTACAATTATATCAAAAGGTATTTTTTCTTTTATTAACCATTTCTTTTCCTCAGTATTTTGAACACATACGTGCTGTTGTCTGGGCCTCTATTGTTCCAATCTTATTCACTCATTGAACTGCTTATAGAACGTGAAATATTTCAAGTTTGTCTTTTCACGAGGTGGAAGTGTCACTTTACATATCTCCAAATGTTAATATTATATGAATGTTTTACACATTGGGAATGTGTCATGGATGATACTTGAAACTAATTGTATAGGGGATGTCAATCTATCTCATGGATAGAAAGCAGAGAGAATAGGAACCACATTGTTTTCAAAAGCTTTTTACCACTCTTTTTGTCTCCCTTGGGCACAATCTCCTTATGAGAGTATCTTTGACGAGTCTGATTTGCATCTGTAATGTCCAGCAAATTTCACATTCACTGATAGCAGAAAAGTTAGGAGTTGGCCGTTTATTCATTGCTTGGATTATGGTATATATCCTTCACTTCACTCTGATATGGAATACACACACACACACACACACACACACACACACTGTTTTAGACTTATGTATTTTCCTCTGAATTAGATAATGGAACGATAATAGAAAGTATATTTTTACATAATTAAAGTCACTCTCCTACATGACAGTCAGTTCTACTAACTCTTAATTCAAACTAAAAACTAAATAATGGTTTGGTCCGAGTGCTATTGATCTACCAATTTTTATTTCAGGAGCCATTGACATTCAGGGATGTGGCCATTAATTTCTCTGAGGAGGAATGGGAATGCCTGGATCCTGCTCAGCAGAATTTATATAGAGAAGTGATGTTGGAGACCTACAGCAACCTGCTCTTTGTGGGTGAGCATAACTTTACTTCAAAATTCCTAATTATCATTATTTAATTTTCTTCCCTTGAAGTATATATTTCGGGAACTTCTCCACAAGAATGAGTTTCACATTTATGCTATCAATAAAGTAGATGGGGTAGTTCTTGGTGCTGACAAAAAAAAACGTTAATGATGTTTCTTTTCATCCTTAATCTTTTCCTTTGTTGGCATGATATATATCCTTCACTTGACATATGGTTTCCTTAGAGGAATGCAGAGATGTCAAATCCTGTGGCTCACATATAGCAGAGTACATAATTGAGGTAGTGGAGGAAGCCTAAATTCATTAATGTTGATTGAGAAGTTACCCAACAGAAAAGATTTTTAGAAGCCTTGATTTCTTTCTCTTGTTATCATAGAAAAACCTGTCCTGTGTTTTTTTTTTCTTTTAAAATATCAAATTTATTCAAAAAAATCTACAAGGAACAAAATAACACAACTTAAAAGACAGGATCAACAGAAGGTGTTTTTCACATCTTTAAGTCACTTGAGATTCCCTCTCTACAATTTTTTATCTTGATTTAACAAGACCCTTTTTTTAAATTATTTTATTGTTGGTTGTTCAAAACATTACATACTTCTTAATATACCATATTTCACAGATTGATTCAAGTGGGTTATGAACTCCCATTTTTACCCTGTATACAGATTGCTGTGTCACATCAGTTACATTTCCATTGATTTACAAATTGCCTTTCTAGTGACTGATGTATTCTGCTGTCTATCCCATTCTTCACTGTCCCCTCTCCCCTCCCCTCCCCCCTTCTCTCTCTCCATCCCCTCTACTATAAATCGTTTCTTCCACTTATATAATTTTTCTCCTACTCCTCCTTTCCTCTTATATGTAATTGTGTATAACCCTGAGGCTCACCTTCCAATTCCATGCAATTTTCCTTAACTCTCACTTTCCCTCCCGCCTATCATCCCTGTTTAATGTTATTCTTCTTCTCCAGCTCTTCGTCTCTACCCTGTCCTTGGTTACTCCCCTTATATCAAAGAAGACATTTGAAATTTGTTTTTTAAGGATTGGCTAGCTTCACTTAGCATAATCTGCTCTAATGCCATCCATTTACCTCCAAATTCTATGATTTTGTCATTTCTTATTGCAGAGTAATACTCCATTGTGTATAAATGCCACATTTTTTAAATCCATTCATCTATTGAAGGGCTTCTAGGTTGGTTCCACAATCTTGCTATCGTGAATTGTGCTGCTATGAACATCGATATAGCAGTGTCCCTGTAGCATGCTCTTGTTAGGTCTTTAGGGAATAGACCTAGAAGGGGAATAGCTGGGTCAAATGGTGGTTCCATTCCCAGCTTTCCAAGAAATCTCCATACTGCTTTCCAAATTGGCTGCACCATTTTGCAGTCCCACCAACAATGAACAAGTGTACCCATTTCCCTGCATCCTCGCCAGCACTTGTGGTTGTTGGACTTCTTAATGGCTGCCAATCTTACTGGAGTGCGATGGTATCTTAGGGTGGTTTTGATTTGCATTTCTCTGACTGCTAGCGATGTTGAGCATTTTTTCATGTACTTGTTGATTGATTGTATGTCCTCCTCTGAGAAGTGTCTGTTCAGGTCCTTGGCCCATTTGTTGATTGGGTTATTTGTTATCTTATTATCTAATTTTTTGAGTTCTTTGTATACTCTGGATATTAGGGCTCTATCTGAAGTGTGTGGGGTAAAGATTTGTTCCCAGGATGTAGGCTCCCTGTTTATCTCTCTTATTGTTTCTTTTGTTGAGAGAAAACTTTTTAGTTTGAGTAAGTCCCATTTGTTGATTCTGGTTGTTAACTCTTGCGCTACGGGTGTCCTATTGAGGAATTTGGGGCCTGACCCCACAGTATGTAGATCATAGCCGACTTTTTCTTCTATCAGACGCCGTGTCTCTGATTTAATATCGAGCTCCTTGATCCATTTTGAGTTAACTTTTGTGCATGGCGAGAGAAAGGGATTCAGTTTCATTTTGATGCAAATGGATTTCCAGTTTTCCCAGCACCCTTTGTTGAAGATGCTATCCTTCCTCCATTGCATGCTTTTAGCCCCTTTATCAAATATAAGATAGTTGTAGTTTTGTGGATTGGTTACTGTGTCTTCTATTCTGTACCATTGGTCCACTCGCCTGTTTTGGTACCAGTACCATGCTGTTTTTGTTACTATTGCTCTGTAGTATAGTTTGAAGTCTGGTATCGCTATACCGCCTGATTCACACTTCCTGCTTAGCATTGTTTTAGCTATTCTGGGTCTTTTATTATTCCATATGAATTTCCTGATTGTTTTATCTATTTCTACAAGAAATGCTGTTGGGATTTTGATTGGGATAGCATTGAACTTATAGAGAACTTTTGGTAATATCGCCATTTTGATGATGTTAGTTCTGCCTATCCATGAGCAGGGTTTATTTTTCCATCTTCTGAGGTCTTCTTCTATGTCTCTTTTTAGGGTTCTGTAGTTTCCATTGTATAGGTCTTTCACCTCTTTTGTTAGGTTGATTCCCAGGTATTTTATTTTTTGGGGGGATATTGTGAATGGAGTAGTTGTCCTCATTTCCGTTTCAGAGGATTTGTCGCTGATATACAGGAATGCATTTGATTTATGCGTGTTGATTTTATATCCCGCCACTTTGCTGAATTCATTTATTAACTCTAATAGTTTCTTTGTAGACCCTTTTGGGTCTGTTAGGTATAGAATCATATCGTCTGCAAATAGTGATAATTTAAGTTCTTCTTTTCCTATTTTTATGCCTTTAATTTCTTTCGTCTGTCTAATTGCTCTGGCCAGTGTTTCGAGGACTATGTTGAACAGAAGTGGTGAGAGAGGGCATCCCTGTCTTGTACCAGATCTTAGAGGGAATGCCTTCAATTTTTCTCCATTCAGAATGATGCTGGCCTGTGGCTTATCATAGATTGCTTTAACAATGTTTAGGTATGATCCTGTTATCCCTAATTTTTCTAGAGTTTTGAACATAAAGGGATGCTGTACTTTGTCGAATGCCTTTTCTGCATCTATCGAGATGATCATATGGTTCTTATTTTTAAGTCTATTGATGTGGTGAATAACATTTATTGATTTCCGTATATTGAACCAGCCTTGCATCCCAGGGATGAATCCTACTTGATCATGGTGTATAATTTTTTTGATACGATTTTGAATCCGATTCGCCAGGATTTTATTGAGGATTTTTGCATCTAGGTTCATTAGAGATATTGGTCTGTAGTTTTCTTTCTTTGAAGTGTCTCTGTCTGGTTTAGGTATCAGGGTGATGTTGGCCTCGTAGAATGTCTTTGGAAGTTCTCCCTCTTTTTCTATTTCCTGAAATAGCTTGAAAAGTATTGGTATTAGTTCCTCTTTAAAGGTTTTGTAAAACTCTGCTGTATACCCGTCCGGTCCTGGGCTTTTCTTAGTTGGTAGTCTTTTGATGGTTTCTTCTATTTCCTCTATTGTTATTGGTCTGTTTAGGCTGTCTATATCTTCCTGACTCAATCTGGGCAGATCATATGACTTAAGAAATTTATCGATGCCTTCACTATCTTCTATTTTATTGGAGTATAAGGATTCAAAGTAATTTCTGATTATCTTCTGTATTTCTGAAGTGTCTGTTGTGATATTGCCTTTTTCATTCCGTATGCTAGTAATTTGGGTTCTCTCTCTTCTTCTCTTCGTTAGCATGGCTAAGGGTCTGTCAATTTTATTTATTTTTTCAAAGAACCAACTTTTGGTTTTGTCAATTTTTTTCAATTGTTTCTTTTGTTTCAATTTCATTAATTTCAGCTCTGATTTTAATTATTTCTTGCCTTCTACTTCTTTTGCTGTTATTTTGTTCTTCTTTTTCTAGGATTTTGAGATGATATATGAGATCGTTTATTTGTTGGTTTTTTCTTTTTTTAAGGAATGCGCTCCAAGTAATGAATTTTCCTCTTAAAACTGCTTTCAATGTGTCCCATAGATTCCAATATGTTGTGTCAGTGTTTTCATTTAACTCTAAGAATTTTTTAATTTCCTCCTTGATGTCTTCTATGACCCATTGATCATTCAGTAACCTATTGTTCATTCTCCAGGTGATGCATGATTTTTCCTTCCTTCTTTTATCGTTGATTTTCAGTTTCATTCCATTATGATCAGATAGGATGCATGGTATTATTTCTACTCCTTTATATTGTCTAAGAGTTGTCCTGTGACATAATATATGATCTATTTTTGTGAAGGATCCATGTGCTGCTGAGAAAAATGTGTAACTACTTGATGTTGGGTGGTATATTCTATATATGTCAATTAAGTCTAGGTTGTTAATTGTGTTGTTGAGTTCTATACTTTCCTTATTTAACTTTTGTTTGGAAGATCTGTCCAGTGGTGAGAGAGGTGTGTTGAAGTCTCCCATGATTATTGTATGGTGGTCTATTAGACTCTTGTACTTGAGAAGAGTTTGCTTGATGAACGTAGCTGCACCATTGTTTGGGGCATATATATTTATGATTGTTATGTCTTGTTGGTGTATGGTTCCCTTGAGCAGTATGCAGTGTCCCTCTTTATCCTTTTTGATTAACTTTGGCTTGAAATCTATTTTGTTTGATATGAGTATGGACACTCCTGCTTGTTTCCGCAGTCCATATGAGTGGAATGATTTTTCCCAGCCTTTCACCTTCAGTCTATGTATATCTTTTCCTATCAAATGCGTCTCCTGTAGGCAACATATTGTTGGATCTTGTTTTGTGATCCATTTGACTAGCCTGTGTCTCTTAATTGGTGAGTTTAAGCCATTAACATTTAGGGTTATTATTGAGATTTGGTTTGTTCCTCCAGTCATATTTGTTTATTTATGTTACTAAACCTGATTAGTTTTCCTCTTTGGTTACTTTCCCCCCTTTACTGTCCTACCTCCCACTGATGGTTTTCAATGTTATTTTCAGTTTCCTCTTCCTGTAATATTTTGCCAAGGATTTTTTGAAGAGATGGTTTTCTAGCTTCGAATTCTTTTAACTTTTGTTTATCGTGAAAGGTTTTAATTTCATCTTCCATCCTGAAGCTTAATTTCGCTGGATACACGATTCTTGGTTGGAGCCCATTTTCTTTCAGTGTTTGAAAAATGTTATTCCAGGATCTTCTAGCTTTCAGAGTCTGTGTTGAGAGATCAGCTGTTATCCTGATTGGTTTGCCCCTAAATGTAATCTGCTTTCTTTCTCTTGTAGCTTTTAAAATTTTCTCCTTATTCTGTATGTTGGGCATCTTCATTATAATGTGTCTAGGTGTGGATCTCTTATGATTTTGCACTTTTGGCATCCTGTAGGCTTCTAGGATATGGGATTCTGTTTCATTCTTCAAGTCTGGGAAGTGTTCTCGTATTATTTCATTGAATAGATTGTTCATTCCTCTGGTTTGGAGCTCTGTGCCCTCCTGTATCTCAATGACTCTTAAGTTTGGTCTTTTAATGTTATCCCATATCTCTTGGATGTTCTGCTCATGGTGTCTTAGCAGTCTTGCTGAACTGTCTATGTTCTTCTCAAGTTGAAATACTTTGTCTTCATTGTCTGATGTTCTATCTTCTAAGTGATCTACTCTGCTGGTAGTATTGTCAATTGATGTTTTAAGTTGGTTTATTGCTTCCTGCATTTCTAGGATTTCTATTTGTTTGTTTTTTATTACTTCTAACTCCCTGTGAAATTGATCTTTTACTTCCTGGATTTGTTTCTGTAGTTCCTTGTCAATGTGATCTTTCATTGTCTGATTTTGCTGTCTCATGTCTTCCTTGAGGCTCCAGATCATCTGAAGCATGTATATCCTGAACTCTTTATCTGACATTCCATCTGTTGCAGCTATTACCTCTTCTAGAGTTGAGTTGACCTGCATTGCTTGTGGTTTTTTCTTTCCTTGTCTTTTCATGTTGCTTGTGTTTCTTTCTGCTTCGTGAAACTGTTGTGTTTTTGAAATTTTTCCCCCTGTTTATTTATGTTGCTCTTGTATATTTGGGATATCTCTCTTGTAGGGCGGGTAGTGGCTGTGATCCTCCTCTAATCAGGGTGATCTATCCACTACACTGGTTGGTCATAGGTCTGCCCGCCCTGCGGGCACGGGTGGCTGCTCTACTGTGCCCCCACTCCAATTGCGGTGACGTTCCTACCACATCCTCGGATCGTTGGTCCTGATCCGGATGTGGGCAGCAGTTCTTCTCCACCCCTACTCCAATTGATGTGACGTGTCTACCACGCTGGTCGGCCTCCAAGCCTGTTCCGCCGGTGGGTCTCAGATCTGCCCGCCCTGCGGGCCTGGGCGGCAGTTCTGCTCAACCCCCACTCCCAGTGGGGGTACCTAACTGCCTCTCCGGGTCTCTGGGCTCCTTCCGGACTCTGGCGGCAGCTCTGTTCAACCCCCACTCCAACCAGTGTGACGTGACTGCCTCGATGCTACTCGTCCACCACACTGGCCGGCTGCTGAGGCTGTCCTGCCAGTGGGATGCAGGACTGCCTACCTTGCAGGGTCAGACGGCAGCTCTTCACGGCCTCCACTCCAAGTGGGTTGACTTGGCTACCCTGCCGTCGGGTAGCTGGTCCTGTTCCAGGCATGGGCGGCTACTCTCCTCGGCCCCAGCTGCAGTTGGGGTGTCACAATACCACCCTGGCGGGACCCTTAGCCTGCTCTGGGCACAGGAGGCAGCTCCACTCTGCCCCCCAGGCCCCTGCAGCACCCAGCAGGACCCGGACCAAGAAGCAGTCCCTGTAGGATCCCCAACCCTGAGCCAGAGCCGCTTCAGGAGCCAGGAGCCGGTCTCTCCGATCCCTGCCACTTTCTGCTAGGAGCAGGCTCCTCAGGGCTACCGCCGTGGGTTCCCCAATCCCAGGCCAAAGCCGCCCCGGGAGCCCAAGCCTGGCCGCACCAGATTCTCCCTGCTCGGTGCCCAAGCCTGGCCGCACCAAACTCTCCCTGCTCGGTGCACGCTCTGCTGGGAGCAGAGTCTAAGACGCACTTCCCGCGGGCTCCCCAGCTCCGGGTCAAAACTGTTCCAGGAGACAGAGTCCCGCTGCACCTCGTCGCAAGTTTCACTTGTGGCTGGCCTCAGCTCGCGGTCCCCGCAGGCTCCGCGGCCCTGGGCTCAAGCAGCCACGAGAGCCAGAACCCAGCCTCTCCGATCCCTGCCACACTCTGCTCGGAGCAGGCTCCACAGAGGTACCCCAGCCTCAGGCCCAGGCAGCCCCGGGAGCCCGAGCCTGGCAGCTCCAACCTCTCCCAGCTCAGTGTACGCTCAGACAGGGGCAGGGTCAAAGACGCCGTCACCTCGGGTTCCCTAGCCCCGGGCCAAAACTGTTCCACTTATAACTGGCCTCCGCCCGGAGTCCCCAAAGGATCTCCCGCCCTGGGCCAAAGCAACCTGGGGAACTAGAATCTGGCCGCTCAAAGCCCGGCGCCCGCCTTGCCAGGGGTGAGGCCTGAAGAGTATTCTCCTCAGAGTTTCCAATCCCGAGCCTGAGCAATCTGTCTGCGCGACGCAGGCAAATACCAGCCTGGAATCACCTGTTCTGTAGTTGAATGAGCTGAGATCAGTAGAAAACAGGGATGATTGCATCAGCTCTCCATGATGGCGGCTGCTGTCCTCCTCCATGTTCCGACCGGTGTCGGGAATCGAACTGGACCGATTCTCTCCTCTATTTCAAAGCTGGAATTCAGCACTCAGCGCGGCCAGTGTGCCACTGGCAGGAGCCTGCAGAATCCGCTTCGCTGTAATCCCTCTCTGGTACCTCGTGGCTAATTAACTTGGGCGCGCTCCAGACTCCATCCACAGGGCGGTCCGCCGACCAAGTACTGCTTCCCTCCGTGCGAAGAAATCGCCCGCGACCAAGCCCCTGCAGCCAAATCCCGCGCGCTGGAATTTCTGACCTCTAGATTCTGGAGCACCTCAATTTCACTGGGGATTCCCACCAAGGTAGCCTTCAGCCATTTCACCTCGTGTTTCTCCCGCACAGTGGCGCAGCGTACTGGTGTGCTGCACTCCCTTCGCCGCCATCTTCCGAGTCCCCTGTCCTGTGTTTTGTGCTTTAAAATTACCTAGTCTCCTGCTTTTCCTCCAGTAATGTATCGGAGCATTACAATTAACAACAAAACACTCCCCTTACCTTGTGAGTGTCAATATTATCTGACAGCACTTCCATAACTTTTTAAAATATTTTTAGTTGTTAATGAATTTCCCATTTATTCATATATGGTGCTGAGTATCAAACCCAGGGCTTCATATATGCTAGGCAAGCACTCTACCACTAGTCTACAACTCCAACCCTTCTTGCATTATTTGCAGGAAATTTTTGCACATTTCTCAAGACCTCTAGGTCAACCCATTGTAATACATTACTATCATAAGTCGGTTTCTCTAATCTTATTTGTACATTTTTTTCACTAAACTTTCCTTATTAGAGTTCTTTCTGAATATGTGTAATGGATTTTCTGTGAAATTATCTGCCATGGAATGAATGTCAAGATGGACAAAGATTGCTCTTCTGAGAGATGGTGTAAGTTGTAGTTGAATAAGAGGATTCGTAAAATAATACATCTGTGGATATTTACAATTTGGTTGGTTAATTTTTTCAGTATGTTTTTATTGTGTACAGAGGGTTTCCTCTTACCAGTTAATTGCTTTACAAATTAAGATATGCGTGACTCTAGTTTGTATTGCCAATCATATTATATATGCTTTTGCTTGTATAAATATTAAGCCTCTTTTGTCTATGACTTTTGTATTTTATCTTGGTTGGCTTTTCATTCTGCCCATGTACTTTCATGCTTGTAGAATTCTGCAGTATTCTTTCTGTGACATTTCAGTTAACCTAGTGTACATACATTTTGTAAAATATATAATTAGAATAAATTCCTTGACTTCAAAGTTTTATTGTTTCTATATTTCAAATGGGCTCATCCATTCTTTTCAAGGGATATTTGGTTTGCATCCCCCATGATGGCTCTGTTGAATAACATTGTAACAACACTGATGTGTAATGTTTTTAATTTGCTATTGATGTGAGGGCTTATTGCCACACTCACTAAGAACTCTGTTTACCTAACTCCATGTCTGCATTTACAATTGAATGCTATAACTTTTAGTATATTTTTTAGCAGGGAAAAGTCTTCTTATTTGTATTTTGGGGGATATTCATATAATTTAACAGATTTCTCTGCAAAAAAAAAAATCCTTTTTAACAAGGCGAGTTTAATGAATATTACCTGGAGCCTCTAGTTAACTTCAAGTATTATAAACATCTTTTAATATTTATCTTTCAATTCTTGAACAACAGCATGCCCAAGAGTGTTCAATCAACTGACACATATTGAGTGATTTTTGAAAATCCCTACCACTTTTGACTTCAAATATTTATTCCATGTTGGTTAAAAAATAGCTATATGTTAAATATTTATTAACCTTTTTAATACATAAAATTGGTCTATCCAGGATAATATCCCATTTGTGATTAAGAACAGGGGTTATATAAATCTGAAAATATTTTGAAACTATAGTAAAGTCTTATGCTTTGCAATTACCATTTTGCTTCACTGTATTTCCCTTTTCAGTAAGTGGGGATTGATGTCTTTTAGTATGACAGTTATTCTTGGTTTACATTCAACTCTCTCAATGTTTCTTTGTGTGTTTGGAAAGTAGGATGTTTGTTGTGAATGTATTTACTCTTAATTCAGAACCTAGGGAAAGGTTCCTTTTCTCAATTTTGCCTCTTTTCAAAGGTTATTTTTAAATTTAAAACGTCTTCTATGTCCTATTACTGTCTTAAACTATGTTTTGTGTACAATAATTTAGACAGCTCAGATTGTGTTTGGTCACCTTTGTATGTGTCCTTCTTATATCCTCTTGCTTTCCGTGTATGTGTGTGTTTTTAGATTTAGAGTATCCTGCAGACTACCAACAGTTGTCATTTTTAGAGTTAATTCAGATAGCCAAGGTTTGTTTTGATCAGAATTTTGTAATCTTGCATTTGGCAACAAAAAAAATCTAAAAACTGAATTATCTCCTTCGCATACTTTGTATGAGTTTCAACTTGACTTCACTTTATTAAAAAATGAATATATATATATATATGTGTCCTTTCAAAATTATATTACGGTTACAGATGTATATGCCTATTTACAGTTTTGTTTTTATGCTTTTGTCTTTCAAATTCTATTGCAAAATTACATATTTTGCGACCCTTCATTACAATACAATAGAATTGTTTGTGCCCAGACATGTTTAAAATTTCATATGACTTGTGTTGCTGGGCACACTTACATTTTAGTATGAAGGATTAACTTCCATACTTATGGAGAACAGCTAGTGTTGATGAGTAGTGTGTGCATTTTTATATCTTTAAAGACATCATTTTTCTTCTCTTTTGAAATATAGTAGCTGTGAATATAATGTCTTGGTGATAATTTTATTCTTTCATTCTTTGAAAATAGCCCTGAATTCCTTTCTGTGTTGTGAAGTTTCAACTAAGGATTTCACAATTATATAGTTACACATTTCTAGGTGACCCATCTTTTTCTCTTGGATGCTCTCAATATTCTGAGTTTAAAAACTTAGTTTAATACCTGCTTTGAGTCTTTACAACTTGGTGATAATTGAGTTGCTTGGATGTTTTATTTTTCCTATTTTCTGGGATGTGTTTATTAGTACTAGAAAGAAAACTTAAGGATTATTTCCCACTTTTCATTTTTTTTTTTCATTTTACTTTGGCTGGCCTTGAAATTTTGATCCTTCTGGCTCAACCTCCTATGTTGCTGTGTCCTCCTTGACACTTTCAGACATTTTCTAAAGAAATTCTTTCAACACACATTTTCTGCTAATTACTATTAACAATTCTAGACTAATTTTTATTCTGTTTTTGTGTGTTGGTTTAGTTCAGTAAACTTCATTTAAATGATAATTTACTATTCCTTTGGATTAATTAATAACTTTTCTTACAGTTGACTTAGCTGTGTTTTTTTCTGGTGGTAAGCAGGAACCCCTTTTTTGAACAGTCCCCAAATATTTGCATGTTTCATATTTTTTAATGAAGCAGAACAAAGTTGGTAAATTTTTAAAATATATTGTAAAGGAGGAAAGGCTATGTGTAACACAATGTATTTTCCTCTACTGTATTATTCTTCACAGTCATGTACACATCTTGGATACTGTGAACAGTAAGATGATTTGAAAATTTCTCAATGTATTTTTCTGGGTAGATTTTTCTTTGATTCATATATATTTCTGCCATAACAATGGACTTGGATTTAATAATCCACTCCCTTGCTGATGTTCCTTAATTGCTGTAGTTTCCTATGTTTGCAAAATTCAGTAAGTAAACATGATTGTTTTTTATTTAATTTTTATTTATTTCAGCCATGACTTCTCATCATCCGCGAGAAATTTTACCAGAGCAAGGAATAAAAGAGAGAGAGAGAAGATGTGGAAAGTGTGACCTTGACTATTTACAACTAAGGAAACAATGGGAAAATATAGGTGAGAGTAAAGTTCAAAAATCGTATTATAATGGACAAAACCAATTAGTAGTCTGTATTTGCAATAAAAATTTTATAGCCAAAATATACTATAAACAATTAATATCTGAAAAACTATTTAATGTATTTCTATTAGTATTAAGGAGATATATATTCTTAAACATATATATGTTTAAGAATATATTCACAGCCAATTTTGATGACTATATTTCCTCTGAAAGGAAATGTGGAAAATTTGAAAAGATATCTGGTCCATGCATAAGTTTTTAACTTAGCCAATTATAAATGTAACACTTCCCATCAAACATTTGCACAGAGACAATATTTAAGACAAATTTCTAAAAGTGACTCTTTTGAGAGTTTCCTTACAAAATGTCCATTTTTTTCTGTAACAAAACAAATGGACAATATTAAGAATTGTAGACAGGTTTCTACTTCCCCACTATTGCTCAATGACAATTCTGATACAGATTTCTGGAAAGTGCACTATATAGATAGTGCTATAAGTAACACCATTAGCCATGTCTCTACCCTGAGTAATTACCAGGATATTTACATTGATGATAAAAATTATGAATATAGAGAAACTCCTAGTAATTTTGTAAAAACAATTTACCAAGATGAAAAATGTGGGAAAGTCTTGATTCAGAGCTCCAAAACTATTACTCATCCAAATATTCATAGTCAAGAGAAAACTTGCAAGTGTAAGGTATGTGAAAATGATCTTAATCACAGTGCAGAGCTTGCTCAATACAAGAGAATTTATATAGAATGAGAGCCCTATACTTTTAAAGAAAATATCAAAGCATCGGCTTGCTCAACATCTTCTAAACACAGTAGATACTATGACAGTGATAAACCCTATATATTTAAAGAATGCTGAAAAACTTTTAGTGAAACGTTACAACTTGTTAAGCATCAGAGGATTTATACTGAATAAAAGACCTGTAAATGTAAAAGGTGTGGCAAAGCTTTAAAAATTTTTCAACTCTTACTCAACTCCAAAAATTTATTCTGCAGAGAAGACCTACAAAAGTGAAGAATGCAACACACTCAAAAACTTTACTCAACATCACAGTGTTTATACAGGAGATATGCCATGCAAATGCAAAGAATGTGACAAAACTTCTAATAAAAGCTCCAATCTTATTTGTCACCTGTGGACACACACTGAAGAGATGCCCCACATATGTAAACAACTTTGCAAAACTTTTAGTCAAAAACCAAGTCTTAAAAATCACCAGAGAAATAATACTGGAGAGAAGCCCTACAAATGTAAAGTGTGTGGCAAAAGTTTTAATACAAAGTCGAATCTTGATCGCCACAACAGAATTCATACTGGAGAGAAGCCCTACAAATGTAACGTGTGTGGCAAGAGTTTTAATCAAAAGTCATCACTTACACAGCACCAGCGAATCCACACTGGAGAGAAGCCCTACAGCTGTAAAGAATGTGGCAAAGCTTTTAATAGAATCTCACAGCGTAATTGGCACAAAAGTATTCATACTGGAGAGAAGCCCTACAAATGTAAAGTGTGTGGCAAAAGTTTTAATACAAACTCACATCTCTATTGCCACAACAGGATTCATACTGGAGAGAAGCCTTACAAATGTAAACTGTGTGGCAAGAGTTTTAATCACATATCATCACTTACTCATCACCAGCGAATCCACACTGGAGAGAAGCCCTATAAGTGTAAAGAGTGTGGCAAGAGTTTCAGTCAAAAATCATCACTTACTCAGCACCAGCGAATCCACACTGGAGAGAAGCCCTACAAATGTAAAGAATGTGGAAAAAGTTTTAATCAAAAAATAGTACTTACGCGGCACCTGAGAATCCACACTGGAGAGAAGCCCTACAAATGTAAAGAATGTGGCAAAAGTTTTAATCACAAAGCATCACTTACTCAGCACCAGAGAATCCACACTGGAGAGAAGCCCTACAAATGTAGAGAATGTGGCAAAGCTTTTAATCAAAAATCAATACTTACTCGACACCAGAGAACCCATACTAGAGAGAAGACCTATAAATGTGAAGAATGGCAAACCTTTTCAAATTGAAGATCATATCTTACTAAACATTATAGATTTTATAATGGAGAGAAGTTTTACAATGAAAACATTGCATCAGGGTCTTTAAGGATGAATCAACCCTTATTTCACAGTAGTTCAACACTATTTCACACCAGAGATATGATAGCACAGAAATCATACAAGTGTAAAATAGGTGTCAGAGTCTCCAACAGTTGTTCACACCCTACTCAGCACCTCAGAATTCATACAAGTGAGAGGACGTGCGGAAAAATTTTTGCAAAGCTTTTGGCCATTGATCAAACATTTTTAAAACACTGGAGAATTTATAGCATATAGAAACCCAAAGAATGTGTCCAAGACTGTATTCAAAATTCTGACCTTTTTGAATTTCTGACCTCATATCTGTAGCAAATGTGGAGTGGCATTTGTCCAAAGTGTGTACCTTAGATAACAGCAAAATATTTACAAAAACACCTTGACAAATATAAAGATTGTAGTAAGTTTCTTATGTATAGCCCATCCCTTGAAGTATTTGGGACCTAGGTGGAAAAAATCATTTAAATGTAGAAAATGGGTAATTACTTTTGGCATTTGCTGAAAAAAATTTTTTAACATCTTTAGCTGATATTATAGAAATAAGAAAATACAAGTATAGAATTGTTCATCCCTAAAAGGAAATAATTTTAGTATAAATCAAAAATTACTAAAGAGTCTCATTTTTCACAACTGGAGAAATACTAATAACACTCAGAGTTGATTATTTCAGAAGTCTCTTAAGATTTATATGAAATTTAAAATTTAAATTTTTAAGAGCCTCTTAATCTTAGGGGCACTTAATCAGTAAACCACATCCTCAGATTTTTTTTTATTTAGAGATAGGTTTTACTAAGTTGTATAGGGCCTCACTAAGTTATGGATCCTGACTTTGAACTTGCAAAACTTCTCATGTCCCTAGGGTTATGGCATGGCCCACAATACCCGTTTTACAGAGCATTTTTACTTATATTTCATTAAAGATGCAATTTGTTACTAAATAAAGTATGAATTTTTTTAATGTTAACCTTGTCATGCATTTAATGATATTAGGTCACACATCTCCCACTATTCACTTTGCTAATGGATCGATGCAATAGTAAAACATTCTATTGGGTAAATAATACTATAATATCTCCATTAATTATTTCATATGTTTAATCAAGTATTATTTGGAGAATATTATTTATGTAAATTATATACTCTCTTGTTTGTAATTATGGGAAAATAAAGAGACTTATAGGAAGGACCTAGGGATACTAAAACAATGCCCAGATATCCCTAGTTTGAATTATGAGTTTAACATTTCACCTTTTAGAGTAGCAGTACACCCTAAGGGATCTACAACTCTGGAGAGGTATACAAGCTCCCAATTAGAGAGAGGAGAAAGACCCAAGAGACTAGGAGCCAACGTGCATATTCAGGCAATAAAGGAGGGTTGCTGAAGGGGGAAATAGTCTTAATGTTTCCTGGGGAATCCACATGGTCCATAGGCCCATCCTGCCTCTTGGACTGAAGAAACCATGCAGTTCCTCATGAATTCTATGACGTTCATCACTGAGGTGACTATACTCTCCTCTAGTGTAGGAAAAACATCACAATTTGGGACCACTTCTTTAGTTTTGGTTACCCAGTAGAAAAGTGTAACTAGAAACATGTAAAATGATGACTGTAAAAAGAAAAAGACATACTATAGGAGCATTTATGTCCCCACATTTTTTATTTCATTATATATTTTGATTTTGTAGACCCTTTGGTTCTACATAATAATTTAAAACATAATGTTTGTTATACTTATTGGATTATATGATAGATAGCATGTGTCATCGTCTCCCAGAACCCTCTGCAACCCAGTAATTATAAGATACTATAAACTAACCATGCCCCTCCTCAGATCTTATAGCTACAAGAGCCCATGACAGCACAGAGAGAAACACAATTTTGATTGAAATAAACCTGTAGACTCTCATCTACAAGTCCTGATCAAAAATTAAAAACACAATATTCTCTTTATATGTGAGCCTTTTGGGTCAAAAAAACACCACCCACCAACATTTCATTTAACTTTATTTGAAAAATAAATATTGAAATATAATGATAAGTTCTAGGAGAAAAATATTCACACCATTCTTTATTCCAAAGGGTAAATATCTAGGTTTCATGCTTATCTCCACATTATTTTATGCAGAAAACTGGCTTCATTTTACATATGAGAGTTTAAACTATAAGGACAGGAGGGAAGGTTCAGTCCTAGAGGTCTAAGGAAAATACTAAAGATCTTCCCTTTTCTTGATTGAATAATGTCTGCAATCCTTGATGAAACAGATAAAGAATGCTGATTTCTCAATGCATCTGGCTGGGTGGCTCACTCATTGGAATCCCAATTTATTTAGTAATTTCAAGGCTATCACTTCCTCCTCTAGTATCTGACCTGTTCTTGGGAGGACTTGGTGTTCTTCAGGGGATCACCAGGTTATGCAAGATGTTAGAATGAAGTTTTCTTTGTTCTAACTTGTATTTATTCGGCCTCACTTTCAATACAAGGTAGAACAAGACTTCAGACTCTCACCTGTGGAGAGGATGCTCTGCCTAGCACTTCCCAGTCAGGACCCTGAAAAGCTCTTTGGGACTCCCCAGTACATAGGTTCAGTGGTTGGGTTTTCCTAGTCTGGCAATACAGTTGCCTGTGTCTGTTACTTTTGCTTTCCCTCTTGCTTTCATAGTATTACTCAAGGCAACACTGTCTTGTGTCAAGAGAGTGTCTTCCTTATCTATTGGATCTGACCTGCGAAGTTGAGCAGCTGCCCACATACTGAATGTCACAAACACATGTATGTGTTATCTAATCAGTAAGTAGTGTATCTTTCAACTGCATGATTTTTTTATTGCAAGGGGGGGAGGAAATTGAGAATGCTTTCTTTGAGTGCCCACAGCACTATTCATAGTATTCATAACACTGCTGTGTAATGTTTCCTCTCTGCTCAACTTGTAAGTATTGTTCTTGTGCTGCTTAGTAAAACAAATAGAAAAGAGTTGTAAACCAAAAATTTTGTGGTAATTGATAGTTGGGCAGACTGACTTAGGCAACTCTATTTACCATTGTTGTTTTGTATGGGCTCAAGGTACTCTTTTATACTTTTATTTAACCTTAATGACGTTACCATTCATTGAAGAGTTTTTAACTCACAAACCTTCTCGGTATACAAATTTTCCCTTGTCATTTTTAAAATTTCTTACTCTTTTTAGGTATACATGATAGTAGAGCAAATTTTGACATATTATACATGGAGTAAAACTCATTTTAGTTAGCATTCCATTCTTGAGGTGTACATGCTGTGGACCTTCCCTGGTGGTGTATTTATATATAAACATTGAAAAGGTGTGTCTGATTCATTCTACTGTCATTTGTACTCGTATTTCTCTTTTCTTTTCTTCAGTCCAAGTTTGTCTAATCCACTGAATTTCTATTCTCTCCCCTGTCTTTGTTGAGTGCTTTAACATCTATATATATTATGTATTATATATAATGTCTGTTTCATTCTACTATCATTTCTATCCCCATATTCCCTCCCCTCCATGCAATCCTCTCTACTTAATCTAAATAACTATTCTTCCCCACCCCCATTGTGAATTAGCATACACTTATTGGAGGGAACATTTGGCCTTTGTGTTTGTGTGTGGGGGGGCTTATTTCACTTAGCATGATATTCTTCAACTCTATCCTTTTAGCACCAAATGCATAGTTTCATTCATCTTTAAAGCTAAGTAATATTCCATTGGTGTGGGAAATTATATATATTCACATACATATATCACATTTTATTTATCCATTCATCTGTTGAAGAAAACAAAGGTTGGTTCTATGGTTTAACTATTGTGAATCGTACTGCTATAAACATTGGTTTAGCTGTTTCCCTGTAGTATGCTGTTTTTAAGTCCTTTGGGTATAGTCCAAAGAGAGGGATAGCTGGGTCAAATGATGTTTCTATTCTGGTTTTTCAAGGCGTCTCCATACTGCTTTCCATGGTGGTTGCACCAATTTGGAGTCAATCTCATGAGCAATGTGTGAGTGTTTCTTTTTTCCCACAACCTCACCAATATTTATTGAATGATTGCCATTCTTACTGAAGTGAGGTAAAATCTTAAAGTAATTTTGATTTACATTATCCTAATTGCTAGAGAGGTGGAATGTTTTTTCATGTATTTGTTAATGGATCATATTTCTTCTGTGAAGTTGTCTGTTCAGTTACGGAGTCCATTTTTTAATTGGTCTTTGTTGTTGTTGTTTGTGTTAATTTTGAGTTCTTTATATACCCTAGACATTAATGCTTTTTCTGAATTAAGTGTGGTAAAGATTTGTATAAAATCTGTAGGTTCTTTCTTCACATTATTGTTTCTTTTGCTAGAAAGTAGCTTTTTAGTTTGAATCTATCCCCTTTATTTATTCTTGATTTTTAATATTTGTGCTGTAAGGGTCTTGTTATGGAAGTCAGATTTTGAACCAACATTCACCTCAGATTTTTAAATGGTATCCCAAGTTCATTAATGTTTCAGTTTTATTGTTTCTCTCACTATCTTGCCTTATAGATCTACATGTTCTAAAGAATCATGAAATGATCTAGCTTCACATACATGATTTTCTGATGACTATTATTTTTCAATATGTAGCTGCAGATTATATAAAATATATATCTACTATTTCAGACTTTAACTAAAGCAAATACATGCCTTGTGTAGGAAATATTCCATCAGTAGATCAACATCAAATCTATAATATATATAAGTATATATAAAAGCCTGGATTCAAATGCATGCACATCCAACCCAGAGCTTGGCCCATAACATTTATTCTATACTAGTTCTACACTTTAGAAATCCATGAAAGTTGTTATAAATCCAAAGCCTGAGACTGACTCCCCAGACATTCTCTTTTGGGGGGGGTACGATGATGAAGATTGAACTCAGGGGCACTCAACCCCTGAGCCACATCCCTATCCCTATTTTATGTAGAGATAGGATCTCAGTGATCTGCTTAGTAAGTTTTTTTTTTTCACTGAGGCTGGCTCTGAACTCATGACCCTCCTTCCTCAGCCTTCCAAGCTGCTGAGATTACAGGCAAATACCACCATGCCCAGCTCCACAGAGAGCCTTCTTTAACTGGTTGGAACCCACTTGTTCAGTATTTTTGGCCTAATCCTCACAATTAGCGATGAAATTAGTTTCCTCACTATGAAAAATCAGGGCTACAAAGAGATTGGAATCAACAACAACTAATTACACAGCATGTCCACATTATAACAAAGGTGTGGTATGCAATTCTCCACCCCTCTAAAGAGATCTTCTTGGTACCACAAAGTTGGGAGTACTTGCCAACTCTCTGCCATGGCTCATTCAGAAGCCTCCAAGGAAGTGAGTGTATATGAGGGACAGTATTCCAGGTGGCACGTTGGTGATTAATGGGCTATGCCAGGGAGTAAGGCAGAGCCCAAATCACCAAAGGCACAAAACTTTCATGTGGCTGGTACAGGATGGGAGCTGCATGAGGGGATACTTTTCCTCCACCCTTGATGTGTCTTTCCTAACTGTTCATATGCTGAAATACTTGTTCAATGACTTGCACTCTTTGCCTGTTTTATGTTTCCCTCTCATGTGGCTTTGGAGGTCTCATGCTTTGGTAATTATTGTGACTTTCTTCTTCAGTTTTCCAACCTTCCTCATCCCATCCATGTGGAATTTCTGTCTGTGTATATGAGTTTTCATTTTATATATTTCCATTTAGTCCAGGTTTGAAATTACCTCTAGAAAAAACAAATGTCTCATTCATTATCATGCCTGTACTTACCCTGCACATGTTGATAATGGCAGTGTTCAAGAACTGTCTTCTGATTTCTACAACTGGAACATAAATGAGTCTGCTTGAAATAACTGTCCTTTCTTTGACTCCAGATAATGGGGATACTTTTTAATATAGTGCTTTAATGCTTTTATGTATATTTATATACAGTACCCAGGAGACTGAACCTGTTTTTTACATGATTTTCTCTCAGAGAAGGTGGAGTTGATCATGTAGATTTCTTAGAATGGACTCCAGCTCAGACTCTGCCTCAGCTCTGACTAGATTCCATCTGCCTGTGATTTCTACAACATATGACCTATAGGTCTTCCTCTTCTTTTTTTCAATTTTAACATTTCACTTAGAGCTTGAGCCATAGAACTGTTACTTTGGAAAGGATGACTTACCAAACCATCACTACCCCCAAGAATGTGTGCTCCATGTTCAAACTAGGAAAGAGGGGCACATCCCATACTTCAGGGCTTCAGGGAAATTATGGGGGTGCCAGGAGTTTCTCACATCAAAGTAGAGGCATTATAAGTTGTGGGGCATGTTTGGACTAATTTGATTTTAGGACCAGAATTAGAGTAATTTAAATTTCCTTATCAACATCAGAAAATAATCTTAATCAAGATCCTTTTCCAGATCTGTCCAGGAAACTTTAAGGGTTTGAAGCCCAGATCTCTTGGATTGCTGTTATCCATCAGAGAAGACAATAAAATTAAGAGAGATGACATGTCCCACTGAGGAAGCCACAGTTCTGTGTTCTCCAGTGGGAACTTCTTGCCTTTCTATAGACATTAAAATTACAAATCTGCAGAGACAGAACTTAAACACATCCTTTCCATAAAACCTACAAGTGTTTGTGCTCTGCTCAACTTATTCAGGTGACAAAGTACCTCTGTGTCCTAAGATTCAGAGTTAGTGTGGATTCTAAAAAGGGCATTGGAGGAAGAAATTCAGTCTACTAGTGAGTTTTCCCAGTAGCTTCTTTGCTTCTCAAAGAAGCAAACATCTTTAGAATACAATATGCTCATTGCACCATACCGAACATGGTCCTCTGGGCTTATTAGAACTGTTGGAGCCCAGAGGACCATGTTCTGTATGGTGTAATGAGGATATTGTCTTCTAAAGATGTTTTCTTCTTTGAGATCCTGCTAAAATGAGTCAATTTTTCTTATAGGGAATGTCAGTTTTACTTCTTCATTTTTGAACTTAATAACTTCATGGGACATAACTTACATATGGTATGTCATGTAGAGATTTTAAACACTACAGTTTGTATACTTATTACCAGGAAATTAATAAGTTTTTATATTTTGATTGATAATCTTGCTTTGGTCATCATCATAACTCATAGAACAATTATTGTTTGAGTAATTGTACATTTTGAAATCTTTAGAGGGAAATGAGGTTCTATGTTCAAAACCTCATATTATAGAATGGAATCTCACATGGTTAAGAACTTTCAGTTGGTAAATGTCAACAAGGGACCATGATCAGAAGGAAGTACATTAAATATTTTAGAAAATCAAATAAATGTGCTGGTAAGTTCCAATTCATGGTGCCAAATTATAGGCTTATGAATATAATTCACAAGAATTTGGAAGAATATTTTAATGTATTAGTCCATTCTGTTTTAATCACTAAAAACCTTTTGTAATATCTAATGATGGAAATGTGTAAATTCAATTTTGCTTAGAGGAACATTCAGGACACTTTAAATCCATCCTGTCCTGGCCACTTTCAAATTGTTTTCAAAAATTCAATTTCTCATGTCATTAGCATGCACAAATAAATGCTGAGGACCATTGCCAAGTAGGAATGACACATCAAAATGTCCTTGCCAGCATACCCCATGTTAAATGGACTTGCCTTGGAAATTTGCTGTGACATTGCATGTTTGTTTGAGAAAGGTGACCCTGCTCAAGGACGAGGGTGGATCCAGGTTTAGGGTGTATCCTGCAGGTTTTAGGAAGTATCCAAGTTTAGGATAATTTGGGTTTAAGGCGTTCCCAGTTTAAGACAATCTGGGTTTAGGGAAGTTCCAGGTTTAAGGTGTACCCTGCGGGGGAATAGGGCATATCCTGCTGCCTCAGGCACGCCCGATCCTTGAGTTCCCGTTGAGTTTTTGTGAGATTGAAAAAGTATTGGAAAAGAAAGCCTCATGGAGTAGGTGAATTGGGTGGCGGCAGAACGGGGATTTCCCTAGAACGTGTGTGTAGAGGCCGGTGTGAGTTTGGGAATAAAGAATTGCTGTTTGAATCTACAAAGCTGTGAGTGGCTTGTGATCTTGTGCCCAGCCAAGACTGCAGCATTTGGTGGTCCATACGCAGAACATCTAAAGCTTGGAGGTAAGTGAAATTGCTCACCCCTGAGGGAAGGCGAGAGAATGGGTGACCATTTCAAAAAACAATGTGTTCTTGTTTTGATTTATTTCATTTTTATTTCAAGCTGCCTATCCCTAGAAATTTCTCAGCCAAACTGGGAAAATTGGTTGGGTCAAGGTTTGAAGTTTGTGAGTCCCAAGGAAGAGAAAATTGATACAGCGAATTTTTATTCAGTTTTTGTTTCATTCAGTTTCGGTTTTGTTTTGTGTTATCTTATTGGGTTGCGTTATCTTTATAGTAGATTAGAAATTAATAAAAAAGAAACCAAAAAGTGTTAAGTAAATTGTTAGAGGTTCAGACGATGGAGAAAGACATTTTAGATCAAGCAAAAGAGAAGGACTCTCGAGCTAGTCAGACAGAGAAAGAAAATTTAAAGGAAAAGGGGTTATTAGGAAAAAGGCCACAACAAGAGGCTGTTACTAACTCCATTTTATTACCAGAGGGCGTAATTAAACCAACAGCCCCACCGATGGAGACAGCTGAGTGGCCCTCAAACCCCGTAGTTGATAAGTGGGATCCTGAGACAGGACCTCAAAGATTAGCATGCCCTGTACTTGAACAGGTAGGAGGGCAGCAAATTCACTGTGCTTTAGATTTTAAAACAGTGAAGCAGTTAATGGAGGCTGTAACAACCTATGGTCCTCAAGCTCCCTTCACGGTAAGCATGGTCGAGTCCATTACTAACTTGGACATGATGCCAGCAGATTGGGCTAGCATATGTAAATCTGTGCTAAATGGAGGACAATATTTGTTATGGAAGGTTGCCAATGAGGAATTTTGCTCGGAAACAGGCGAAATGCAGCAGCTGGTTACTCTCAAAGAAATCTAGATATGTTGTTAGGAAGAGGACCTTATGAGGGTCAATGGCAACAAATTGAATATGATCCTGCTATATATGCACAAATTGCTGCAGACACAGGGCATGGAAGAGCTTTACAAGCACATGGAGATTTACAAGGTTAGCTACCTAAGGTAATAAAGAGAGCTAATGAACCATACGCTGACTTTGTAGATAAGCTTATTCAAACAGCTACCAAAATTTTTGGGGATACAGATCAAGCAATGCCATTAATAAAACAACTGGCTTATGACCAAGCAAATCATTGCTGCAGAGAGGTTATTAGACCATGGAGACATGAAGATTTAAACACATATATTAAATTATGTAGAGATATTACTGAGCAAGGGCAAGTCTTGGCAGCTGCAGTACAATAGGCTTTAGATGTCAGGCCAAAAACATGCTATAATTGTGAACAAACAGGATATTTTAGAAGGAGTTGCCCCGTAGGAGGGGGGTTTAACAAAACTAGAAATCAAAGGAATAGAATACCGGGTATTTGCCCACGATGCCGTAGAGGGAGACATTGGGCTAATGAATGCCGTTCTCAAACCACCATAGAAGGTACACCATTATCAAAAAACGGACAAGGATCAGGTATTTACCCACGATATTATGGAGAAAGGCATCAGGATTCATTGCCAAAAAATGGACTGGGGGGCCCAATGCTCCGGGGCCTACAACCACAAATATACAGGGCAATGGAGGAACCCAGCAACACCATCAGGGTGGTGCCCAGGACACATTGTCCATTAAATTCCTCATCAGACAAACCCGAGGGAGCGCTGGGTTGGACATCTGCGCCTCTGCCAGAGCAGTACTAACTCCAGAGATGGGAGTTCAAATCATTCCTACAGGAGTAAAAGGACCTCTTCCCAAAGGAATAGTAGGCTTATTATTGGGATGTAGTTCATCTACATTAAAAGGACTTATGATAAGTCCTGGGGTAATTGATCCCAATTATGTAGGTGAAATAAAAATTATAGCTAGTTCTCCAAGAGGTATATCAGTAATTTCACCTGGAGATAGAATAGCACAGTTGTTAATAATACCCAGCCTACATAATAAGTTCTCTAGTCGTAATGTAGAAAGATGTTCCAAGGGATTAGGCTCCACAGGTGTAGATTGGGCTATGCTGTCTTTAAATTTAGATTCTTGCCCAATGCTAAAACTAAATATTCAAGGTCACAAGTTTAATGGGCTACTGGACACAGGTGCTGACCTTAGCATCATATCTCATCAAGAATGGCCAAAACATTGGCCATTACAACAAGCCACTCAAATTCTTCGAGGCCTAGGAGTGGCGAATAATCCCCATAGAAGTGCTATGATATTAGATTGGAAGGATCCTGAAGGATGTGAAGAAACTATACAACCATATGTATTAGATCATCTTCCCATAAATTTATGGGGACGAGATGTCCTAGATCAACTAGGTTTGATGTTAACAAATAACATCAATCCTAATATGCCCACTACTAGGACTATACAAGGTGTTAGGAAAGAAAAAAAAATATTAGGAAAACAAGAACAAGGTATAGCAGCACCAATTCAAATAGATCAAGGAACAGAGAGACATGGGTTGGATTTTCAGAAAGGGCCACTGAGAAAATCAAAATTACTTGGAAATCAGAAAGACCAGTGTGGGTTCCTCAGTGGCCCCTGACTAAAGAAAAGATACAAGTAGCCTATAATCTGGTCAAACAACAATTAGCAGAAGGACATATAAAACCTTCTGTATCTCCCCATAATACTCCCATATTTGTCATCAAAAAGAAATCTGGTAAATGGAGATTATTGCAAGATTTAAGAGCCATTAATAATGAGATGGTTATTATGGGACCTGCTGAATCAGGGATTCCTCAATTGTCTGCTTTACCAAAAACCTGGCATGTTTTAGCTATAGATATTAAAGATTGTTTTTTTTTTCCTATTCCAATTCATCCAGAGCATAGTCCACGTTTTGCATTTACTATCCCTGCTTTAAATCATGAATGTCCTGATCAAAGATATGAATGGAAATTACTCCCTCAAGGGATGGCTAACAGTCCAAGTATGTGTCAAATCTATGTTAATAAAGCAATCCAGCCACTTAGAAATCAAAATCCTGAACTAAAAATATTTCACTATATGGATGATGTATTATTAGCACATAAAGATAAAAACACATTGCTGGAATGTTATGCCACACTTACGAACTTGTTAAAAAATTATAATCTAGAGATAGGAATAGATAAAGTACAATTCAATTTTCCAATTAATTATTTAGGAGTCCTATTATCCTCAACCATGGTCCGTCCACCAAAAATTCAAATACGAGTAGATCAACTCAAATCACTTAACGACTTTCAAAAGTTATTGGGAGACATAAATTGGATAAGGCCTTATCTAGGCATACAAACAGGAGAGTTGGGACCTTTATTTGATATTCTAAAAGGTCCATCAGATCCAAATTCACCCTGAATGTTAACTCCTAAAGCTAGAAAGGCATTAAAAATTATTGAAACATATATGGAAAATATGCATCTAGATAGAATTGATATAAGTTTGCCTTTATTATTTATTGTACTATCAACAAAAAATATTCCTATGGGAGTATTTTGGCAAGAAGGTCCACTATTGTGGATACATTTATCTTATTCTCCTAACACTATTCTTACTAGGTATCCAGAGGCTGTAGGACAATTAATACTCAGAGGAATAAGAGCAGCAAAGGGAGTGTTTGAAATTTCTCCCAATAAAATTATTACTCCATATACTATGGATCAAATTGCTGAGTTAGCTAATGAGTTAAATACTTGGGCAATAATCATGTGTACATCTAATGCTTCATTTGATAATCATTTACCATCGAATCCTTTGTTGTCTTTTTGGTCTAAGCATCCTGTAGTTTTTCCTAAAATGACAAGAAAAACCCCTATCATGAATGCTCCAAATATATTCACTGATGGGTCTAATAATGGTACAGCAGCAGTAGTTACCCCTGATCAAACTTTTACATTTTTAGTACCCAAACAATCAGCTCAAAAGGTAGAGCTTAATGCAGTTTTACAAGCTTTTGTGATGTTCAAAGATTCTGTATTTAATTTATTTTCTGATAGTCAGTATATAGTTAATGCTATAATATCCCTTGAAGATGCTGGTAGGATTTCCCCTTCCTCTACTGTTTTCTCTTTGTTTTCCACTATACAAAGTCTAATCTGGGACAGAAAAGATCCATTCTTTATAGGACATATTAGGGCACATACAGGATTGCCTGGAGCCCTTAGTTTGGGCAATGATTTAGCAGATAAAACTACACATGACATACATATTTTCTCTACACTAGAAGAAGCTACAAATTTTCATAAAAGGTTTCATGTTAATGCTAATACTTTACAAAAGTGTTTTAAAATAACTAAGGAACAAGCCAGACACATAATAAAACAATGTCAAAATTGTGTGACTTTTTACCACAACTTAATCTTGGAGTGAATCCTAGAGGACTGATACCTAACCATATTTGGCAGATGGACGTCACACACTTGCCAGAATTTGGAAAATTAAAATATTTACATGTTACAGTTGATACTTCTTCTGGATTTTTGATGGGCTCCCTTCATGCCAGAGAAAAAACTAAAGATGTTATAGCACATTGCTTACAAAATTTTGCCACTGTGGGTGTTCCTAAACAGTTAAAAACAGATAATGGTCCTGGTTATACTTCTACCTCTTTTAAACAATTTTGCTCATCATTTAGTATTACTCATATAACAGAAATCCCATACAATCCACAGGGACAAGGCATAGTTTTAAGAGCTCATCAAACTATTAAAACATACTTATTAAAGAAAAAAGAGGGAATTGGAAAGGGGTATATATCCCCCAAAGATAAACTTAAAATGACCCTTTTTACTCTAAACTGTTTAATTTCGGATTCATCAGGACTTAGTGCTGCGGAAAGACATATGTATCCAAAAAGTGTATATAAGCCTAAGGTACTTTGGAAAGATATTCTAACAGGACAATGGAAAGGTCCCGACCCAGTGATAGTCTGGAGTTGGGGCTCTGTCTGTGTTTTTCCACAGGAAGAACAGCAGCCAATTTGGATTCCAGAGAGGTTAACTAAAGCAATTTCTACAGAAAAAGAAGATGATTTGACTCAAATCCATAACAGCTGATATCCAGAGCTCCAGCTTGGCTATTCTTACATCTGTGACAGTGATTAACCAGGGTGCTTTTTTCAATATCTATTTTATTATTGCATTTTTCCCACATCATAAAGTTCTATTTTATTTTTGAGCTCATACAAACCTAGGTTAATGTTTTTCTAATCAGTTTTATTTTTTGACTGTGGAGTTTTTAAACATTGCAATGGAGATTTCACCTAGGTAAAACTACAAGGCCTTTATCATTGTCTTATGTGCTGTACGTTTGTGTGCACATTTGTGTTTTGTGTTGTATGTCTGTATGTGTGCATGTCCATATTTCTTATATGAGGAGCACTCATGAAAAAATGGATCCGAATTTTTTTTTATTCATGTGATTTAAATGGTTTAATTTAATTTAGGTAAACAGCTGTTAAGGATTGTTTTTAAAGGTGGTTAACAGATCTGTTTTCTTACTAATTTAAATTAGGTAAACAGCTGTTAAGGATTGTTTTTAAAGGTTGTTAACAGATCTGTTTGTTTACTTTCACCTTTGCTTCTCATTATATTTAATAATTCTGTTTAGGATAATGTCTCTTTAGCATCTTTGCCAGAATTCCCATCTCCATCCCAGTGCCGGTGAAGACTGAGATAAAACCAAACTACAGCTTCTATGATAGCTATCACAGTAAACTGCATAAACTGATGCATCAATGAATATAACTCAACAAGTTGTGCTCAATCAAGGACTCGATTTACTTTGGGAGGAAATGGACTTATTGATAGACTCCTCCGATTTGAACTGCTTGCAGAACTTGCCTGGACTATATATCAGTTGTATGCATTGTGAACTATCATCTGGTGAAGCGAATTGTGGTACTGCTGGCATGTCTTTGCTGATGGTGTCACCAGTGATTCAATTTCCTTGCCAGTGCACCCCATGTTAATTGTGGTAGTGCTGGCATATCTTTGCTAATGGTGTCACCAGTGACGCAATTTTTCCAAAGGAGCCGTCAATTGGCTTGGTGTCGTGGCATTCCTGTATCCTCCTCCCTTCTACTAGTGATGGTCTAAAATTTCGGGGCTAACAGAGGTGAGGCAAAGAACCTCACCCCTCCACTGGCACCAAGGCTAAATTTGGGGGCCAACAGAGGTGAGGCAAGAACCTCACCCCCCCCCACTGGTGCATAGGCCTATTCACAAGTATGGCTGAATGCTGGACCGGTAGTCAGTGATGGGTTGATCTGATTGCAGTGGTATCAACCTAAGACAGGAGGCCGACGCCTAGAGGTCAGTTTTCCCATGACGGGTAAGAACCATATATTGAATTGGACAACCTACCAGGCACGGTCCTTAAGCCACATTGCTTGTTGTTTAATTAATCAGAAGGGGGGAGATGCTGAGGGCCATTGCCAAGTAGGAATGATGCATCAAAATTTCCTTGCCAGCGTACCCCATGTTAAATGGACTTGCCTTGGAAATTCGCTGTGACATGGCATGTGTGTTTGAGAAAGGTGACCCTGCTCAAGGACGAGGGTGGATCCAGGTTTAGGGTGTATCCTGCAGGTTTTAGGAAGTATCCAAGTTTAGGATAATTTGGGTTTAAGGCGTTCCCAGTTTAAGACAATCTGGGTTTAGGGAAGTTCCAGGTTTAAGGTGTACCCTGCAGGGGAATAGGGCGTATCCTGCTGCCTCAGGCACGCCCGATCCTTGAGTTCCTGTTGAGTTTTCGTGAGATTGAAAAAGTATTGGAAAAGAAAGCCTCGTGGAGTAGGTGAATTGGGTGGCGGCAGAACGGGGATTTCCCTAGAATGGGTGTGTAGAGGCCGGTGTGAGTTTGGGAATAAAGAATTGCTGTTTGAATCTATAAAGCTGTGAGTGGCTCGTGATCTTGTGCCCAGCCAAGACTGCAGCAGATAAATGTGACCCTAAGACACACAGAACAATATAAAGCAGAAAAGGTGAAAGGAGAACTTGACTCTTCCATCACAACATCAGTCAGGGCAAACAGACCCTCCTGCAGGAGCCTGTGGGTTTCCCAGTAATGAGAGATTGGGGTCTGCAGAGAAGTGCATGGGCTCTCTCATCCCTGAGGAGCTCCACAGAACAGAGTAGAGGAGAGTGTGGCTGTGGAGTCTCTAATCAAGACCTCCAGAGACCAATCAGGAAGCTGGCCTCATTTTATTGTGAAGTTACTATGTATATGTACTCAGGCAGTGCCTAAGCAAAATATAGACAGCCACCAATGCGATGTCTGCTAACTGTCCTTGTGGTGAACAATCAAAGAGTGGGTGTTCAACACATGGCCTCGTGCCCAGAGCTGTGCTGATGGGGTAAGCAGTTTGCCACTCACATGCCTAGCATGGGGAGTGGCCTGCCACGCAGACGCCATTAACTTATGCCCTGTATGCAGTACTCCAAGCACTTGTGCCCACAGAGCAGCACCTCTGGGGCTTCTTCTCTCTTGACTTTAAAGAACAATTTCTCTTCTAGTTGCTTTTCTCAGGAGAAATTTTAAATGATAGTAATATAAATATTATAGATGTAAGTGTGAATCCTGAGCTGTATTTTAAAACCCTGACAATTTATAAAAGCAAGCCATGGTTCTCATATCTACTTCTCACAAAGAAATGCCATTTATTCAGTCAAGTATTGCCCAGGATTTGCTCATCATGTTACTGGAGGATGTGTTTTGCAGCAGAGGTGCTGGGTGATGGTGTTTCCCTCTCTGCGTTGTCAGTCATTTCTCCCTAGTGCTCTTAATAGATTCCCAGCACACAAAGAGCCACATGTAAGAGGTTTCTGCCTAGGCTGACATCAGTCCCAAGCCCACTTGCTTGAAGCAAGACCAGTCTCAATTCTCCATCTTCCTTTTATCTGTTAGTGAACACCAAGAGGACATGGGGAGGGTTGGAAGTAGTGGTGAAGCTGAGCTGGGTGATGAGGACAACCCCAAGCTGTAAGTCAGCACATGTGTTGTTAGGGGTGACAGATCCTATTTTCTTGCCCCTTATGAACAGCATGGGGCTCACACTGCATATGGGAGAAGAGATGTTTCTTCCTCTCACTTTCACCATGGAATGTGCTCACCCAGAGGATCCAAATAACCGTAACTTACAGTGGGGTGTCCTTCTCCTATAATTCTCTCTACTTCTGTCCTGACCACCAGCTTGTGTCCACTGCCTGAGCATTCCTCACTAGATGGTTGCAACACAGATGATGGTGCATGTGTCATACAGCCACCCCTGACTTTAGTGACAGCACCATATCTAACATGACTCCTTCCTGGATCCAGATACTAGAGGGAGTCTTTACTATCAGCTCTAACAAAAAAAACTTCTGATTTTTTTTTTGAAAATTTATTTTTCATGTGTGATCTGTTTTTTCTCATCTCCTCCCTTGGCCTTTCCTTCTTCTTACCATATGTGAATTCGTCAAATGTAACCTATTTCAGAAATCTGTGTTAGATTCTCTGTGATTTACATATTCTTCCACACAGAATGCCCACTCTAGGAGGCAGCTTGATTTCTTCAGTGCATAAAGGACATGAGTGCCCAGTACAATAGAGCATCCATGGACCAAGCTGGAAGTATCACTCCGTAGACCCTTGTTTGAGGGGTGTTTCTCAGATTACCTCCTTGATGTCAGAGAGCTTGTGTTATGTCTCATGATCTCCTGGACTATGTTGTGCCAGGCATAATGTGCACATCTGGGAAGGTACATAGCTCAGGATTTCAGTCATCTATGAATCATTCCCATTCTCTAGGATGCTTCCTAACAACAATGGTATCTTAGCATGGACATTACTATAGATATTTCTTCACAACACTACCATGGTACATTTACACAATTTTAATCATACTTGATGCACATCATTTAGTGATGATTGTGGTTCAAAACTGGAGCTAGCAGAATGACCAGACTGTGCTTTCTCCTAGCCACTACCTGTATGAAGATTAGTTCTCCTCATTATTGCATGAAATTGTGTCCCTTTCTTTGAAGCATACTATCAGGAAAGGGTCTAAGTTCTTCCCAATACTGATACAGAAATTTACCATCAGAAAACAATTTTCCAGCAGTTTCAAGGCAATGAACAACCCATCCATGAGTTCTTGACTATTACTGCAAATTCATGGCACCTGCACACTCCAGTTTGTATGACTGCAGATTCCTCAGCTACACTGACCTTAAATTCATCCAATGGCCTGGAGACCCACGTGATTAAAACATGTCATTTATTGAGTGTTAGAAAACTTGGATTGTGTAAGATTCAAATGTTTAAAATGAAATAAAGCAGATTCTGTGTGTCACAGAAAAGTGATAGAATGCAGTTTTTGGTTTTAAGTTTCACATTTGTTTTTGTTGTTGAAACAAGGCAATTTTAAAACCCTCCTCCTTTCCTTTGTACCCCAGATTGAACCCAGGGCACTTAGTCATTAAACTATCTCACCAGCCATTTTTTATATTGGGGAAAAATATTGCTAAGTTACTGAACTTTGGCCTTGCAATCCTCTGACTCCTGAGCCAATGGGATTGCAGGCATTCAGCTACATCTAAAGCAATTTTTAAGTTATTTTTTACATGATAATATAGATCAATTTAAGCCTATACTGTAAAAATATTTATATAATATTTGACTTACATAAAATAAATTCATAAGAATTGGCATATGATATTTATATATAGATCTCACCAAAAATAACTAAGGCCTAGTGATTAAATGTGAACCCTAATATATTTGGGGGGTACCAGGGATTAAACTCATGGGCACTCAAACATTGAGCTACATCCTCACTCCTATTGTGTATTTTATTTAGAGACAGCATCTCACCAAGTTGCTCGGGGCCCTGCTGTTGCTGGATTTGAATTCAGCATCCTCCTGTCTTAGCCTTACAAAGCACTGGGATTATAGTTTACAGTTTTT